>NC_060139.1:698892512-699211262 GCF_021461385.2 Schistocerca piceifrons | reverse complement strand
AATGTCTTATACGTCACTATCACATAAAACCCTTTCACTTTCTTGTTTCACTATGGAATACAGTAGATCATCATCATTTTCTGTGCTAGATGTATCACAGATTTCTACTTGTGCAATTTTTTTACGACAGTTGTCACACACTTTTTGATTAAAGTTGAGAAAGGTTTTCTTGCTATCATCCATTGTGAAACGGGCCGTAAGTTTTTCTTGTGGTTACTGTGGCCCTTTTCATTAAATTGATTGCAGCACAAAGCTGAAGTTTTAGGCATTTTATGTATTTTATGTTTCTCAAGTGAACACTCATTTAAAAAAATGTTCTTGAAGTTGACTGCCCCAGCTTTCTATATTAAATACTACACCATATTACTTCTCTATTCTTTCACTTCCTGCAAAAAAATATTTCATTATGTTAATAGCATGCAAACATTAACTGGTTGTAGGCATACAAACTTAAGACTCTTGTGAGGTTTGTACAAAAGTACATTCAAGCTAGATTCAAAACACATTTCAGAGTGATTAATTTCACTACAGCTGCCTCACAACAAAAGAATGTGTGGGTCACTTTCAACAATAGGTGAAAATTGCTGACAATATTAACCAGAGGTCAAATACTGAATAGATTGCAGATAGTAACACCAAAGAATCATTTTATATATAATCTTTAAAATGAGAGATAGCTTCCTTTTTTCCCCCTGTGGTTTTACAGCTATTAATAAATAGGTAGCACTAAAGTTTAATAAGCAGTTATTCATTTCAGAAGTACAATTTGTGGACCATGTAACAAAATCTAACACTAATATTTTCATGTGTAGCAAAATAATAGAAATTCACCTATCTGACTGTGATTTTGGAGAGTCGTGGTACACACAAAATTGCTTTTGATAGTGATCCCATGCTCATCCCAAGTTGAAACTTTCAGAATATGTAGATGTAAAGTGTATCTTTCACATTTATTTTTTTGAGAATTTTAAAAACACAGTTTTTCAAAATTCGATAAATTCAACAATATTGTTTTTATAAACAATGTTTATCTATATAGTGAACTAATGATGTTTAGTATCATATAAAGGCTCCTTTAAAGAGCTTTCCAATGAAGTAAATTTTATTGTTCTAGCTTAATTAGAACACGAGTTATAAAGAAAACAACATTGTTCCGCGAGTCAAATTTTGTCATCTTTTCAATTTTTGAAAGTCCATTACTCGGTAATTTTTTATCAGAAAAATATGAAAAAATTAATTTGTGGTACTATTTATGAGTACTATAGGCATACTTAATTTCATTTAAATCCAAGAGGGTAAGGTTGAAAACGATGGTTTCATTTGTTGATTTGACGTGGAATGATCCTGCATTTAAAATCGCAATTATGGATATCATGTAGCATACTTGATCCAGATGTAATGTAGTGTGACAAAATTTTTTGCATTTCATCATGTAGTTGGCAACCATGTATCAGGAACATGATGTAAGGATTTGACATGAATGCAGTATAAAACAGAATGTATCTGTAAGTAGGGATCTGAAAATACAGCATCTAATTTAGTAAAATTAGCATTTTTTTCTGACATTATTAGATATATAAATTTTTCAGGACCTGGTTACTTCCTCATTGCATTGTATGTCGTATGATTCAGTTGCCGTCTGCTTTATAAATTATTATTGTTTAATCACTCTATTTGATGAAAGAAAGAAAACTGATATTTTACAATATAATTTTTTAAACTTTGTATGATTCTTTCTTTTTACCAATAAAAATGCAAAGCTAAAGACTATGTACATTAAGATTGTTATATATGTGTGTGTAACTATTGTGTTGTAGTAAGAAAAAATCCACTCACTGTTGACATTGTTTGTTGGAGTAAACAACAAATCTAAATAATGTTTAGCAAACAGTTCATAGTCTTGTTCAGTGAGAATGGCACTCAAAACCTTCATAGTATCAACTTGTTCTTTTTCTGTTAGCTGTTTTTCAGTGTTTCAGTTTCAGCTGTTTCTTCTTTATTGTTTAAAATTAAAGTTCCCTGATAAAATGTCCGAGCAAAAGCCTCAAATCCTATAAGCTTTGGTTCTTTGTTTCTTGGCAGAGCCAGTTTGCTCTTTGTAGAATTAGTTGCCTTGCCAAACACATCTTTGCATACAGCTTGATGCAGTGTTTAAAGCAAACAGTACTTGGTGTGTAGCCTGTGAAAGCTGTCCTTCACATAAAAAATGCCCGATTTAATTCTTAGTTATTAAGTTTTTGGCAAAGCATTCAAATAATTGGATACTTTGAGTCTTCTACTAAAGTTAGAAGCACAAAAACCATATATGTGTAAATTCTATTCACATCTGTCAAATTTTGTATAAAATGTGCACCACAATTACTTCTTTTATTTGTGGCAGCTCAAAGAAGCCAGTAATACCTAAGAAGTAGCTTTGCAAATGGAACACTGATCAAACCGGCTGTTCCACCAAGAAACAGGAAGTAATGGAAAAAGATAAACTTACTTTGAAATTTCGTTCTTAGACTGCAGTAATTTACATTTGCACTTTCTGGTGTTTATGATCAGTGACTTTACTATTGCTGTAACTTTATTTAAATCGGACTTAACAGTTGTTCAACTTCCGATAATCAAACGGAGCGTACAAGCCCAACACTACACATTTGGCAATCAGGACCATCAGAGTTTCATAAAGTGTCATATAAAGAGCATTGTCACTAACAGATGCACATACAGCATCGTATTGCACCTTGTGGTCATAGTGTGTTTCTAGTATTGTTCGAGAACAGTTCGTTGCATTTGCCGATTCTGGGAATTTCACAGCAGCAGGAACAACTTCGATTTTTTTGCATCCGACTACTGAAGAAGAAAACAAAAATAGCATCCCATGCTATCTGTTGTTTCATAACGAAGGAAATTCATATTTCTGGCACGGATAACTTCACTACTGACTTCTTGCAGTCAGAAGCAATTCTAGGAGTAAACAAAAATCATACAACACACAGAACACAATCAATGGAAAATAATTGTAATTGTTTCATATGTTCTAGGAATTGCTTTCGGCACTGTTGTTGGAGTAGGTCTGATTTTATGATTTCATTTTATTCATTGAAAAACAAGCTTGCAGTGATAAAAATTAATGAATTTTTTATATAAAACAGTCGCAATTTTTATTTGTATGAGATTCACATTAAGGCAAGTACTCCTGTCATGTGTGTTTGTGACATTGTGTGTGATGCTTGCTGTATGTGAACTGCTGCAGTGTTATGACTGTAATGTAATGTAAACTCACAAATATTTCGTAGTTACTGATGTATCTTGTCAGTATAGCTGGTGCCAAATTTGAAACTAATTGCACTTGTGAAACTCTGAAGTAAACTGTGTAAGTGATGAGTAGCATAGCAATTTTAAAGACTTTCAAAATTTTGTAACTGCAGCTACTTTCCCATTTGCCTGTTTATAAAGGACAACATACTTCATAATAACAAAGGATCAAGCACGTTAGCATCCAGAGCACTTGACAGAAGGATGAAAGGTGTGTGTAAATGTGTCCAGAGCACACAGGGACAGTAGTAGTGGTACATGTTAACAATTCCACAGCAGTCAAAGGATTAATAATTGTAAAGGGAAAAAATAGATTCCACACAGCTGTTCTTAGATGACTGTTGGACATTGCCGATAATGGAATATTAACAGTGGATGAGTAAGTGGCATTAATGTTGCCCATGTTTCGTTTGACCAGGGAGAGAACAGGACTGCTGGCAGAATTTAAACAAAACCCTCCAGCTCTGTATTTTCTGGCCACCATCTAAGGTTAGTGCCCCCTCAAGGTCTATAGAGGATAATCGTGGTATTTTTGTTTAGGTTCCCCCCTCCACCCCCCACCATTCTCTGCCCTGTCCCTTAGAACAAGGCATCAAACACACTCTGAACAGCCAAACAAATCTCTGATTGCAGAACATGGATGTAGTACTGGCCATTACATGCAATACGAAAATGCCGAGATTGTGGTGTGCAGTTCCCGTTACTAAGTTATTATGGAAACTGTTCAAATTAAACTATTAAGTTACTATACTAATAGAAGCATAGGTGTCACTAGTCATTTACAGTGTGTTTTTTTTTTTTTTTTTCTGCAAAGGTGTCAGTTGCCGTGCAAAACAGTCTTTGCTCAGTTTGTGCCTTGAATATTATTGTGTGGTCAACAGTGCTACCTGGCTGAATTCTTGTAAGTTATTTGAATATTCCGTACATTGGGAGAAGATCAAGTTTCAAAATTTGATAATTGTTTGACACTCAGTTGTATTTGGCATTCCTTGTACCAACTTTGCTGGGTGGCATTGCAATTTTACTCCAAAGCAAAATCCCCTGTGATGCTGCCATGATGTCAGATACCCTTGTATTTGGACCACCATTTAAAAATTACAGTAGTTCAAAATAACACCTTTTGCATGCTGCACATCGTGTGTAGCATGAAGAGACTTCTTTTTTTTAACTACTGTAATTTATTTAGAGCTGCTGCAAAGTGGACAGCACCAGAAACTTGCATTTAAAAATTTTAATTAGTAGACATTGTTTTCATAAATCTTCCTATTATTATTATTATTATTATTGTAGGCAGCAACATTCTGGAGGCTACCGTAGTGGAGGTGGAGGAAGTACTGGTAGCAGTCATGGTGGTAGTAGCTGGAGAGGTGGTGGCGGCGGTGGCGGAAGCGGTGGTAGCAGTCATGGTGGTGGCAGAGGTGGTAGAAGTGATTCAGGACGTGGTGGCTATGATCGTAATCGTCCAAGTGGGAATCAGAACCGCAGCCAGAGTTCTGGTGGCAAAGTAAGTTCTTTTCTGCCTTATCTGTTAAGTTGGCAAATTTGTATGTGTGTAATTGTTAAATAGATTGGATGGGATTAAAGTTGTTTCAAAACTAAAACTTCTCAAAAGCTAAATACTTGGCATTATGACGTCACAGTTGTAAGTATTCTTTCCTTGCACTGTGGTTGTAAGTTAAAAGTATTTTCATGTAATGCCTCTGAGTTAATATTTATGGGCTATTATAAGTAGGTCAATGTTTATTGCACTGTATCAGAATTTAAAATTTCAAGAGCAAACATATATTGTGATTTCTCATTGCTGTTCAATATAAAGGCTCCACTGCTATTAAAACAAGCAGTAATGGATGATGATAATTTTTCCCCAAATAAATAGCATAATTATTGATTTTACAGTGGCGAGAAGTGGTGTAGCAGTGGCTGGAGTGTACAGTGCAGCTGTGACTAGAGTATATTTACAGTATGGACTCTACAATGAAGAGTAAACCAAGGAAGAACAGGAAACAGCCAGACATTAGTGCTAGTAATACAATAGTGAAATTTGATTGTTAGTTTATATTGTTTCCTGTACAGTGTCTACTTTCAGAATCATGATTTATTTTCTGACACCTCTCCATTCTGCCTGTGGTGTAACAGCTACTAGAAAGTATTTTTAACAAGTGCACGCTGCTCTAAAGAAATGCTGCCATGCAGGTACCCATGGCTGTGTTTTGTATTTGTATTTATATCTTTCCTCAGAGAAGTATTTGTACACTACCTTACAGTTATTAAGGTTTATAAGGAATGAGGTTGTAGGTTTGGAGTCTGTGAAGGATGTTGGGATGGGTAGTGTTAGTGGCAAGATCATGGGTGTGAGGGTTGTTATGCCAACCTGTTAAGGGAGTATCTAGAGGAAACCTTCAGAGCCTCCCAATCCCCTGGTCTGTATAATGTTCATTCATGGTATCTTCATGATGTGGACTCTGGACCACGACTCCCTCCTTCTTTCCTTCACAAGCTCAACACTTTCTCTCCCATCTGCTTCATCTGGTCCTCCTCAACCCACTCTGCCACCTACTCTCTGATTGCTTCATCCACACCTGTGTCCACATTAAACCCACCAACCACGAACAGTATGTGCATTTCGATAGCTGTCATTTGTTTTACACCAAAAGATCTCGCCCATACAACCTGGCCAGTAGGGAAAGGCTTATCTGAAGTGACAAGAACTCCCTTGCACAGTATACTGAAGGTCACACAAAGGCCTTCACAAGCAGGCCTTTCCACCAGTCCTAGTGCAGATTTCCCATGCAATATCCCTACACACATCCCCAATTCTCCCACCACCCCTAGAACCACCTGCAAAGGGAGTATCCCAGGCTATAACAACTGAACCACATACATTGTCAGAGCTTTGATTACCTGTCGCTATTCCCTGATATGAGGGGCAGCTTACCTGAGGTCCTTCCCATCCCTCCTAAAGTGGTGTTCTGTTGCCCACCCAGCCTCTACCCACCCAACCTCCACAGTGTCCTCTTCTGTCCCTGAGCCACTTCTAATGCCATTCCAATGCCACAGAGATAATATCTCTATGGAAGAACCAGGTGTAAGATCTACCCAGTCCCTGCACTCATCACATCAGATTCCAGTCTTGTCACAGGCTAACCTACCCTACCCCATCAAAGACTGGGCTGTCTGTGAAAGCAGCCATATCGTATACCAGATCTGCAGAAATTATTACACAATGTTTTATGTTGGTGCAAGCTGCAAACTCAGCATTGCCCGAGTATTCATATTGCCAGTTTTCTATTAGAAATACACAGTTTCTGTAGACTGGGTGCATCTGCTCCATGTATCTACAATTCGATTTTGTAAATGTCTCTGTGGCAACTAATCTTCATAGCTTCCCTACAGCCTCTCCCTTCTCCCCATTGTGCTTGGCAAGCTTGCCCTGCTGCTATCTAGTATCTGCACACATCAGACATGTACACTGTCCGATAGCATTCCTCCCCCCACCCTTACCTTCCTAGCTTCCCCCATCCCCACCCCACTCCAGATTGCTGCTTCCATTCTTCATGACAGTTGCATTCTAGCAACATTGGCTGGAGGTAGCAGTCATCTGTTCGTGAGGCATGCCTACTTGGGTGAATGTGCATGTGTGTGTTAATCACTTTAGGTTCCGAGCTCACACTGAGCAATTTGTTGCCAATTTGGCTGTCAAGCCCACAATAAAATTATAATGGATGTTTACTAGGCAGCTTCCAGGTGTTGTAGAACAGGGGTGCCTAATACAAATTACTTTCTAAGCAATGGGAAGTCCAGATTGGAAATCAACAATATTATGAAAACAATAGTTTCACTACTCACCGTGAAGATGAAACATTGAGTTTCAGCCAGACACAACAAAAAGATATTGGGTTTTCAGCCAAACCCTTTTTCAGAAAACAAAACAAGAGCATGCTTCATGTGCTCACTGTCTAAAGGCGGCTGGTTTTATATGAGGGTTGCCCAGAAAGTAATGCACCACATTTTTTTTTCTCAGGCAAAAGCAGTGCTACGAATGCGAAACAGTACATATGCATTATTTGAAGTCTTGTGAGTGAGTGCGTTAGGTTTCCATCACTTCTGACAGGTAGTGCAGCTGCAGGACAGTTTCCAAATAGTGTATGTAGGTGATGTACATTACAAGCAACTTGCAGTCATTGAATTTCTCACTGCAGAGAAAGAAAGTGTGGGGAATATTCACAAATGCTTGTGCAAAGTCTATGGAGCATCTGCTGTCAACAGAAGTTAAATTAGTTGTTGGGCACAGAGGGTGAGGTCATCAGAAGGCTGTTCGGTGGAGCTCCACAATCTGCGGCAATTGGGGAGACCATCCACAGCTGTCACACCTGACCCGTTGCAGCTAGCTGATGTCATTTGCCATTAAAGGAAGATATTTTGAGGACAATGACAGTGAAGCATTGGTCCACCTCCAGGACAAGGATTGGTAGCCAGAGGGCATACATGCCCTTGTTTTGCACTGGAGGAAGGCCATAGAATGGGGTGGAGATTACGTCGTAAAATAGTGTGTGTAGATAAAGCTCCATTCTTTCGTGTGTGTAATTCTCATTATGTTCAATAAAGAATTGTTGAAGAAAAGAATGTGGTGCATTACTTTCTGGGCAATCTCCCTTTACATATTATTTTACTGCTATCGGCCAATGTTCCGCTGTCAAAGTATAAAGCAGCATCCGTATTTCTTGCTTAGAGACTCGACAGTCGAACATTCGATATATATCACTCGCAGTGGGTCCGCAACTTCGATGTGCACCAATTCTTGAAAATTATAAAGGTCCTGTTAGCTGATGATGGACAACACCCACCCATACATTGACAAAGAATTGTTGCTGATGGCCTCTGATATGGTTGGCATGAGTATTGTCCTCAATCCAGACATGGCAGTTGAAAACACCATCATGGTTAAATGAGGCCTCCATAAAATTGCACAAAATATGGCATTTCAGCTCTGAGGTGGATAATCCATTGACAGAAGTGTACATGGGACCCAAAATTGTTGGTCCCAGTGCTTGCACACATTCTTTGATAGGGGTGTAATACCTTTCCCACCAGTATACTCCCCACACTGTATGTTTCAAAGTGTGCTTTTCACTGCAAGTTGATGAGTGCTTATTACTGGGTGGGCGGTGGTATCCATGTTAGAAAGAAGCCTGTTGGGAAAGCTTTCTCTGTATATTCGTGTCACTTTACAGGCACGACATCCTGGCGCACAGTACATTAAATTCATGTCTGCCAAATCCTGTGATGAGTAATGTTCCACCTTTGACTATGCACCACGCACTGTACACGGTAACACATCTCACCATGGACACAATTCAAGCTGCTTGAATGCAATGGACAACTGACACCAGGCACAGTGATTTGCATGTGCCACAGATTAATGTGTCAGTGCGATGCCAAATGACATCACATGAGACACGTTCTATGTGCTAAGCTGTATACAGTATGTCTGTCTGGTGGTCAGGACTGTACACTGTTTACCACCTACTATCTGTTGCATTGTAAAACTGACATCCAGTAGCTTTGTGAGAGTGCAGCAGAATTGCATGCACCGTTGCAGTACATGCATTGAGATCTTCTGTCGTCACTTTGAACAATTACTGCAAGCTGAGTTGTTACACAATCGACGTTGTGTATGATTTTGGACCTACCGTTTAAAGTTCATTTAAAGATTTGAAAAATCTTCATATCACCAGTAAAATTTTGTTCGGTTAAGATGTTGAAGCTGACTAAAACCATAATCTCACTACGAGTTATGGATTAACCTGTATCATGGCATGTGAATTCTTGTTTCAAATGTGTCGGAGGTTATAGTATTTTCAGGGAGTAATCATCACCCTTTGTAAATCTCGTCCAGCTGAAATTATTGTCACTTTAGCATGTGCACTGCAATATTATTACTTCAAAAGATTAGGCCTACAACAGATTCTTCAGTTCTTGTAGGCACAATGTACATAGCATATATTCATCACTCTGTAATAGTACCATGGCATATCTCCCTAAGGTTAACTCTTCAGTTCAATCAATAAAATACAACAAGAGCCTTGATGTGGCATGATACGGGATGTTTGGGAAATTGGCGTGCAGTCACCATATGTTGGGAGTCTGAACTGCATAAGTTTAGTGGAAAACACTTTCCGCAGATCTGATTGTGATATGCTTCTCGCGTACGCAGTTTAATCAGTTTTTAAGTCACATAACATTCATAGGCAATTGTGATATGTTACGTATTTTGCTACTCCCCAGAGCAAAATTGTGGTGGATGTGGTCTAGTGAAAGAGGGGCCATAGATTTTTCGAGATGTAGCAAAATACGTAACATATCACAATTGCCTATGAATGTTATGTGACCTAAAAACTGATTAAACTGCGTACGCGAGAAGCATATCACAATCAGATCTGCGGAAAGTGTTTTCCACTAAACTTATGCAGTTCAGACTCCCAACATATGGTGACTGCACGCCAATTTCCCAAACATCCCGTATCATGCCACGTCAAGGCTCTTGTTGTATTTTATTGATTGAACTGAAGAGTTAACCTTAGGGAGAAAGTTCTCACAATACTGTTTGGGACGAAGTGTAGTGTTAGCTGTGTGTGCAGGAACACCACTGTGTTGAAACTATCAGTAGTTGATTTGGTCTTAAGTTGAACAATGAAATCGAGGACCATGAAACAATAATATTCACTGTTTACATTTACTTTAAAAAATTAATATCCAATAATGGGCCATCTGAATATTGCTAACTACACTAGAAATTTTGTGATAATTCAAGCACAGCATGAGGATTCTTCTTTGACCATAATTGTTTTTGGTGTGTTAACACAACCAGAGGGTTGGAACCAGGCCTTGTCTGTCTAGAAGGTGACATCAAGAATATCAGTGGTGTTCTTCTCAATAAGAGTTAAACCATTTGCAGTAGGGTATTCACTTTTCAATTTCTGCGTTTTCTGTTCTTGCATTATTGTCATTTCATATGGAAGAAATTTCAGTGTTTGCCCAGTTGCTTTATGCATGGTTGCATGCCTGATAACTTTCGTGTGGCAACTTGCTCAGTGATTTTGCTGCTGAGTCAGAAATATCCAGCTACTTCTGTGCATAGGTTTGGGTGGTATTACATTGTGTTTAGCATGTAACCCTGAGCCTGTTTCTTGAAATTTCTCAAAAAGTCGACAAACTGCATCATGATTAGGTACAGCTTTTTCTGGGCATTTTTCATCAAATGCTTCCTTGTACTAAATTTCTGTATATATTGCGTTGTTGAAACACATGTTCAATGAGAAAAACATGCCACACAATTGAAAGCACCATAATTTAAAGCCAAATGGAACATCTAAACACACTGTACATCGCATTCAATAACTTTCATCAACTGAACCAAACAGCTAAATGTTACGCAGCTGTAGAACAATTAGAGAACAATCGCTGATCTATGAAAAACTGTTCTGCCAACTTCGATTTGCACTTCCGATGTAATCTGCATTCATAGTCCACTGCTATCTGGATCTTATAGTTACGTACTAAAATATATGTTGACTGTCACATTAAGTGAACTGTTGCACTCTTTGGCTTTGAAGT
The DNA here is from genome assembly GCF_021461385.2 of Schistocerca piceifrons. Taxonomy (NCBI): domain Eukaryota; kingdom Metazoa; phylum Arthropoda; class Insecta; order Orthoptera; family Acrididae; genus Schistocerca; species Schistocerca piceifrons. The sequence goes on along the minus strand of NC_060139.1, from coordinate 699,200,345 downwards.
TATTGTACACAGTACATTATTGTAGAGTTAGACTAGTCCTGTATACCTGCTCTTCAGTGAAGTGTGGCTCTTAAGTCTTCGGTTTAGGCGATAACAACTCTTGGTCATTTTCACAATAACCATCGAACAATTGCCTAATCATCTGATATATCCTATTCTTTTTAATGCAAGGGCTGTTGACCGCTTGACACTCAATAGGGTGGGATTACCAGTTGAAATGTGCCTCAAGACCCTCTGCTAGGTCTATCGTCTACTCTCCTAGACCCTCTGCTAGGTCTATCGTCTACTCTCCTAGACCCTCTGCTAGGTCTATCGTCTACTCTCCTAGACCCTCTGCTAGGTCTATCGTCTACTCTCCTAGACCCTCTGCTAGGTCTATCGTCTACTCTCCTAGACCCTCTGCTAGGTCTATCGTCTACTCTCCTAGACCCTCTGCTAGGTCTATCGTCTACTCTCCTAGACCCTCTGCTAGGTCTATCGTCTACTCTCCTAGACCCTCTGCTAGGACTATCGTCTACTCTCCTAGACCCTCTGCTAGGACTATCGTCTACTCTCCTAGACCCTCTGCTAGGACTATCGTCTACTCTCCTAGACCCTCTGCTAGGACTATCGTCTACTCTCCTAGACCCTCTGCTAGGACTATCGTCTACTCTCCTAGACCCTCTGCTAGGACTATCGTCTACTCTCCTAGACCCTCTGCTAGGACTATCGTCTACTCTCCTAGACCCTCTGCTAGGACTATCGTCTACTCTCCTAGACCCTCTGCTAGGACTATCGTCTACTCTCCTAGACCCTCTGCTAGGACTATCGTCTACTCTCCTAGACCCTCTGCTAGGACTATCGTCTACTCTCCTAGACCCTCTGCTAGGACTATCGTCTACTCTCCTAGACCCTCTGCTAGGACTATCGTCTACCCTCCTTAGATTGTGTTGATTGTGCTTTCCCATGCACTCCTTCTTGGTGAGTACCCAGACAACGAATAGGACCACTCTTGTTTCAAGGATCTAAAGTTCATTGGCTCCAGCATGTTAAGGCATCTGTTCCACAGTTCTTAAGGAGTATCAGGGGCTACCATCATTTTCGTTGATGATGCTAAACCCAGGGACAGGAGATGTGCTTTCCATCCTCTGCTGGTCAGGAACAACATTCAACGCTGGGTTTGTGTAGGACTATCAGCTCTGCTAAAAAAACTACGTTTTATTAAACATGCCTTTCTCAATTATATTTTAATTTTTCAGTGACTCAACCAACAGTGTCCAGGCTATTGCTCACATTACTTGTACAGCATTTGCTTTGATGGTCTTGACACAGTTCTGCGGGTGTAAACTCACTTGGAGATAGATCATCTGGTTAGCTACTGCTTCCTCTAATGATCTCCATGCTTTTCGTCCCTGAAGGAAGAAGGAATCCACTGTCCTATGTTGCCTCTACATAAGTGATACCCATAAGTTATTTTATCTTCTAGTAAGCCACTCGCTATTGTCGTTGAGGAGTCTTAAGGAAAGTGGCACATATCCTGATGGAATTTACCCCTCCTACCTCTAGGCTTGCCCACCATGATCTTCCAGATTCTTTGACTGTTGGCAGGCAATTGAACTGCTTCTTAGTTAACTTGGAGAGCTGCTTTTATTTTCAGAGATAATGTTTTAAACTGCTCTGGAGGCGGTGTTTACCAATACATGATTTTTGTCATCTCAGTCTGATGCATTTTCCTGTATCTTTGCTGCCTTTCATACTCCTGTGTCACATGTAGCCCTTAACCTGGATTCAGAGTGGTCCATGGCAACGTTATCTGTCTTACCTCCCCTGATATTTCCCTTCCTCCTTCTTTACTTTTACAAAGGAACATGTTGCTTCAAAAGCTTGGAGTTGTGACAAAAAATTGTCTATGTAGCACATAATGAAGTGAAAACAATGGAGGGCTCCGTAAACTCTAATACAGTGGTAGGCCCTGTGACAGATGATGTCCATTTGTCAGTTAAACCTTTCATTTCTTTTCCAACTAGAAGTCACTGCACTTGTTAATTTGACTTGCATCACTTTTGTATAGTTGAATATGTTTCATAAAATATTTGTTACATGTAGAGTTCAGCAAAGTCAGAAATTCAGTATTTCACTGAATTAGACTTGTGAATATATCAAATAATCACTGTTCTGTTTTCACAGGGAGGTTGGGGGAATTACAACCAAGGAAGTGGGGCCACACCTAGTAATGTAAGCAGTAGTGGCAGCTCAGGTGGAGGCTGGGGCCAGAATTATAATCAGCAAAGCTGGGGACAACAAAACACCCAGCAGAGCTGGAAAGGTAAATAAAAATATTGTATATATTTATTGGAAATGTTCGTTACTTTGGCATTGTTTCATTGGTCTACTTCCCACCAGTATAGTACAATCATCAGTGCTGTGTCTAGTTTTGCAGTCCTATTTGTAGTCTTGACAAGCTATTACAGTCGGATGCTTTCAATTTTTGTTGGGGCTGAACATCAATTCAGGTAGTAAATGTGAGTAATCAGTGACAAAAAAGTGGGATTGATGGCTTCTTTTGGAAGAGCAAGCTAAAGATCCATGGTCCAAACAAAATTTTGACATTGTATTACCTTTGACACGTTTTTTCTCCCTGATAGAACTTCATGTATCTGGACAGTTTGATATCAATGATACCAAGAACCTGTCATCAGGTTAATTATGTCAGATTATTATGACTGACTTTGAAAATGATTTGTCAAGTGCTGCTAAGTTATGGTAAGAAGAGTTTCGTGCTGCACTTTTAATAAATCAGCAGAAGAGAAGAAGTTGTAAAATAGTGCATGCAAAGAAAAGATGCTTCCATGTCAACAATCTGGCTATGGATAAAGTGCATAATACAATATGGCAGAATACCTTGTAATTTTAGTAGTCTTGAACATAATTAGACCTAGGTGAAAAGTGACTTGGATAGAAACAAAATAGTTTAAACTCAGTAAATTGCAAATGCTAACAAAAGCAGCTATTGTTAACGTTACACCACGTGAAAGGTTTCTAGTTCTGTACAGTAGTCAGTCACACTGATGCTGCAAGGTTTTCCAGGAGAAGAAATGGAAGATTCTGTAATTCCTGTCAGCTCCAACGCCAGTTTTGTGTCGGAGGAAGATATGATCCTTCCCTTAGACTCAAATTACATGTCAGTGAATATTTTATTAATATGCGTGGTTAATGTAGAAGTTTCCTACTTGGTATTTTCATTTGTTATTTAACAATGCTTCACTGACAGCTAATTTGTGCACCAAAGTGGGCATGATATACTGCACACATGATGGTAACAACACTGACCTCCACTCACTCAGTGCATACCGTATTTACTCGAATCTAAGCCGCCCTCAAATGTAAGCTGCACCTGAAAAATGAGACTCGAAATAAAGGAATAAAAAAAATTCCCGAATCTAAACCGCACCTGAAATTTGAGACTCGAAATTCAAGGGGGGAGAAAAGTTTTAGGCCGCACCTCCAAATCGAAACAAAGTTGGTCCATTGTAATATGAGACACAATTTAGGTCGAATGTATGACGATACAGCTACAGTAGTTCGGTTCAAGTCGTAAGCTTAGCAGTTAAGCTATACCAGGTAGCCATTGCTATGAGTCAGGCGCTCCGTCCATATTTATACGGGTACCCTTCCTTTTTCACATGCTTCGTCTGGTTTGAATCGATTTGCTTATTTTGCTTTGATCTGATAAGTGCCGTTTTCTTTGTTATAGGTGTTTACGTCACTCTAAGCTGAAAATGCATTACTGTACTGTGTCATGCCTTGTTTGTCGCATTCTGATAGTGCGTGTTTACGGCCTGTTGCTGCTCGCGGCATGGCTTGCTTTTGTGCGCGCTACCGCCGCTTACAGTTAGAGAGAGAGAGAGAGAGAGAGAGAGAGAGAGAGAGAGGAATCGTCTCATTAGCGAAACAATGGCAAGAGACTGCTATTTGTTTATTTGTTGTTACTTACACTGCTGCTTTCTTTGATAATGATCAACAAGAACCAAATGATAGAGGATGTTCTGAATGAGAGTTTAGCGAAAATTTTTCTCTGTTCGAAAATCTTTGCGGCCGCTTCTTTAGTACATCAAATTCTGCACAGAAATTAGTCGTCTTAGATTTTTCAGTTGCCGTGCTTCATTTCTGACTGTATTACTATTACGCATAAGAATAATACGAATATAAACATGACACGATAAGTATATTCTTCCGCGTTTGCTGTTGTCTCACGCTAGTTTCGTAGTTTATTGGGCAGACAGGATTTAAATGAGATAGCAGCAAACACGAAAGGATACATGGCAAAATGTTTATATTCGTATTATTCTTATGGTGAAGAGAATACTGCATGTGATTCACATATCATCAAGTTCCTATTAGCAACCACCTCTTCTCACAGGTAGGGAAAAATTCAGAACGTAGAGTTGGCCATATTGACAAACATCCCAAACAGTCTTACCAGTCGGATTTTCGTAGTACATTGAAATGTTGCTACATTCGAAGATGAACAATACGAAATTTGTGTTTACTTCATTGGATAATGTATGAAAATGCAGTGGTCGTTACTCGGGGCGGAGGAAAAAAAAGCTCGTCTCCGCCTCTCTCTCTCTCTCTCTCTCTCTCTCTCTCTCTCTCTCTCTCTCTCTCTCTTTCTTTCTTTCTTTTTTTTAAAAAAAAAAACTGACGCAGAGGTTTTGGCGCCAGTATTTATCTTTGTGCCTACAAAGCATGCCTGTGTAGCGCTACATATATTCGACGGCAGAAGTTAGTTGTGGCGGCACCTACCAACATTTTTAAGAACTTCCGCTTGCTTTGCACTCGATTGTAAGCCGCAGCCGGTTTTTTGGATTACAAAAACCGGAAAAAAGGTGCGGCTTAAATTAGAGTAAATACGGTAACTGTCAAAAGTCGCACTTTATTTTAATTGTACTGCAAGGTGGAGAAACTGCTCTCCCTCTCCTCAAAAGATCCTGTGTTATTGACCTGCATTTCTTTACATTCTTCCACCAGTTTTCTTACCCATTTGCTCTTTGTCCCATTAAAAGTAGGGAAAACTCCAGGCAAGCTTTCCATAAAATACGTAAGTTTTGTTCCAGTTCTGTACTAGTGTTATACCCTTGTTAAGCTGACTTGTTTCACTGTAATCAAGAAATTATAGAGAGTAACTGCCCAATACCATAGTTTGTGGCATGTTAAGAAAATTTTCTGTGTTTATTATTAGGTTATGGGCAGCAGCAACAGCAACCACACCACCAGCAACAGCAGTCACAACAGCAGCATCAACAACAGCCTCCACAACAGCAGCAGTCAGGATACGGTCAACAAAGCTATTCACAGCAGGGTTATGGAAGCACTACACCATACAATTGGAATCAACAACAGTACTATAATCAAGGTTATGGTTCCAGCAATCAAGGATGGGGACAGGTAAAATTAAAGCTCTTATTTTCAACTTTAAAATTTTATACAAAAGCTGGCCAATATTTCAGGAAGCAAAATTTTTGTACTGCCTATACACATTTAAAAGAGGAAAAAAACTATTCCTAGTTTCCAGAACTTATTACTTCCTTTCTGATGTAGGAAACAAAACAAGATGGGTGAGTTTAAAAAGGAGGGAAGGTTGCTAAGACCCCAGGATGAGATAGCCATCTGTAGAGAAGACAGTTGAAAATAGAGAAAACCTACACTAAAGTCATGGGGTACCGCCTAACATCGTTTGGAGCCTCTGGCATAGTGCAGCAATTTCACATGGCATGGAATAAACAACTTGTCAGAAGTCCCCTGCAAACATATTGAATCATGCTGCCTGTATAGCTGTCCATAACTGAAAAAGTGTTACTGGTGCAGGATTTTGTGCACGAACTGGTCTCTTCATTATGTCCCATAAATGTTCTGTGAGATTTGTCACATGCTCTGGGTGGCCAGATCATTCACTTGAATTCTCCAGAATGTTCAAACCAACTGCGAACTATTGTGGCCCAGTGTCATGGCCCATTGTAGATAATAAAAATTCCACCGTTGATTGGCTGCATATAGTTTGAGTAGCTGAACATAACCATTTCCAGTTATGCAATGAGTTCAGTTGGTCCAGAGGACCCAGTTCATTCCACGTAAACACAGCCCCCACCATTATGGTGGCAGCACCAGCTTGCACAGTGCCTTTTTGACAATTTGGATCCATGGCATTGTAAGGTCTGTACCACACTTGAACCCTACTATCAGCTTTTACCAACTGCAATTGGGACTCATATTACCAAGCCATAGTTTTCCCAGTTATCTAGGTCCAACCGTTATACAGCCATGAGCCCAGGAGAGACGCTGCAGGTGATATCATGCTGTTAGCAAAGGCATCTGCATTGGTTATCTTCTGATACAGCCCATTAATGCCAAATTTTGACACACTGTCCAAACTGATACATTCATCATAGATGCCTGCGGTAATTTCACGCAATGTTGCTGGTCTGCTAGCACTGCCAACACTACTCAAATGCTGCTGCTGTCAGTCATAAGGGTTATCGGCCACTGGATTGTCTGTGGAGAAAGGTTATGCCTGAAATTTGGTGTTCTTGGCACACTCTCGACATTGTAGATCTTGGAAAATTGAATTCCCCAACGATTTCCGAAATGGAATGTCCCATGCGTGTAGCTCAAACTATCATTCCTTGAGGAAAGTCTTTTAATTTCTGTGATCTAGCCACAACAGAAATCTTTTCGCATGAATCACCTGAGTACAGATGGCAGTTGCAATGCCATTTTATACTTTGCGTACATGGTACTACTGTCATCTGTATATGTGCGTATCACTATCCGATGAGTTTTGTCACCTCATTATACAGTGTCTCCAAAGTCAATTGGCTTTGTGGTACAACAATGAAAAGTAACTCCTTTTACATATTTAGATTTGCATTGGTAACAGCAACAGTTACTTGTAATTGGTGTTACTAACAAAAGAAAGTGTGAATACAGAATAAATGTGTAATATTAAAGTTATTGTCTTGGCACAAAATGTAAACAGTTACAACGATGTCACTGGACAGTTGTGGTTTGGTGAGCTATCCTCACCCCATATATATTCTACACTATGCCTCAGTCCAAAGGTAATAGGATAGAATGAGATAAAAAGATAAGAGGAAATGAAATTAAATGTAAATTAATAGTACAGCTAAAAACAGAGAGAGAACTATAAATATAAGAGTAATAAAATAAAATAGGAGGATGAAAATACTGTGGTGGTGGTGGTGGTGGTGGTGGTGGTGGTGGTGGTGGTGGTGGTTGTTTGTTCAATCATTTTAGTGATGGTCATTCCTGTACACGAGATATGTTCAAAACGTATTCAACTTCTGCTTAGTAGAAACACATTTATTGATTTGAAGATACAGAATCCAATCACTTTCAAAGTAGTCTCCTTGAAAACGCGCACTCTTCTCCCATCACTCCTGCCATTGTTAATCCATCGTTTGGAATGTCGATCTGTCAGGCCATTGCATTCTGCATGATGTCTTTTTTTGACTGTAATCAAGTTCCTTTCAGGGGTATTTCAGCTTGGAAAATAGCCAAGTCACACAGAATGGGATTTACTGTCTACATTGTCTTTTCCAATTTTCTGATGTTGGTTCTGCTTCATTGTCAACAGTTTCGTTACGTACTTCAGAGAGACTCCTCATGCAGAAATGGTTGGTCAAATTTGAATGTAGTAATCAAGCGGTTTCCCACATCATTTGCAAGGCTTTTTACTGTGATACAACAGTCTTTCATGACCAAAAACATATGCTTGTTCAATGGCTCTGCTTTTTGTATGGTTTAGGGTCTGCCTCTACGTGGTTCAGTGGGTGGCCTTCTTTGAAATGTGTGTACCACTCCATTATCTGTGAATAGCTCACAGCATCGTCACTGCAAGTCTGTTTAATCTTGGAAATGATTTCTGCTGGGGTGAGGTGTCCCCCACCTTTTTTTAATTTGATGCAATATCGCTGTTCAATTTTATCTGTTATTTAATAAAATATTGAAATCCAATGAGTGCTCACTACTTATCCTCGCTCATCTACAGTACATATTATTCAGTAAGCCACCATATGGTGTGTGTTGGAGAGGATATCTTGGCCCATTACTAGTAGTCACATTTCCTGTTCTCCTCTCAACCGGATTGAGGGAAAGAAGACAGTCTGTCTGCCTCTGTACAGGTCCTAATTTCTCTTACCTCATCTTCACAGTCCTTGCACAAGATGTATGTTAGCAGCAGTAGAATCACTCTGCAGTCAGATGCAAATGCTGGTTCTCTAAATTTTGTTAATAGTGTTCTTTTAAAATAACATCTTCCCTCCAGGGATTCCAATTGTAGTTCACGAAACATTTCCGTAACACTTGTCAATCAAACCTACTAGTAACAAAAGTAGTGGCATGGCTCTGAATTGCTTCAGTGTCTTCCTTTAATCCAACCTGGTGTGGATTCCAAACACAGAGTAGTACTCGAGAAGGACTCACATAAGTGTTCTATGCATGATCATCTCTTACAGATGCGCTGCACTTTCCTATAATTCTCTCAGTAAGCCAAAGTCAACCATTTACCTTCACTATTACAGTTCTCATGTGCCTATTTCACTTTGTGTCACTTCATAGCATTGCGCCTAGATATTTAAGAAATGTGACTGTGGCAAGTATGACACCGAAAATGTGTGTTCGAACATCACAGAATTGTTTGCCAACTTGTCTGAATTAACTTAAGTTTCTCTACATTTAGAGAAAGCTATCATTCATCACACTGAATAGAAATACTGTCAAAGTCCTGCTGTATCTTGTTAAGTCACTCAGCAATAAAACTTCCCTGTACACTACAGTCTCATTGACACTTGATCGGATTGCTCTTCACCCTGTATGTCAGATTGTTTATGTATATAGAGAGAGTAATGGTCTTATCACACTTCCCTGGGGCACTCTTAATGACATCTCTAACTCTGATGAACACTTGCTACCCAGCAGTACATGCTTGTTTCTATTAGGTAAAAAACCTTACAGAGACATTTCTAAGAACTTTTCTATAAGCTTGGACCTCAATTAAGTCCACAGTGTGTCCCTGTATTGGTGCTTCCCAAAAATCTAGCAATATGGAATCTGAGTGTCAGACAAGTGCTTTAAAAATAGATGCTAATTCGTGGACAGGAGATTTTTCTGTCTGAAGGAAACTTGCCATAATCAAATGTAGAAAATGCTCACAGATTCTGCAACAAACTCGCGTTTGGGAGTCTGTAATTTTATGGATCCTAGCTGTGGAGCCTGCCAGGGAGGTCCCTTTGTTTGTAATCTGTGCAGCTCTGAAATGATGGTATGTCTCTATGGTCCTCTCGCATGAATTATTTTTTAAATGTGAAATTTAAAACATCAGCTTTCATGTTGCTGTTGTTTATCTTGCTGCACATGGGCCACTGCTAGTGACTGAGCTTTCTGCTGGCAGGGAAAAATTGACGGCTGAACATAAATGTCCCCCACATCTATAATAAAGTCAGTTTCCTGCACTTCATTGATTTACACAGGAAAGGAAGATGTTTGATTGAAAAGAAGTGCAGCGAACATGTGTAAGTTAGTAAACCATGTGTGGTTTCAGATGTTCTGCCTTTGTTGCAAGACTTATCAGTGGTGGTCCTGAAGTGGAAGTGGATGGGTACAGGGGATAGTCATTAAACAGTCTTGATAGACTTGTTCTTGTAAAAAGGCTGCAGCGGCCTTTAGTAAAGTGACTGGCAAAGCCATTTCTTCATATTTTCATGCAGAGTAATCACCAATAAACCTTCTGACTCGTATTTACCTTTGCCTACCTCTGTAATAAACAGCACTTTTAAGAAAAGGCTTTATTGCATAAATAATTGCTGTGATTGTTAGCAGGATTGTGTGGAGAGATGATTGTATGTACATGATAAAATTCTGCAAAAGTATTATGCTCCTGCAGCTGTAGTTTCTGCATGGCCACACTTAAAGACTTTAGGAAACAAAAGCTTTCCAGTGGTGTTTGTGCTAAAGAAAGGTGTGATACTTCATTAGTCTTTTAATTGAATAGATAAAAAATCTATTCGCCAAGCGACAGCAGAACACACACGCAAGAATTTTATATGCCACCGTTTCGTGAGTAGATTTTCTAACTATTTAATTAAATAATTTTATCAGTAATTGATTGTTTTTTTGTTTCATTAGTCTTTTGCAAGACTTTTTAGCATTGGTGTTGTCATCCAAATGGTGTATACTAATAGTATACTAGTAGACAATATCTTAAGCTCAAAATAAGTGGTCAACATTAAGAATTTATCAAAATGCAAATAATTCTTAACCCAATAACGGAGATGAAATCATAGTTTGGAAAGAGATTTGTTGTTCAGGAAAGCACTTCACCTTGTGGGTACTACACAATGCTGAAATGAGCCTGGTGAGCTGCCAAATTATCTATTTCAAATGATAGGGGGATCTGAGCTGATGTCATTAAAGATATTGTGTGTGTCCTGTTGTTGCTGCAGTGGAGTTAGTCTAGATGCAACATTTTGTGCATTCTGTGTAATAGCAAGGAGTATTGTATTCAAAGATTCTAGCTTTACGCAGACATTATTTAAAGTATGTGCTGTACTGCATGATGAATGGTTCAAAGATCTCTCTCAAAAATCAAAATGTAGTTCATCTCTTTAAATGCATTGTTTTGCAGATATGTTCTGTGTGCTTTGAAGTTGCTCTAATTGTTGAATTTGAAGTAATACCAACTTTTGAAATAGTGCATCCACATTTTGCCTGTTGGTTTTTAGAGATGCATGAACATAAAAACATTTTTTTGCCATAGGCATAATGTTACAATTTGAATTGTGATTAGTGTCTTAATTTTAAGATGATGTAATATTTCAGAATAAACAATTTCATTTTTGTTACATAATACTTAACGCATTCTTTTATTGTTTATGCAGACGAATACAGACTCCTATGGTGGTCCTGCTCAGCAGCAAGGGACATGGCAGGGATATGGACAGGGTTACAATTATGGATCCAGTCAGCATGTAGCACCTGGTGGGGGCTACCCTAAGTAAATGTCATATTCAAAATGAAATCAGTTTTTTAGATGTGAGCAGGAGACAAGTGTTACAAAGCAGACTTGACACTAGATACACAAGTACACAGTGTTAAAGCATTTTTGATTTTGAGGTATGACAGACAGTGCTTCATAGCTCAGTAGTTTTAAGAGTACATGTAAAACTGAAGAAAGTATTTTCTGACAGTAAGCTCTTGTAGTTCATTATTGTATTTTGTGTTACAATGAAATTACCAGATTTATGTGAATGTGAGAAAAGAATAAATGTACGTATAATTACCATGACCATTACGTATAGTGGTGTGCAATTCATTTTGAAAATTCAATTTTATTGGAACTCATTAAATATCATTTTAATTCGGATAAAGTACAATAAGATATGCATAGCTATTTCAGGCATCATCCATAGTGTAATATTAATTTTTCTACTCCAGTATTACCCAAGTAAAATACATCTGAAAACATCGCACTGCCGATTGTGAGAGTGTTTTTCAAAAATTTTCTAGTGGTGTTCTAGAGAAATTGGCAGTTGAATTCTGTTATGTGAAAATGTGTGATCTGAAAAGAGCATTGTCCTCCTCGTGTAACCTGATAATTTTGACATGTCAGTAGGGAAGGCTTACAAAAAGTAATCATTAACTATCTGCCACTCAAAAGAAACTGATTGATTTCAGTGGTGAAGGGAGAAGCACTTAGTGTGATACATGAGATATTTCATTGTTTCTTGTAACTTTAGTTTTAACAGCAGTGTAGTTTGTGAAGTTAAGTAACATCTATTCACTTGCAAAATGAAAATGTAATTTCCTACATTTCTTGCAATTCACGCTCCTTACTAACCATCGACTGTTCCATTGGAGAGGTCAACTCAGATTGGCTGTTGTGTGTGCAATGTAAACTAGTCAGTACTGTTGTTATTTCTGGTTAATTTATTCACTTCGCTGCCATCGCAGTAGTGTGTGTTTCAAGCATTTTGCTTTTTTGATCGTTTTTGAATTGCTGTTTTCAGTTTGGTGGCAATGATGCCAATATGGTGCCACACTCAATGAATTAAGTATAATTTTAAAAAGGTACATAAATTATAACTTTCTCATACACATACAAGCTGCGTGACACACAACACATTTCAATTTCGATAGGTAATAGAGATCAAGAATATTGCTGAATTTATTTCTTTGCACATTCCAAAAACATGCACTCAAAATTATTGTACTTTCCCATTAATGTTCTTGACGGTATCTTGAAAGTAATTTCAGTGAGAAATACTTGCCAGTACAAAAACAGTATTTCCTTCCTCTTGCTTTTTTCCTCTCCTTCTGAAAACAAGTTTTGTTTTCACATTACAAGGAATTAAATATTTTCTTTCACCCATATGACAGCAGTGCATCTGTTAACAAATCTTTGCTTCGTGTTTACTATAAATCATTACTAGTAAAAGGTCTTTCATGCTGGAGTAAAATTGGTCATACTTAATGCTTAAGAAGAAAAGGTGAAAGTTGCTGGGCAATTATTAATTGCCTAGTGTTCCAGTATTGTACATTATGCTCCGATCGTCAGTTTTGTTTGCATTCTCATTCCAGTTTTGTGTCTTGATTAATCAAAACTGTAGGCCTCAGAAGCTAAGGTAAACAACATTGGTGTTTGCCTTACTGCAGCCTGTGGCAGGCAACTGCTTTTTCTTTTTTTCTGCAAGAATTTTTGTGTTAAAGTTGTTGGACCTTCTCATGAAGTTGATTTAAAACATTGCCAAAACTGTTTCCTGCAATAACATTTTATATTACTGACTTTTCCACATTTCATGTTAATTTTGAATTTAATTGTTGCTGATGCCATAATTTAGTGATGTAATAATCTTGCAACTATTGTCACTACATATGAAGTTTTAAAATGTGATCTTAGTTTACACAGTATTGCAGCAGACACTTCATCCAACTACTGGTGATATGTTGGATGTTGAGAGAAGAAAAAAAAGGCATTCCTGGCACATCTATTTTCTCTTTCTTGTCATAGCTATTCTTAAAGTGATATCTGTATCGAAGCACTTAAAATTATTGTACATTGTACAAATCAATAAAAATCAAAATTCTCATAAATGTTCTGCTTTTGTGACATTAATTATTATTCTGCAAGAAATTTAAGTAGTTTTGTAATTGCTTTAGTCAAGTTTCAGCACATGAAAAATGCGTGACCTTGATTTTGAGTGATTGGTTATTGTGTGTGTGTGTGTGTGTGTGTGTGTGTGTGTGTGTGTGTGTGTGTGTGTGTGTTCACAGAGAGAGAGAGAGAGAACAGTGTGGCAGAAATTGTTAAAACTGAAAGTCTTACTTCAGTGTGTGCTCCTTATGTGGTAAGTGCTGATTTATGTAAGATACAGGAAAAGCAACCAGTCAAGTGTAGCAGATTGATGTGTGGAGTAGCAATAGTACACTAACACACAGGCACCCAAATGTACACTCTGGTGGCTACAGTAGTGATTTACTGAAGATAAACTGCTGTATACTAAGATGACCAGGAAGATATAAGAGTGGAAAACTGAAGTGTGACACCTTGACTACACCAATATTATTTGAGTGTGACAGTTCCAGCACAGATCATGAGTATCAAAACAGCATCTACACTGTTTAGATTTCAGTCATATAGTAGGAAAGTTGATGATATCAGAGATATTGTTTATTTTGATTCCTGATGTTGGGGTATATTGTGAATATTTTTAAAGCATAGATTTACTGCTAAAGTCAAGTTCGGTTTTCCATTACAAGATTTGTCCCTAACCCCAAAGTTTGGGTCTTCCAGGTTTTCAGCTTCTTGAAATGAAAGTAAAGTGAACTACTAAGTATTTTTCATCAATCAAATCCAGTGATTCTAACACGCTTAGTATAAGAAAATAAGTTAGGAAGTTGGAAGTGTTCTGTGGATGAAATTTACATATTAACTTGTAACAATGTATTTTATAGTGAATAAATTGTTGGCCAGTAGTTCTAAAACTTGGAATAACTTCTGCATATGAAGAGAATCCTTAAATATTATGTGAAATGAGCCAGAAATTGTCATCGCAATACGCCTAGGTTAGCACAGTGTCACATGACTGTTCAAACTGTGCAGCACTGTTGACATTTGCTGGAGAAATTCTGAATGAAAACAAACTCTCTCCCTAATGTTTAACTATAGGTAACCTATTAATATTGTTATAATGTATCGGATGTACTTGACCCACAGCATAAAAAAGAATAAAATATTCCATTGCTACACAGTAGGTACTTGAAACATTTATTTATTTATTCATTTTTAGTAGGAACATGATTTCAGTGATATTTTGACTCTTATTTCCAGATAACAGCTTTTGAAACAATGTCAGTAATCTAAAACAAAGTAATCTTTATCACATTACGCGAAATAAAATGTTCATCTTTGGTTGGTTTCTTCAGAGAATGTGCAGATGACATGTATTCAAGTAGTTTGTTCATACATGCTTGTAATTTGTTGCCATTTATATTTAGGGATGTGTGAGGTCGTCTGTGAGGCAGACTCTGATCTTAAAATGCTAATACTAGTACGTCTCCTTGCTGGGGAATGTAGCCGATTAGAAAGTCTGGAGTCGGCTACTCCAGAAACGTCTAAGAGTGGCTTAAGTGATCTTCCCTTGTGAAGATAAATGCAACAGGTCCTGATTTCGTTGGACCATATGTCGTGTTATTAAATCTTTCAAGACGTTGCACTATTTCTGACAGCTTATTTGTGTTATTGATGGACTACCTGGCTGTACGCTTATGTCATTTCTGAAGTTCATAGGATAAAGTATTCTTGAATCCACAAAAGCAAAGACCTTACTCACTTTACATGAGTACACGATGCAATGGTGTGATAAGTTCACACACAGCATACTGACATACTTGTCAGTCCCCCAGCACACAATATGTCTGCTGTTTCTATCATTGCAGCAAAATAAGCACAGAAGGCTATATATATCCCACCAACCACTGAAACAGAAATGGGAAGCTTGTAAGAACCTGCATACAGCCAGACACAAAATAGTATCCAATACACACAGTCATTATTCTCATTCGCTGCAGCAGGGGAAGCCAGACCCGCTTAGGAATTTTGAATACTTCCCTGAACAGACAGGCATGGTAATTCTCCCCCACAGTATGAACCAGTGTGTCAGTTAATTCTAGTATGTGGCCAGTGTCAAATGTATAGTATACAATGTTAGTCTCTCTCTCTCTCTCTCTCTCTCTCTCTCTCTCTCTCTCTCTCTCTCTCTGTGTGTGTGTGTGTGTGTGTGTGTGTGTGTGTGTGTGTGTGTGTGTAAATCTGTCCTCCACCTCTCTGTCCTGAACATCCCCCTCCCTTGGCTTGTAACTTCTTCCTCTCTTCACATCTGTTAGAATTCCAAACCACCAGCACCTCCTCCTCCTCATAGTATGATGATGATGTCCTGTACTCTGAGGAGCATAGGGGACGATGCGGGATACCCGCACTGCCATAATAGGCAAGGTCCTAGTGGAGGTGATTTGCCATTGCCTTCTTCTGACTGTAATGTGGACAGATGGATTGATGGGGGATGATGATGATGATGATGATGATGATGATGATGATGATGTAGATGGCACAACAACACTGTCATCTCGAGGCAGGGAAAATCCCTGACCCCGCCGGGAATCGAACCCGGGACTCCGTGTGCGAGAAGTGAGAACACTACCGCAAGACAAGCTGCAGTCCTTTATTGTATAAGTACATGATGAAAGACCCCCAGGATGCCGCAAAGTTAATATTTATTTTTAAAAAATTAAACACTGATTGAACGTAGTAGTTGGCAAAGACGTTAATTGTGAACTTGTGGTGGGGTGCAGACAAACAAAGAGACTTTCATTCAATTATTTGTACATGATTTTTTTTACTCACAGACTGTCTCGTATGTATAAGGAGGCTGAAGATGTGCGACTTAAAGATATGAAGTAATGTGAGCTTTATGTATCACATGGGAGTGTGAATAATATTATATGGAGAAACAGTATAATGTATTTTTTATTTATTGAAGTAAGTGAAGAGGGGAATTACAGGAAGAGGATTTTCGTGATAAGGGCAAGTGCCAGTGTTCCCGGAATCCTCAGCCGCACGCAGCTTCAACTAGATCAGCTAAGTCCGATTTGCCGAGAAGAATTTTAACAACGCAATAATATTCAATTATATCTATTTTAAAGCATTTTTTATATTACCTCATTCTTCTTTTTCCTTTTACTTTAGGCTTTCATTTTCCTTTGTAACACACAATTCCTAAACAACGTGTTGGATCAAACATATTTTCCTCTTCTGTATCATCCTTCGTAAAGTTCTTCTCCTCTCCTATCCAGCTCAGCACCTCATTTCTCATTCTGTTGATCCGTGTCACTTTCTCCAGTCTTCTCCATAACCACGTATGTATTTTACTGTTGTTAGAGCCTGACTGTCCATGTTTCAGAATCACAATACACCACACGCCACACTGAGCATTTGGCTAACCACTTTCTAAAAGTAATGGGGATGCTTTTGGCTGTCAACAAACCTTTCCACTGTAGAAAGCTTTCTTTCCCATGGAGGTTCCGTGTCTCATGTCCTCTGCACAACTTCGAATGGAAGTTATCAAGCTTACCAAATACTGAAATGATGGAGCCTGCTCTGGTACCATAGTGTGGAGTGATATATTAACCGTGTCATCACCTTTTCCGATTTTCGTCACTTTGGCAGTACAAATGCTCAGTTTCATTTCAAACAGTTTACCCACTCTTATTCTGTTTCAGCTAGCACAGTCATATCATCAGTGTACTTCATAGTTTTTATTCTTTATCCTCTTGTTGAACTAACACTTTGTCCCATAAAAAGTTGCTTTATCAACATCCTATCATCCCGATCTATACCCAGGGTCAGTGATGGGATGGCGAGGCGCGGCGACTCGAGCGCACCGAGAATTTCTCGAGCCTCTAGTTCTCAAGCAATTCTCGAGAAGCTCACGAGAAATGGCTCGGCGGAGTGTGTCGCTGCGCGCCGGTTGGCTGCGACAACATACGCCACGCCGCTGTTGTTTTATGTATTGAATTCCGCCGCTAGACAAACATGCTCGTAACTAGTATGTCTCAGGTTTCATTCAAGTAAAGTTGTTATTCAAATCAATATGGACACTCGAAAACGAAAGTCATGGTGCTGGCAATACTTTACGGAGGATGGAGATAACGTTACTTGCAACATTTGTCATGAAAATCTCCGTAGTGTATCAAAAAATACAACGGGCATGATTAGACATCTTAAACTGCACAATTTATCAAGCAATAAAACGGCGACGTCTGTGGATACAGAGGTTCATTCTTCCAATAGTGCTAGGCACACAAAATATCCAGGTACGTATGGTACAAAAGGTGAATTCCGTGCAAAAGTTCGGATATTGTCCAAAGTGGTCTGCCACGCTTAAACATTGATTTTTTTTAATCGTACTCAGATAACCTACAACATACCCCAAAACCAAACCTATACTATCCTAGCTTTTGCACAATGCGATATGTAATTTTATTGGACTAGTTGTGGAGCATAACGTATCCCTGTGCAGGAGCACTGATCTAAATCTTAAGTTCCTCTTCATAGAGGGACGGCAACAACAGCTAGATGAAGCACTAGTGGCCATGATAACAGACTATTTTCAATCGTCGAGGACACAGGTGGGCCCACAATACTCGATACCAAATCGAAAAAAGTTGCGCCTCATGATTGAGGACGATTACTATAAACAGAAAGAGGTTGTAAACTTGGCCGTGGAAGACTCGACTTGTGTTTCTTTAACAACCTATATTTGGACCTCCCTCAATAGTGACTGTCATTGCTGTAACTGGTCATTTCATTAACACTAATTGGTGCCTGAATGCTTTAGCTCTAGAGACATTGTTTCCCGGAAAAGCATATTGTGCTAAATATTAGTGAGGTGTTTGGAAACGTGATTTCAAAATGGAACATTGAAAACAAAGTTGAAAGCATCACAACTGACAAAGCGAGTAACATGACGGCAGCCGTACAACTTATTCACAGTGGCAACATAGGGTATGCAACATTTGCCGTGTTTAGCACACACCATCAATTTAGTTGTGAAAAGTTCTTTGAACAGCAACAGTGAGCTCTGCATAATGTGGGAAAAGGCCAGAAAAATTGTTAGCTATTTTAAAACGAGTTGCAATGCTAATGAAAAACTCCACGAGATCCAGGATCTAATGAAAAAACCTGTTCATTAATTGATTCAGGAAACCGAAACCCAATGGAACAGTAAGTTTTATATGCTACAACGTCTAGTGGAGCAAAAGGAATGCATTGCAGCCTGTTTTATCAACTTTGTATTCAGGTGTAGAGAACCTCACAGCTGACGAGTGGAGAATTTTGAGCGAATGTTTCTGTGTACTAGAACCATTTGAAGTGGTAACAAGTGAAATCTTAACTGAAAACTATACCTCTCTTTCGAAAGCTATTCAAATAATCAGACAGCTAATCATAACCGTATGTAATGGGAAGTGGGCTACCACGACAGCGCAAGAGCTACAGCAACATCTGCACAACTCACTAATAGCCCGGCTAGGATTAATAGAAACAAACAATGTACATGCCGTTGCCACAGTTCTCGACCCAAGATTCAAAACGTTACCATTTACGAATCCCATTCATTCAAAACATGCCGTTTCAAGCCTAATTGCAGAGTGCACAGACGTGGATGAGAACCTACGATCTACTCATTCGGCTGCTAACGACACTAGCCACGAGTACCATTTCGTACAAAACGCCAGTAGTTCCTTATGGGTTTCTTTGATGAAGAGGTTTCCAATAAAAATCTAATGAAACGCGGTTGTGATGGCATAGACCTGGAGGTACGATATTCGGAAGAACCGTACCTACAACGCACGGATAATCCTTCACACTACTGGAAAAAAATGAAAAGTTACCCAGGTCTAGCTGTCGTGGCAAAAAAATCTGCAACTTCTGTTCCCAGTGAAAGACTATTTTCGAAAACAGGACTACTTATAAACAAACAAAGAAGCAGACTAAAAGGACAGTTGGTTAATATCATATTTCTAAACAAAAATCGACGGCAGTGTAGCAATGGGATGTAAAAATGCCTTCTGCTGAACAATTTTTGTGCCCTTTCTTTTTTCAGTAAGTAAACGCATGTATGCAGTTTCTGTATATAAAAGGCTATAGCACTTCTTTTACGTTTAAGCATACATGCAGAATGTACAAGGTAATTCATATTGTAAGAATAAAGCTTCTGTTTTATGCGAATTCTGTTCTTTGTTTTAAACAACAATTCTATGATTTTTGTCTTACGAGACATATACTAATACTTCAGTACACATTAATAACGGTAGTACAGTTGATATCAATCGTAGAATTTCAAAGTTTTTCGAGCACGTACGTACGACGAGTACGATCGCTGTGACTCAGTGCTTCGTATACTGAAGGTTTGCGCAATTTCTCAGAGCGCAGCACTGTCAACTTCTCGAGCGTACCCGAGAAATTGCCTTCGCGTCGCGCGTTTCTCGAGCGCGACCATAGCCCAACCCTACCCAGGGTGTATACGTGGACGAGGAAAAAAAATTCCCCGATTTCCCGGTTAAAAATACACATTTTCCATGTTAAGTGAGAGTATACTCTTCCTCGGCACTGTAAAAATCATCAATTCTTTGAATGTTTGTTTTCATATACCGATGTTTTGAAAGACCTTTGATGTGCAGCAACATGTACGCTGCATATTTCCGTATTACGAAGGTATAAATTTGAATTCCACCAAACACCGCATGTCACTTTCTGAAGCATTGCAATCGAGATTGCGAGGCGCTTTTGTAAGTGTGATCTCGCCAGCTGATGACGGCACGGGCCAGCACCCCACGGGCACATGATATAGTAAGCCAATAGCAAGATCACTCTTCAGTAGCGCGAACACACAAATAAGAAAAGTTAATGGTTTACATTAATATACATAGCATTCACATATAATATTGGATCTCTAAGATTAATAAGCTGGAAGAGAAGCTAAGCTTCCACATATAATGTTGATCTTTTCGTGCGTGGTACACTTTAAGATACATCACATAAATGTGCCAGTAAAATTTTTAATAACGACGTAAATTTTTGATCTGGGCTCGAAATTCTTCTGAATGGTCGTCCTCAAAGAGCTGATTTTTAAATGAGTCAAACGTTTTGTGATTTAAGTAATTCATCGTACATTCTCGCACATAGTTCATCTTGCGTAAAAGGAAATTTGGTTTGAATGTAACGCTTTTCAAACCACCATTCGCAATATTTTCCTGCGACCTGTTGGAAACAGGTTCGTTTCAGCAGCTGGAAGAGAGCGCCAGGTAATAGGCGTCACCGCGCTTACGCAGCTTCGATGACGCAGGAAGCCCATATGTTCGTACGTGTAAAAGATTAAAAGATTTTACAGTATGTCATAAAAGAAACAAGACATCAGAGGATACTTCAAGAGCATCGGAATTTCTTGAATCATGCTAAAATGCATAATTTGGCTTAAAATGCTCATTCATATGTCCAGAATCGTATGTAAATTACCAGTACTGTATCATCTCATGTTTGGTTCTTTTCACACATTTCTGTGTTCACTTCCACAAAGTTTTAAAACTCTAATGTCAGCCCTTTTGATTTCGTATTTCACATTTTCTAGTTTACACTTTTCATTCATTGTTCTCACATTCCAAGTTCCATTCCTCAGTCCTGAAATTTCATTCTTGTGAAATCTCTCAACACAGTTTTCTTCCAATAGTGGCAACACAGAGATCTACTCCAGTCTGCCAGCAGCAATGTAGGGCATCTCTTTAACAATTCTAGCTGTTAATGTTTGAAAAAGTAATAAAAATGAACAAATTGGGTGGCCACTGAAAAGTGGCCACAAAAGCTTCTAAAATTTAATAAATAACAATGATTTTATTAAATTAATTTATTAAAATAAGGGGGAAAGAATTCTGTTGAATTATTTGGGATTTTAGCCATTCCTAAAGCACCAGACTTAAGGTAAATGCTGTTACGGACTTTTGGTCTTCTCCTTTGATTAACTGGTTTCATTTGCCCATCCTTACTCCAATAGCATTCACAAGCAACGAAGGTACTCCAAGATTTACCACTTGACCATGCAATCACAAGCAAGTACAAATCATCCTAACTTATTAAATATTGTCATCTCCAAGTCTTCATAAGTTTGTAACAGCTTGGTCGTAATTTTCTTGTCGGTGAAAAACTTGTAGTTGAGAATTTACTTAGATGTAGAAAAAGATAAAATGCAGCATAAAATCACAAGTAGTATATGCTTGTCAGGTATCTTCACTAAAATATGGACCAACACAGGTGTTGCATTGAGCGAAAACATATGTGAGAAGGTAGTTATGATCCCTAAATTTATTTCAAATACAGCACACAAGGCTGATAAATAACTTACACTGAATTTCTACACAGTGCAAAGAAACACTAAGGCTGGCAGTTGTTCCAAATATGAGACAGACTGATGACAAGATATTTACAAGGCCTTTAATACCTCTCTATGTGAAAGGTCAGCAACAGAAAAGATCATTTTGACCCAGACATGAGCAATTGAGGACAAATAAGTTCCATAAACTTTTTGTTTCGAGAAAATAATTATTGTTTTAATTAAGTAATCATTCACCCAAAATAAGATTTTCGATTGGTGGGTAAGCATTGTGAATGTGAAATGAAGCAACCATTAACCTGCAACAGGTTGTGCCTGCAATAACAGTATTTCAGTAAAACCGCCAGATTTAATGTTAATATAAAATTCAGAATTATGATAGCACACAATAAGAGGGTCATTCCATGTCGGTTCAACCAGGGGCTCCACCTCCAGCTCATAGTCTCAGATTTGACTGAAATTCAGTACACTAATTCTACCATGTGTGGAACACTCGTGTACAAAGTATTAGTTTCCCCTGCCAATTAGTTCCAGAATTATGACTTTTCAAAGAAGGTGGCGTGACCCAGAAATTGCAACCCGCATCTGGCAATCTATCTTCAGACCCAACTTCAGTTCTTAATAACTTTGAAACTATTCCACACAGTCCAGTGAAAATTTTACAACTCAGTAACATCCATTTAGAGAACACACCCCATGAATCAAAACACTAACAACATATTTCTCGGGGAAACTAAAAAATTCCAAAATGTGATTAAAAAATGCAATACATTAAAAGGTACATATTGTAGGTGCCCTCTATGCCAAATATAATTCAATCAAGGGTATAATTTTTTTGTGGTAAGCTTAATGTGGCCTAAACACACACAGAACTCATCATGCCCATATCAGTCACAAAAACTGAGTTACGTGCACACGAAAATACAAAAATTTGAAAAATTACCTGAAAAACAAGGATTTTCGAAGTGTGTTGGCACAAAAGGGCAAGTGGCATCCAAGCCAAATTTCACACACTGTATAAGTAGACCATAATATAATATGTGTCAAAATTTCCAACTTGTTATTGCAAGGCATTTGTGTACAATAAAAGTTGACAGAGATGTATTTGGTTACGGTTCTTTTAACACGATTTAGCAAGTAATAGTGATGATGCAGGTAGCTTGTTTCAGATAAAGCTGCAGCAATTGTTGGGAACCATTAGGCAACAGAAAGTTAAACAATGGTAATTTTCAGGGACAGAATGAGTCATTGTTAGGCAGGAACAACAAAGGAAACAAGCAACAATTACAGGCTACTCATGTTTTTAAGATTCTAGTTCAGACTGGTCAGTATTGTTGTGGAAAGTCAGTATGGAGGCAGAAGAGTGTATTAGTGGTGCTATTGTTCAAACAAGTTGCAGTATTGGTAGAGCACAAGCATCTGAATGTCATAAAACAACAACGTGGCATTCGCTTTGTACTCTATGATCTGGATGAATCGGACCAAGATTTGTTGCTATGGAGATCCAGGATACACCCTGTGGACACAAGAAGTACAATTCCAGGAAACTCTTAAGAAGAAACTATATCCTCTCAGACAGGTAAGTGTTAATTAGCGGCGGAACAGGAAATCGCGTATGTTAGAAATCAGTAATTGAGAAGTCACAGATATCACAATAAATTAACAGTATCTAATTGCGATTTCAGTCACAGTTAGCAGTCCCAAGTAGCATTTCACATTGTACGCCATGTGCCATCTGTTGACCAATTTTCGTACTGCTTTCTGTAAACCTGGTGTCATGCTATGGAATTAGCTGCGATTTCAGTGAGAAGTCGCGACTAGAAGTCGCAAGTAGCAACTAAAAAGGGCAGGTAACAGTGCCACCTGTTAGCGAAACTTCGGACTACGCTTTTCCTCTGCGATTCGCTATCGAGTGATATTGCGATTTCTGTGATAAATGGCAACTAGAAGTCGCAAGTAGCAACTAAAAAGTGCAGTTAACATTCTTTGCCTAATGCCACCTGTTGACTGAGTTCGTACTTAATTATAAGAACCTTGTGCCTCACGAGATCGATGTACTTCATGTGTACATATTATATGACGGCAAGCACATTCAGCATCAGTTATGGTTGCTCAAACACAGCTGTGACTCAATGTACTAAATGAATAAGAAGCAACATTGCCTTTTTCTCCTGAAAATATCATTTAGGGGCAAGTAACCTAAAAAATGTGTTTGATTCTGCTTCCAATATGACAGTTGCGGTTAGTACTTTACAAGCGTACAGGCCTTTTCAATGTTAACACAGCAAAACTCAGACATCTGTGTAAGTGTAATGAAATGAAAACAATATTATTGAGTCATATGAATGCTTCACTTTTGTTCCGACGCAGTTCAAGACACAGAAGAAAAATTTTACACCTGGTGTTCTACATGACAACTGTACACACAAGGACTTTTTGCCGACACTACAACCACCTACGCAAGTAATGTTTTCCTGTGTTACCTTCAAGTACCGCAATTAAACTACTCCTGATTTAACTGAAAGATCCGTACTTCCCACTTTCATATCAACAGCCTCAAAACACATACTCCAGACCTCGAGCCATGCTGCAGGTCAGCGTCACCGCATTGCGGGGAAAAGGGGAGGTTGTCACTCTCCAACAAGTCTTTACCAATAATTAAATGGCGGATAACTTACGGTTATATGACGGCTTAACGTCGGGAAAATGAGATTTTCATTATTCACTCATTGTATTTAACATTACTTATCATTCCTTTAAAATAGCATAATAACTTCAACACAGTTCAGTCACTCATTCTGCACACTTATTTCATAATTATGGCACTTTTAAACTGCAAATCCTCTAAGAGTTGTCTTGAATCTTCATGATTCTCTCTCAAGAGCCTTGATGCGGATAGGTAGGTACAGCAACCAGTAATCAGAGTCGGAACTGTGTGTGGAAAATCATAAGGATTATTAAACATTTTTGCTGTCACTAAGTACAAGCAACGTAATTGACAGAGTATATTGCTAATATTTCCTGTAATGAAAGCCACTCAACGGAGTATGTTTCACATTTGCAAGAGCGATTTCACTTAAATAATGAACTTCATCGAAACACTTAGAAACTAACCTCATGTCTGACGAAGACAGTCTAAAGCCGCAGTGGCAATTTCTCCAGATCTGGCGACAATGATATTTTGAATTATCGCCACACTGAGTGACAAATGTAGTTCGGGTACCTGTGAACATAATAATACGTTAGAATTCGTTTTCTAAACATGAACTATTACGGTACTGTACAGCTACTTACATATTAATTGCACCATTAATTTTTTCACTATTCTTTTTTTAATACAAAATTAAATCCAATGGAAAAACACATGTAAAGCATACTTACTAATGACTATTTTGTTGAGATGCAAATTTCTCTGTGGGCAAGTGTAACTTTTTATACAGTGATAAATCACAGGAGTTTCAGAAATAGCTGTGGTAGTGTGCATTCGTTAACTGTGATTCGTAACTGCGACAAATCGTAGTTAAGAATAACAGATACTGAAAAGTAGCATTCACAGATATCACTGATATCGGAAAATCGCAGTTTAGCCCATCGCTAGTGTTAATCATCAAAAGTCAGAGCATGGGCGTACCCAGCGAGGGGCATGGGGGCAGCTGCCCCCCCCCCCCCCCCCAGAAGATATTCGCAGTTTTTCACTAGTTTACTGTTTTATTTAATGAGAAATGCTGCATGTTTTCTCGGATTGTACAAGTGCATTCTTGTATTTTAAAAAAGCAGTTTTTTTTTTATTTAATAAGAAGTGCTGTATGTTGTCTCGAGTCCTTGTTTCCTGAGACTAGTATGACCTGCCCCCCCCCCCCCCCAGTTCATATCCTGGGTACGCCCTTGAGTCAGAATGCTCTCAGATTTTTCCCAGGAGGAGTCGATTCCACAAACACTTCAATACAAATGAACTTGGTCTACTAAATGAAGCATTAAACGTAACATAAAAACAGGACTCAACAAGAGTTTTTGCTCAGTCAAAATGGTAGCTGATCTTCCTAACTAAATAGTAATAATAGATCAGAGCTAATAATGACGACTACAAATATCCGATAGAGCTCCTAAGAGGAGAAGCGCTTGCTGAAAAACGTCAACACGATGGCAATGAGCTGGCACTGAAGGGTGATAAATGCCCTACGGTAGTGATTATAGAAAAATGAGAATATGTAAATAAGGCACTTTATTTCCCTCAGACCAAACACACACAGGAAATTACACGCATCCCTCACAGAAGTCCAGCAATAAGCCAAAGGAGTACTTGAAAAAACATGTTCCATAAGCCACATTCATGCAACAAAAGTGCCGCCACAGGTAGAGTCATACTGCAGTTGCAAGTGTGAACACCCTGATTTTAGTGGTGCAACTTAAGAGAAGCAACTTGCCAAAAAATTTTATCTTGGTTGTACTTTGTTACACCACTTTCTTTTCACCGCCGCCTGATGGCTGTATTCCGAAACAAACACATTTTGTCGCATTAATCGTAGAGTAGTTGCTGCTGTACTCCATTTGATTTCAGGCTGTTCTCCTTATATGAGTAATAAAAATGAAGACATTGGTCGGCAGGTACATTTTCGCAGCTACTGGAACGACAAGAACGTTTAGGGTGTATAAATAAATAAACTTAACGCGCAACGAAAAAAGCGAATCGTATGAGCTTCGTGATTTGCGAGACCAAGCACTGGATAAATTATATGCGGAAAATAGCATCCGATAGTGATGAGGCAGCCGTTAAGCTAGAAATAAGTTATTCGAAACGCCTACATCAACGAATACAATAAGATGCTAAAATCTTGAAAGAATGATGTGTCTGCAGATTATATTTACACATCAGCTGTTTGTTAGTCTGCCATAGCAGACAGCATTTTCGTCTCTGAAAGTTATTTCTTTCATAAATGTGTTTGTAGCCCTTGATATATCCCTGTGCAAAATCTGTTTCCGAATCCAATATTTGGGTTTCGTCGTCTTTGTACTTAACTCTTGTCACAGTTCTAATGTCATAATCTGCACTTAAAACGGGTGTGACTCGCAAGACATTCCCTCCACTAAGTACTTCCCCCTCCAACTCGACACTAGCGGTGGCGTCACGGCCACGCCAGACGACTGTCTGTCGTGCATCATGGGCTCTGTAATACCAACGCCCTATACATATATATGAAAAGATATACACTACTAAAACATTGTTGTTGATTTGATTACTTGCCTCCAACTCTTATATTACTGACATATATATGTGTTTAAGTTACATTTATTGAACTTGGTCTTGACAACTTGTAATTCAATTTCATTTTGTGTGGTAGAGAAACAAGGAATATGTTCCAATGAGGCATTGGAGATTCTATCACATTGATAAAATTTGATGTCCTTCATTCAAGAACATGTATTTTCACAAATAATGTTAACCAGAAAAGAGATTTTAGTTTATGAACGAAGTCTTTTTTGGGTACCGATCTTGTGGCATAATTCAAAAAATTTCCATCTGTTTCTATTCTGGATAGTATGAATGGATGAATTTTTAATCTACAGACCTCTGGTTGAGGTTCACTTGTAACACTCCCAAGACTAATTTTCATTGGATTATTAAACAAAATCTTATTCAGCCTTACACATTTAAAAGCTTTAAAACTGCTATGAAACTCACTGGAGACTTCACCAATATTGGTAGTAAATCCTGAAAACGTTACTTCCATGCATTTTTGCTTCAGTTCACATTAACTCGGAAAATAACATGAATTTTCCTTGTTTAGTTGCAATTTAAACAACACAAGTTTACACCAGAATCCATTAATATCTGCATCATAAATAGTGCATTCCTTTTCTTGCAAATGTAAATGTATATTACACTCCTGGAAATTGAGATAAGAACACCGTGAATTCATTGTCCCAGGAAGGGGAAACTTTATTGGCACATTCCTGGGGTCAGATACATCACATGATCACACTGACAGAACCACAGGCACATAGGCACAGGCAACAGAGCATGCACAATGTCGGCACTAGTATGGTGTATATCCACCTTTCGCAGCAATGCAGGCTGCTATTCTCCCATGGAGACGATCGTAGAGATGCTGGATGTAGTCCCGTGGAACGGCTTGCCATGCCATTTCCACCTGGCGCCTCAGTTGGACCAGCGTTCGTGCTGGACGTGCAGACCGCGTGAGACAACATGCTCAATGGGGGACAGATCCGGAGATCTTGCTGGCCAGGGTAGTTGACTTACACCTTCTAGAGCACGTTGGGTAGCACGGGATACATGCGGACGTACATTGTCCTGTTGGAACAGCAAGTTCCCTTGCCAGTCTAGGAATGGTAGAACGATGGGTTCGATGACGGTTTGGATGTACCGTGCACTATTCAGTGGCCCCTCGACGATCACCAGTGGTGTACGGCCAGTGTAGGAGATCGCTCCCCACACCATGATGCCGGGTGTTGGCCCTGTGTGCCTCGGTCGTATGCAGTCCTGATTGTGGCGCTCACCTGCACGGCGCCAAACACGCATACGACCATCATTGGCACCAAGGCAGAAGCGACTCTCATCGCTGAAGACGACACGTCTCCATTCGTCCCTCCATTCACGCCTGTCGCGACACCACTGGAGGCGGGCTGCACGATGTTGGGGCGTGAGCGGAAGACGGCCTAACGGTGTGCGGGACCGTAGCCCAGCTTAATGGAGACGGTTGCGAATGGTCCTCCCCGATACCCCAGGAGCAACAGTGTCCCTAATTTGCTGGGAAGTGGCGGTGTGGTCCCCTACGGCACTGCGTAGGATCCTACGGTCTTGGCGTGCATCCGTGCGTCGCTGCGGTCCGGTCCCAGGTCGACGGGCACGTGCACCTTCCGCCGACCACTGGCGACAACATCGATGTACTGTGGAGACCTCACGCCCCACGTGTTGAGCAATTTTGCGGTACGTCCACCCGGCCTCCCGCATGCCCACTATACGCCCTCGCTCAAAGTCCGTCAACTGCACATACGGTTCACGTCCACGCTGTCGCGGCATGCTACCAGTGTTAAAGACTGCGATGGAGCTCCGTATGCCACGGCAAACTGGCTGACACTGACGGCGGCGGTGCACAAATGCTGCGCAGCTATCGCCATTCGACGGCCAACACCGCGGTTCCTAGTGCGTCCGCTGTGCCGTGCGTGTGATCATTGCTTGTACAGCCCTCTCGCAGTGTCCGGAGCAAGTATGGTGGGTCTGACACACCGGTGTCAATGTGTTCTTTTTTCCATTTCCAGGAGTGTAGATTAGAAATGCTAGTTCTGATACAAGAAAACGAACCCTCCAACCTATTCTCAAATTCCACAGCAACCCGTTTTACTTCTCTATTCAAAAATTGAAAAGTTATATTGTAAGAAAAAAAGAGAGTTAAACATTTTCTTGCACACAGCCAATGAATTTGGGAATAAAGAGGTATATCTTCGTATTCTGTGTCAGTTTCTGCCAAAAATTGTTTACATTATGTGTAAAACACACATAACACTGGTGTAATATTCTACAATATTTATCATTTATTACACAAACCGGCTTTTAGTTGGTATATGATCATTAGGTACACTTATCTTTGTAACTGAGGATGGCATAACAGGTGAAAAGTGGTTAGTGTAACAAATGATACATAGTATATTACACCAGTGTTGTGTGTGTTTCATTCATAATGTATAAAATATTCTCCCAATAACCAATGGAATAGTTAATCAATACAGTTTTTTTAACTGTCAATGATATAATGATCGTTTTCCTTTACATATTATATTCATAATTTTCGTTACATCTTTCACTGTGAACAGCAATCTGTTATTTTTCTCACACCGTGTTTCCTTGTGGGTGACACAGTGAAAAATTAAACAATTTATTCCATTTTTTTAGTGACCAATGAAGCCATATTCGCTACCAAACACAGCTGGTGTGTCATCGGTACAATTTTCAGAGTATTTTTTAAAACGACCCATTTTGTAAAAAACTTTTACCTTTGTTAAAAATATCCAAGTGAGCATAGGAACTAAAGCACGTAAGTCTTCATGTACAGAAAAGTCGACGATTATACAAGGAAAAAAATTAGTTGATTAAGATCCGTTCAGTCAGTACTATTGTCCACACACAAAAAATAATACTGACTGTTTGCAATTAAATCACTGAGTTTCTATTATTATGCTGTGTCGCATATCAATTCACAGTGTTACATAACAAAGCAGCTGTTTTAATATGTACACCAGAAGCATTGTAACCAAACGCTTTTCCTATTGCAATTGCAAAGTGGTTAACTTTGCAAGATCAGGTACATTAATAATCAGTGTAACTGATAGAATGTTGAATGTGCTTGCATTGTTTTGTACATGTGCTGGACGCCAGTTTGTGGCTGGAGTTCCATGCCTGTTGCACTTGATCAGTCAGTACAGGGGTGTTTACTGCATGCTGGTTGTGAATGACACTGAATTTGTCATCCTATGATGTGCCACATATGCTCAGTTGGAGAGAGATCTGGTGATTAAGCAGGCTAAGGTGACATGTTGACACTCCATAGAACATGTTGAGTTGCTACAGTAGTATGTGAGAGAATGTTATCCTGTTGGAAAACACCACCTGGAATGCAATTTGTTCATCACGAATGCCAGCACAACAGGTCGAATCACGAGACTGACATACAAATGTGCAGTCAGGTGCATAAGATAACGACACAGAGTGCTCCCATTGTCATACATAATCGCTCCCCAAACCATAACTCCAGGTGTAAGTCCAGTGTGTCTAGCTCACAGACAGGATGGTTGCAGGCTCTCAAGAGGCCTCCTTCTAACCAACTCACAGCCATCAATGCACTGAGGCAGAACCAGAAACTCTACCTTGCCCTCCAATGAGTCACCAGTGAACATGCAAGTGTGATGCTTTGGGGTCAGTGGAATGCACCCTACAAGGTGTCTAACTAGGAGCTGTCCTTGAAGTTATCGATTTCTAACAGTTCATTGTGACACTGTGGGGCCAAGTGCTACTCAGACTGCTGCAGCAGATGTACATGAACACGACTGTCTTCCCTGTCTGTAATACTACGTGGCCATCCTGAGCCTAGTCTTCTTGCGGCCATTACTACCGCTGCTAGCAGTAGTGTTCAGTGACTACATTCCTGTCAAGTCCTGCAATATCGCAGAAAGAGCATCTAGCTTCTCATAGCCCTACTACGTGATCTCATTCAAACTCAGTGAGGTGTTGATAATGGCGTCTTAGTCTCTTTAAAGGCATTCTTGAGAAACGTCAACTCATCACATCCAATCTTGAAGGTAATGATCATGATCGTTACAGTGTGTATTTAAAGCAAACCTGATTTCCATGCTCATAGTGGCGCTTCAAGTGTGTGAAATTTAACAGACATAATCTTTCAGATGTAGAAAAACACCCACCAACTTTCGTTTATGTCACACAACTCCTTCTTGGTGTTGCGATTCTTTTTCCATTAATGTATTTTTGTTAGCCTTTTACTAACTAAGGGGGATAAGGCTTTACTGGCTGGTAGGTCAATAGGGTAATCAATTAGTAGTGTCATAAGTTAAGGGCGCAAAGAGTTGTAATGTGATGATGACATCGATTCATAGAGTAGAAGAAGAATAAAATGATGTATATATTTACTTATTCTTAGATGAATTTGGGTCTGACATTTATGAAATGTTTATGAAGACATGGATGTGAGGAGAACATATAACAATAATAATTATTATGAATAATACTGTGCATAATTTTTCATTTGAAATAAAGATAACTGAGAAGCGGCAGTTTTTTTAGAATATTATGTTATCATCAAATTACAGCTACTTCATATGTAGTGAGGAGGGATATCTATTAAGAATAAGTTTTAGAAGCAAAAAAAGTAACTATAACTATTTTACATTCACAAGGGAGGCGTATGAAATGAGGCATTCAGAATATGGCTTGTATCTGTATTGTAAAGGGAATGACGTTAAGGTTATGATAGTTTTTGAGCTGAAACACTTAATATTGGGAACCTTCAGACCAGGTGTCAGTTTCATGTTGAGACTTAACTGGATGCATATATAATTGTTGGGGTACGGTGGGAGTCAAAGCCGAGGTGGGTGTGTGTAGGTCGTGTTAGTCATCGTTGCTTGACTTCTGAAAGAAGTTCTCACTTAGGTACTTTTTTATCAGGAACTGCTGGGGAAAATCACTCTGAACCTGGCAGTAGAACACATGCTTCAGATAACGTAATACTTCAGACATGGTTCTTATAGCCCACGAAAATTCAGAGAGGAGAGTTTTTATAGAGCACCCAGGTACACCTGGAGAATTAGCTCTCTGGTCATATACACAATCAGTTGCTATTGTTGAATGGTGGAGTCTGAATATCATTGGTGGTCATCTGCACCTATAATACGGTTATTTAGAGTTACATACGCTGTAATTAGGCTCCTAGTGAGAGAGAAGCATGCTACAGGTCTATTCGTGATAAATACAGGGTGATCAAAAATTCAGTATAAATTTGAAAACTCAATAAACCACGGAATAATGTAGATAGAGAGGTAAAAATGGACAAACATGCTTGGAATGACATGGGGTTTTACTAGAACCAAAAAAAAATACACAGTTCACAAAATGTCCGACAGATGGCGCTGGACAGCAAAACTGCTACTGTGACGGGTGAGAGGTACGCCGATATGTTACAGAATTGCATCATCCCCAGCCATTCTGATAAACACCTGCTGGAACATGCGATGTCTACGCAGGATGGCGCTCCACCCCATATTGCTAGATGCATGGAAGATCTCTTGCACACGTCGTTTAGTGATGATCGTGTGCTCAGCCACCACTTTTGTCATGCTTGGCCTCCCAGGTCCCCAGACCTCAGTCCGTGTGATTATTGGCTTTGGGGTTACCTGAAGTCGCAAGTGTATTGTGATCGACCGACATCTCTAGGGATGCTGAAAGACAACATCCAACGCCAATGCCTCACCATAACTTCGGACATGCTTCACAGTGCTGTTCACAACATTATTCCTCGACTACAGCTATTGTTGAGGAATGAAGGTGGACATATTGAGCATTTCCTGTAAAGAACATCATCTTTGCTTTGTCTTACTTTGTTATGCTAATTATTGCTATTCTGATCAGATGAAGCGCCATTTGTCGGGCATTTATGAAAGTTTGTATTTCTTTGGTTCTAATAAAACCCCATGTCATTCCAAGCATGTGTGTCAATTTGTACCTCTCTATCTACATTGTTCCGTGATTTATTCAGTTTTCAAATTTATACTGACTTTTTGATCACCCTTTATATGTTTTCTTCTAACTAATGCACTGAATCCCTCCCAGTGTGAGTACTGCTGGAAGTGTGCATTGTAACTGGATTTTTTATTTAGATGGCGAAGTCTTATATGTTTTCCTCAGTGTAACGATTAAAGATTAAGTTATGCATGAATCATTGTTAAAGAGTGACATTTACAAGCTGATGAAGTCTGGCCTCTTTGTTGTTTTCTAATATATTTGCTACATCTGAAACTTGAGGAAATAAATGATTAAATAGTCCATAATTATTACTGGCATACAGTCGCTAGTTTAACAGAAGTGATAATTAAGTTACACAGGTACATGAAAATAACTTCCTGGTAACATGTAAAAAATGTATATTGATTATGTGTATTAACACAGTGAGTTAATAGTCCCATCCAAGAGGTATCTTGCATTGTAACGACGTTATGAAAAGGATAGTTCCTACTGACGATATAGTGGAGATGCTGAGTCACAGAAAGACACAACAAAAAGACACAGTGTGTGTGTGTGTGTGTGTGTGTGTGTGTGTGTGTGTGTATGTTATCTATTTTCAACAAAGGCCTTGTTGGCCGAAAGCTCATTTTCTGATAGCCTTTTGTTGTGCCTTTCTGCGACTCAGAATCTCTGCTATATGGTGAGTAGCAACTAACCTCTTCATAATACTGTAACATTACATTCCATTCTGGATTTTCCATTGTTTGGTTATCTTGCATCATTAGCTGTCCCAAGCACAAGATGAGCTTTGTTGGTGTTGCACAAGTTTCGCAAATTCGACAGAGACAAACTGACTCATCTTCGGCACACCAGTGAAGAAGTTTCCACAGTACCAACTATAAACAAAATTTGTGCAATTCACACGTTTAGTTACATACTGTATTGAAGTCGACGTCCGAATTTTCTTTTATGAGAGGCAGTGTGTGCCAGATCCGTGTACCCATTAGAAATTCTAGTTTCTAATATTTTACTGTTCACAACGGTTCTGCATAATCTTTCATTGATTGCGCCAGTACCCACGTGTATTATGACATATTGTGAAATTTCGAGTAATTCAGGTGCAACAATAATCTGACACTATTATCACCAGTTGTAGGCTTATACTTAAATTGTGCTCCTTCAAAGTTTGGACAACATTAGGCTTATATTCGTGTAAAAACAGTTGTTCCCTAGTATCGTTGTATACCAGAATGAGAAATAGGATTATTCTTGAGAATTTTCGGACTCTCACAAAATTAGATTTTTGAACACTTTTGTCAGTGATAAGTGTCTGGGATAACTTATTTTGTAACAAACCATTGTATGTGATTTACACTTACTGTCAAAGGATAGTTCACCTGGAATTTCAGTGTTCACCAACATTTGTTTTAGAGAATTTTAGAATGATACTTTTGTGGAGTGCGTTTATGGTATAGTTACTAACTAATGTGTAACATCTAGTTTTCCCTTTTCCCGAGAAATGGATATTATCTTCATTTATTGTAAATTAATGCTATTTTAGACTTTGTTAGCGACTATAAGCTCAAAAAAGTTCAGCGAACTAGAAATTTTTACCACAAACTTTCTATTGCCTTAATAAAAATATTGCTTTGTGTATCAACTGCTTCAGTTCTTAAAGGAAATAGCAATAATTTTAGCTCAGAAGATTAAAAGATAATCATCAGACTTAGTTTAAAGTTATTTGTTCACTGTTCTGCAGAAATTTGCATCAGCCACGATGAATCCCAACTGTGAGTGCTGTTCTCGAACACAGAATGAATTAGTTGACATTCTTAAGCAGATGGAAATTGTCACAACTACTGTCAAACGCTTGACAGCTACCACGAACAGATGTGCTGGGTTAGCAGTACTTCTGCAGAAAGGACAGGATCTGTCATTACTCATCCACTTGACTACGAGCAGTGTGCAGTGGTAGGTCTAGGCATCGTGTACAGGGTAGTTGGGGACTCATGGTGCTGGCTATTCTAACCAACCAGTTCGAGGCACTGCCTTTCACTGAAACTGAAGCTGAGCCATGGGGATCACTTCACCTGTTGGGAAACACTGGGTCAAGAGGAGGCAAACACAAAAGATTTAGGAGTCTGTTAATTGTCAGCAGGCCAAATGTATGGCAAAAAAGTGGTATCACTTACGGAAATGGCAAAATAGGATAGGAAGGAACTATAGGTGTACTCAGTGTGTATTCCTGGGAGCCACAGTCAACATTTTGAAGAAGGTTTTCCAGCAATCATTGAGGGAAAACGGTGTAGTCATTGCAGATTGTGGCACACATTGGAAAATATGATGCCTGTCATCTGGGCTCAGAGGTCTTAGTTAGATCATTCCGGCGACTGACAGACAAGGTTGAGAAGACCAGCCTTGCACATGGAATTTCAACAAATCTCACTATTTGCAGCATTATCCCCAGAACTGATCATGGCTGCCTGGTTCTGAGTCGAGTGGAAGGATTGAACCAAAGACTTTGAAAGTCTGTGGGAAACAAGGCTCAGACGTCCTTGAAACACGCTATGTTGTTGAGAACAAAAATGATTCAAATGGCTCTAAGCACTATGGGACTTAACAGCTGAGGTCATCAGTCCCCTAGACTTAGAAACTATTTAAACCTAACTAACCTAAGGACATCACACACATCCATGCCCAAGGCAGAATTCAAACGTGCGACCATAGAAGGCGTGCGGTTCTGGACTGAATCGCCTAGAACCGCTCTGCCACAGCGGCCGGCAGTTGGGAACTGCAGGCTCCCCCTAAATCAGGTAGGTGTCCACTACACATCAGAGGCTGTTACCCACATAACTGACTGTGTTTGAGTGGCACACTAGTGTTTTTTTTTAATTAGGCCACTCTCCATCCAGTCCAGACAATGACAGCTGTAGGAGGTCCAGAAATATTACATAGTATAACATCCAAAGGAATGCCCACCAGAGGAGAGAGTATTAAAATCCTAGTAGTTAACTGCAGAAGCAATGGCAACAAAGTGCCAGAGGTTGAAGCACTCCTGAAAAGCAGTGAAGCTCATATGACACTAGGTACAGAAAGCTGGTTAAAGCCTGAACTCAACAGCAGTGAAATTTTTGGGGAAAGTAAGTGTTAATCGAAAGGATAGGCTAATGGGAAATAGAGGTGGCGTATTTGTCATGGAAGACAAGACACTCAAACCCACCAAGATAGAAATTGAACCAGCTTTTGAGATTCTTCGGCCAAGAACCAGTATCCGGCAGGGCCATAAAATGGTGATTAGATCCTTCTGTGGACCAACATACTCACCTCCTGATGTAACTGAAAATTTTAGAGAAAACCTCAGTTTGTTATATGCAAGTTCCCCAATCATACTGTAACAGTTAGCAGAACCTTTAATCAGTTAACAATCAACCGAGAAAATTACAGTTTTGTTAGTGGTGGGTGTGACAAGACATGTTGTGACACTATTTAGAAGAGATAGTTTGAAATCCCACTCATGATGAAAATATATTGCTTGTAATGGCAACAAGTAGACCCAACTTATTTGAAGATGTCCTCATCAGAACTGGTATCACTGACAATGAGGCAGTTTTGGCAACAAAGATTACCAAAACATAAATAGCAACTAAAACAAGTAGAAAGCAATGTGTGTTCAGCAAATTACATAAAAATGCAGTAGTGTCATATCTCAAAAAGAAGCTTGAAACTTTTAGTACAGAACAGCAGTATGTAGAGCAACTAAAATTTAAAAGAATAGTACTCTATGTTCTGGACAGATATGAGTAGTAGGGCAACAGAGGTATCACCCCACATTGCAGGTTGCCTACATCAGGAACTAGCATACATGCAGGGGCAAACCTATTTCTCTTTTGAGTGACAAGCCTTGAACCTGCTTTTCTGCTAAGTGGATTATGACCCCCTGAGGATAATCCATCCTTAACCTATTCTTCAGTCAAGTGGTTTCCCATGTCACCCCTCCCTCTCCCTCCCCTTCCCCCTCATCCGTCCATCATACCCTTAGGGACTCCCCTCGCTGATGCAAGGGCACTTTTTATGTCAAATTAATTAACTAATTAATTGAATTGATTGAAAAAATTGGCAGGAAATAGCTCAGTTGTGCCACTTATCGGTTTTCACAAGGTGCTTCAGGTTGTTTGAACAGTTTCCCCCCTACCACTCTATCAAGTTGATTGACTAATTAATTAAATCGATATCCTTCAAAATCGTTTGCAGTGTATGAGATATTGTTTACACAATTGATACAATGTGTGAAATATTGTTTATTTAAACAATTTATTTGATACAAGGAGTTTTATTGAATATACTTACATCAAAAAACGTTTTGCATCACCTAGGTTCCGAGAGTTCCGGAACCTTTACAGAAAACTGGAATAGAGATTACCATAAACATCATTTCCGCCCTTTTTATTGCTCGTGAAAAACACACATTGTATGGTGTTCCACCATACAGCGAGACCTTCAGAGGTGGTGGTTCAGATTGCTGTACACACCATCACGTCGTCCATAAACTGCCCTTTTCAATCTATCCCAGGTATGTTCGGTAGGGTTCATGTCTGGAGAACATGCTGGTCACTCTAGTAGAGAGATTTCGTTATGCTGAAGGAAGTCATTCACAAGATATGCACGATGGAGGCGCAAATTGTCGTCCATGAAGACGAATGACTCACCAGTATGCTGCAGACATGGTTGCACTGTCAGTCAGAGAATGGGATTCGAGTATCATACAGCTGTTACGGCGCCTACCATGACCACCAGTGGCGAACGTCGGCCCCACATAATGCCACCCCAAAACAGCAGGGGAACTCCACCTTGCTGCACTCGCTGGACAGTGTGTCTAAGGCGTTCAGCGTGACCAGGTTGCCTCCAAACAGGTCTCCAACCATTGTCTCATTGAAGGCATATGTGACACTCCCGGTAAAGAGAACGTGACATCAATCATGAGCTGTCCATTCGGCATGTTGTTGGGCCCAACTGTACCGTGCTGCATGGTGTCGTGGTTGCAAAGATGGACCTCGCCATTGACGTCAGTAGTGAAGTTGCGCATCATGCAGCCTATTGCACACAGTTTGAATCGTAACACGACGTCCTGTGGCTGCACAAAAAGCATTATTCAACATTGTGGCGTTGCTGTCAGGGTGCCTCCAAGCCATAATCCGTAGGTAGCGGTCATCCCCTGCAGTAGTAGCCCCTGGGCGGCCTGAGCGAGGCATATCATCGACAGTTCCTGTCTCTCTGTATCTCCTCCATGTCCGAACAACGTCGCTTTGGTTCACTCTGAGACGCCTGGAGACTTCCCTTGCTGAGAGCCCTTCCTGGCATAAATTAACAATGCGGATGCGATAGAATCGCGGTACTGACCGTCTAGGCATGGTTGAACTACAGACAACACGGAGCATGTACCTTCCTCCTGGTGGAATGGCTGGAACTGATCGGTTGTCGGACCTCTTCCATCTAATAGGTGCTGCTCATGCATGGTTGTTTGCAGATTTGGGTGGGTTTAGTGACATCTCTGAACAGTCAAAGAGACTGTGTCTGTGATACAATATCCACAGTCAACGTCTGTCTTCAGGAATTCTGGGAACCAGGGTAATGCAAAACTTTTTTTGATGTGTGTAATTTATGTAAAGAATCTGTCAGGAAATCGATGGCAGTGTGTGGAATATTTAAACAATTGCGGCGCTTTTTCATTCCGATTGCATAGAGAAACACGTAAATACACTGTCACAGATCACCTAAACATATCTGAAAACTTGGGAATCGATCCATAAATATTGCTGAAGTCAATAAATAATTAATTTTCCGGTCCCATGATCGTGATTAGGGGATATAAGGCAGACGCGTTAGCTATTTTACACACACACGAATAGACGATGTCCCAGAACTACTAGCAGTTTGACTCGAAATACACTTTAAAAAAGATTGGAATTAAATGTTGTATACAAAGAGAGACAGAGAGAGAGAGCTGTAGTTTGATTTGCAGATGACCTAAGAACTAGCATGGGATATTTAAACAATTGCACTTTTTCATTCCGCCATGAACTCTAAATTGCGCCAGCCTTCTGGGCGCATTTCTTTGTGGTACACTTGCCGTTGAAACGAACTGCTCGAGGAGTTGTTAAATCTGGTGTTACGCAATGTGCGGAATATTGTCAAACACACAAATATCTTGAAGATGTAACAAAACACTGCAAACATTGCTTCTGAAGACGAGTCACAGGAAATATTAATTAAATCGTTAATATTTGCTTCGTACACATACACGCACACAGTTTAAAACTGCTCGAAATAAAAAAATTGGCACTGCACAGTAGTTTGTGTGCACGTACAATAGTTTGCTGTTTGTGTTGAGAAATTTTACCAAACAATCCATACCTATTATAATTTGACATCACAACTGGAAGCGGTGATGCGTAAAATGATAGTTGGAATTTCAGATTTCTACTTGAATTTATACCGCCACTGTTATGGAATTTCCGACCTTTACAGGTCTGCTAAGTGGATTTTTAAAAAAATGCTATAGAATTCCTAAGTCGACTGGTTTTCTCAGTTACACCAGGATGAAGAATGGAGGAGGAGGAAAGGTCTACTCACTGATAGGACAGAGACAACAACAACAAATACCTATGCAAGACAGTGTTCACTGCAAAGTATTGAGAAGCACTAATAGGTCACACTTAAACTGCGATCCAGTTTGTAGAAGTGCCAGATGTCGGAGATCGCTATCATTCGGGAATCTGAGGTGGCAATTAGGTTTTTAAAGCACTATAGATTTCCTAAATTGGTTTTCTCCACTGTGACTCCGAAGGCTTTGCCGGCGTAATAATTGATAATATTCTTCTCGGGCGTGCAGCCGGATCACGTCGTCTTGACACAATATATCAGGTGTCCAACTGGCCGCCATCTTCAGGTGAGAGTGCTGGTACACTATTTTCTCGCCGGCGCGATCGTGTACCAGCATTCTCACCTGAAGATGGCGGTCAGTTGGACCCCTGAAATATTGTCAAGATGACGTTATGATCCGGCTGCACACCCGAGAAGAATATTATCAGGTTTTCTCCATTATTTGGGAAGAAGGAGTAGGACGAGGAGGACATGTCTACCACGTGATACGATAGTAGTAACAACAAATCCCAGTATTAGACAGAGCGCAGTGCGATGTATTGAGAAGCACTAAATACGAAACACTTAAACCACGATCCAGTCCAAAGTAGTAGTTGTCGTGGCCAGATGTCAAGGATCGCTGAAACACTGTCACATGCTGCACTCTCATACCCCGATGTCCACACACAGCACGCCCATCTCCCCATGCACGGCCAGCGCCAACAATCAGAGGCCAGAGAAAACTGCTGCAGCTGTGGACGCGCGTTTATGCCAGAATGCACCACTCCCGTCCATGGAGGACGCCTGTGGATGATTGGAGTGGTAGGAATTCGGATGTACTCAATACATCCAACACCAACACTTGGCAGTGATAGATTTCGACTCGCTCAATTTTCCACAGAGAATACATACAAAGTACGCTATTGTGGAGACAGGCCAACACCTACTGAGTATTAGTTCGCTATTCACCTATACAATGAGCGCCGTCGCTGGGTCCTGACCCTGCAGCTGCAGACAAGAACCGACTAGTCGGCCGTCCGGAACTTTTCTTTGTACCTGCCGCTCGCGAAAGACTTAAGTCGGAAATACCCATTCGTTCTGATCACGGGTTACATCTGCTATGCACTCCCACACGCCTAACGGTCTCGTCCTAGGAAACCAGTCACATATTTATCGTTGTAACTGCAATTACATATTACGGTTGTACCCCAATCTGATTACATTCGACAACAAGCGAAGCATCAGAAATACCTCCTTCTGACGGCTGCGGCTCTGGAACTATCAATATCTATATCCTCCTCATGACTGGAAATAGTTTTGCATGCAAAATCCTTCTTCATCCCCCCGTATGGCTTCCGGTGCATTGAAATCACTATCTCCCATGTCAAATCTTTACTCATTTTGTTTGCACGTGTCAGAACAATGACCACAGTAACTTAAAAACCCAACACAAGCTTTATAAGCCTGCCAATCACAGCAAATCTATCACAAATCCCCTACTATGTGTAATACTTCGCCAATAACTGATTGTTGATGGCACCAAACAACAATGTTCAAAAACCCATGACGGATGGACGTGCCTCATCTGTTTTTCTTGCGAATAGTACCAGAGTCTCTTTTAGGATGAGAGACGTAATTGTCTTATAAGCGACCAGACGTTAAAAACATGACCACAACAACCATATTACTGTCAACCTGCATAAAAAGCGTTCTTGGTTCTAGAGGCATACACGTGTGTTGCTAACGATATCCATGTTAAAAACTATACATGGTTTATAAATTAATGTATTGTGTTGCTTCCAAATTAAGTGGTCTTCCACAAAAACACCATGACATTGAGTACGGACAGTGATCGCGGGGTGTATATTAATAGATCGAAAGTGGGCGTACAAGTCGCCAGCGGTGTAAGCTCGTAATAAAATCACCCATATCACCGAATTTAGAGTGTGATTCCGTTAAGGAACGTGGTATTAAGCCAATATCTGCACGTCTTACCGATGCTAGATATTTCCCACCCTCACAAACAGTATTTGTAGCACATTCTATATCGACACCGTGTAGACAGTCTAACAGAGGTTTTGCGATACATCCATGGGACTATAAGCCGGGGAGGATGATGGTTGACTGACAATGATCACATACCTTTAGCTGGTATGCTGTGTGAGGAATTACTTAAAAAACACAACACTAGATTGTAGTCGTAAGAAATGTATAAAATCCTATGACAAATACAATGGATTTTCTGATCTATAGTGTTACACTTTCTGGTAGAAACGCTGTCTGCGATTTGGAATCATGTCTACCCATTCAACCACATACTTGCATTGGATCTTATGAGGACGTCTATTAATGATTACAGCCATTGGTGAATCATATTGTCACATAGAAGAAGGTGTAATTAGATGAATGTCGAACACTAAGGTTTTTTCAGCACCCGCACATACAAGAGCGTGGAGCGAACTGCCTCCGACCAGATCACATACAATAGCTACAGAACATTCCAGTACAATGATTATTGACATTTGTGGATACTTCTAGAATGTACTCGAACCGAATACAGAAATTAAAACTGTACAGTCCAGGTGAGTTCTGAACTGACTAACCTCCATGTAACAGTTAAGTATCACAACAGCTACACCACGGAGATACTCAGCTTCTTCTGTGACACTATTTATAGCACTCTAATATCTGGAAACGAGTCATCTTTTTCAAAAGTATCTGCTAAGGACTCCATACAGAAAAACTTATGTGTGGTTTTGTAGACAGTCCATCTGCATCTCATAACTGTACCTCAATCTCTGGCCTGCCCTTCCTCCAACTTTGTCCATGTGATCGGCCCCGTGTCAGAATTGAACGGCGAGCACTATATCTAGGACCTTCTGCATCTATTTGGGAATGGGAACATGTTGTCATAGCTCTGCCAACCGTGTAAAATGTGTAAGGCCAGTGCCAAACAAAGCTTTCTCCTGCAACACAAGATAGTAGAAAAGACAGTACAAGCAGTTACGATGGCGCTTTTTATCCTGAAAATTAGGAAAACTTCACATCTATCTCTACATCTACATGCACACTGCGCAAATCACATTTAAGTGTCTGGCAGAGGGTTCATCGAACCACCTTTACAATTCTCCATGATTCTAATCTTGTATTGTGCGTGGAAAAAATGAATACCTATATCCTTTCTTATTTCCCTTATTTTATTACGGTGATCGTTTACCCTATGTACATCTGTGTCAACAAGATATTATCGCATTCGGAAGAAAAGTTAGTGATTGAAATTTCGTGAGAAGATTCCACTCCTAGGAGAAACACCTTTGTTTCAATTATATCCACCCCAAATCCTGTATCACTTCAGTGATACTCTCTCCACTGTTTCAAGATAATACAAAATGTGCTGCCCTTCTTTGAACTTTTTCGATGTACTCCATCAATCCTATCTGGTAAGGATCCCACACAGCACAGCAGTATTCTAAAAGAGGATGGACAAGCATAGTGTAGGCAGCCTCTTTAGTAGATCTGCTACATTTTCTAACTGTCCTGCAAATAAAACACAGTCTTTGGTTAGCCTACCCCACAACATGGTACAGTGGGGGCCGTTACTGAATGGATTTATTAGTATAAAAGTTTGATTTTTATTTTTCATTTGATGTTCGTCAGTGCCTTTGCCTGGCGGCTAGTTGCAGCGTCTGTCATGTTGCCCAGAACCGGATAGAACCACTCTGAAACTCACATGTTGAACCATCAGCAGCTAAATTCACGTGTTGCTGACGAGGTAATGCTATCAAACTTCGTGTCTTACAATCTGGCCGACCAATGGAGAGGCTTGGAAGCGGTCAAGTGGGGGT
Source organism: Schistocerca piceifrons (assembly GCF_021461385.2). NCBI lineage: Eukaryota > Metazoa > Arthropoda > Insecta > Orthoptera > Acrididae > Schistocerca > Schistocerca piceifrons. The sequence continues at coordinate 699,157,122 of NC_060139.1, read as the reverse complement.
GAAACTGCAGGCAGCTGCTGGGAGCGGACACGCTGTCCACCCTCTTCTCCTGCTCTCTTGGGCGGCAGCCCATTCAGTCCTGGCGGCTTCTCTAGGCCTGCCTGTTTACGGCTTTAAACATTCATGCATACAAAAAATGTGTAATTCTTCACCTGCAGCTTTCCCCTCCTGGACAATCCTGACGCATTAATAACATTTTCTATGTATTCCTTCCAATTTGAGTTGTTTGTAATTGTAATTCCTAGGTATTTAGTTGGATTTACAGCCTTTAGATTTGAGTGATTTATCGTGTAACTGAAGTTTAACGGATTCCTTTTAGCACTCAAGTGGATGACCTCACACTTTTAGTTATTTAGGGCAATTGCCAATTTTCGCACCATACAGATATCTTTTCTAAACCGTTTTGCAATTTCTTTTGATCTTCTGATGACTTTACTAGTCGATAAACGACAGTGTCATCTGCAAACAACCTAAGATGACTTCTCAGGTTGTCTCCCAAATCGTTTATATAGATATGGAACAGCAAAGGGGCTACAACACTACCTTGGGGAACGCCAGAAGTCACTTCTGTTTTATTTGATGACTTTCCATCAGTTACTATAAACTGACAGGAAATCACGAATCCAGTCACATAACTGAGAAAATATTCCGTAAGCACGCAATTTCACAACAAGGCACTTGTGTGGTTGTGTCAAAAGCCTCCCAGAAATCCTGAAATAAGAATCAGTTTAAAATCCCTTGTCAATAGCACTCAACACTTCATGCGAGTAAAGCGCTAGTTGTGTTTCACAAGAACGATGTTTTCTAAATCTGCGTTAACTGTGTGTCAATAGATCATTTTCGTTGAGGTAATTCATAATGTTCAAACACAATATATGTTCCAAATTCCTGCTATGTATCGATGTTAATGATATGAGCCTGTAATATAGTGGACTACTCCTAGTACCTTTCTTGAATATTGGTGTGACCTGTGCAACTTTTCAGTCTTTGGGTTGGATCATTTGTTGAGTGAACAGTTGTATATGATTGTTAAGTATGGAGTTATTGTATCAGCACACTCTGAATGGAACCTAACTAGTATACAATCTGGACTGGAAGTCTTGCTTTTGTTAAGTTATTTATGCTGCTTCACCACTCCAAGGACATCTTCTTCTACATTACTATGTTGGCAGCTGGTCTAGCTTCGAATTCTGGAGTATTTACCTCGTCTTCTTTGGTGAAAGAATTTTGGAAGGCTACATTCAGTAGCTCTGCTTCGATATATTATATAGGAGCTGGAATGAACACAAGGATTTTGCTACTGGACTACACTGCATCGGGATGGTTCCTTTCAAAGGGCACGGCCGACTTCCTTCCCCATCCTTCCCTAACCCGATGAGACCGATGACCTCACTGTCTGGTCTCCTTCCCCAAAACAACCCAACACTGCATCTCCAAAATACCTACAGTTCCCTCAGGAGATCTGTGTTCCTCAGGGTGAGTTCATGTCTATCACCCAAACATTCTCTCCCTCCTAGTGATTTTGTCCCATCCAACAGAGATAAGCTATGAACTACAAAAATTCCGCTAACATCACCCAGTGGAAAACTCGGTAAGATATTACCGTGTCCCTGTCTTCTGATATATCACAAGCGAATACCGTCTGCAGGCTGGCATCGAGCATATGTGGCGATCCTATTAAATATACAGGGACTTGTCTATTGGAGCAGGTGCTCTGCGACTGAATTCGCTTCCAAAGACCAGTGTAACGTTTCGTCACTTGTGCTGTAGGTGGACCATATCCCATAGATTAACAGTTGCAAGAGAGCATCCTGTGTTGTTGTTTGATAGATATTTTTTCTGCTGTAACATATCCAAATTTTGTATGACTATGGCTTTGTACACCGCACATTTTATTTTTCTAACACGACTTTGAAGTCTGTGTCAGGCACTACACCAACATTAACACATTTTGGTCCATTGCCCCTCACACAAAACTGGACATCACGTGGTGTAAACTGTGCTGCTGCTCCCAGAACACACAGGATTATTTAAATAAAAGACAGAGATGTTGTTTCTTATTGACAAAAGAATGTGGAAGACGTCATGACATACAGAAACTGGAAGAGTTTGTGGCATTGTGGGACGTTTTCAAGCAGCTGCATGAAGGTGACTGATGATCCCTACATTTAAACACATTGTCCACAGTGATGAAGTAGCAGATATTTAGGTGTTCTGTTCCGAAGAGACCAAGAACATTGATTCCTCACACTGCATCCATGTACATGATCACTGTTTTGGTGCTGGCCATCCCCCTTAGGTGTTGCTCCCACCAAGACTCTCCCCATTTCAAACAAGTGGTGTCAGTCAGTCATTCAACAGCATGTCAGTAGACAGATGGGACGTAAAAGACACTGTTGATGTACTCTAGTGAGCATCACAGTTCAATCGATTTAAGCAGTTTTTCCATAATTTCAACACCAACCAATGACATGACAGTATGCTTTGCAATTTCTGTATCGTCACTAAACCAACCCTCCTCTACTTTGTGTTTACCATATACTAGGTTGCGTATATCCATTCATGGTTAATTCTCGAACATATTCACCAAAGTATACAAGACAACGCTCTATAACGATGCAGGTAGGTTATCTGCATACTTCTAGCACTTCGATCATAATGCGTAGTTTACATCACGTAAGAAGGCGGTCCAATTTTCAGCAGTTCTGCGCATCCCTCTTCACTAGCTATTGGCAGCCAGTAATATTCATTCTCTCTCCGAGCAGCTAGGAGAGAGTTCCAGCTAGAGAGCGAGAATATCGCTCCTACTTGCACCACTGTTGCCGTACTTCGCGACAACCGAATTATTCATTCAACTGTCAATTTTTTTGTTTCCTTTTTTTCTTGCAGCAATATAACTGTGAATGTGTATCTGTAAAAGTTTAAGTGGAATAAAAAGAAAAATCAGGTGACGGCAATAAATATGAAGTGCTTCACAAGCAGGCGAGGCGGATTATTAACGGCATTTATAACTTTTCAAACATGAATTTGAAAGCAGATCTCCTACTGTTGACATTTGAAAACACAGAAAGGACTCCAGAACTATGTGGTGTCGGCAAGAGAACTGTAAAGAGAATTGTGAACGAAAGTGTCAGAGCTGTAGGAAGCGTAGAATCGTGTCGCCTAGAAAGCATCGAAATCGCAAGGAACCTGTAACACAAAAGGATGGTTCTGATAATGATGTTTTACAAATGCTCCATGTGAATGATGAATGCCTCACATCACAAAAACGCGTTACAAGAGAAGGAGATAGTTCAACAGTGTATTACCTTGATGAAACACGGGTCAATTAGAATCATGCCAAGATGATCTGCTGGAAAATGAGTGATGGCACTGGCAATTTTAAAGTTCTCAAAGAAATAGGTTCTCTGATAATTTATTCTGAAAGCTGACTCTTCTTCTAGTTTTGTTTCTGAGAATAAACTTGCATTTAGGTGTAAAAAAAGCGGCAGTGATTACAATTCGGAAATGAGTGCTGTCCATTTCGTGGCATGATTCACAATTCTTGTCATACCTTTCTTCGAAGTCGGTTATTGCCAGTTATAATTCAACTGTTGTAGAGAAAACATCAAGTACAAACACCAGAAAAGCGGATATTTTTCCCCAGTTTAAAAATAAAAATATTAAGCGCTATATAAACCTGACTCGTGCCGATCTCCTGCAGTTCGTTAATTTATACAGTCACGTGACAGAACATACAAAATTGACTTCCTTGCACGTGAATGGGGTCACATAGTTTTGCGTTTACCCACGTGTCACTGTCAATGTAGCCCCATGAAATTAATTTTGGCAAAAGGTTTTAAGGCTACATGGGAGAAAAAACATTCAGGATAACATACACTGAATCGCTTGCACATGAGGTAATAGACAACATCTCACCTGTAGCTTGGGCAAAGTGTGCGGCATGCTGAAAAGCTTCAGAATGAAGTATTTGACAGGGAAGTGATGATGGATATAAGCCTTGAATGTATCATCGTAAATTTCGCAATCAGATTGTTTGGAAACAGGCCCAAATAGAAATGATGATGGTATTACGATGTAGACTTTGAAACAAAGTATTAATATTTCTTAGTTTTGTAGAGAGTTTCAGGAAGAGCATTAGTGAACGATTGACAAGAATGGGGGAAAGAAATACAGTAGAAGAAGAATGGGTAACTTTGAGAGATGAAATAGTGAAGGCAGCAGAGGATCAAGTAGGTAAAAAGATGAGGGTTAGTAGGAATCCTTGGGTAACAGAAGAGATACTGAATTTAACTGATGAAAGGAGAAAATATGAAAATGCAGTAAATGAAGCAGACAAAAAGGGATACAAATGTCTCAAAAATGAGATCGGCAGGAAGTGCTAAATGGCTAAGCAGGGATGGCTAGAAGACAAATGTAAAAATGTAGTGACATATATCATTATGGGGCAAGATACATACTGCCTACAGGAAAATTAAAGAGACCTTTGGATAAAAGAGGACGACTTGCATAAATATCAAGAGCACAGACGGAAACCCAGTACTAAGCAAAGAAGGGAAAGCAGAAAGGTGGAAGGAGTATATAGAGCGTCTGTACAGGGGCAATGTTCTGGAGGACAATATTATGGAAATGGAAGAGGATGTAGATGAAGATGAAATGGGAAATATGATACTGCATGAAGAGTTTGACAGAGCACTGAAAGACCTAAGTCGAAACAAGGCCCTTAGGAGGCGACAACATTCCATTAGAACTACTGACAATCTTGGGAGAGCCAGCCCTGACAAAACTCTACCATCTGGTCAGCAAGACGTATGAGACAGGTGAACTACCCCCAGACTTCAAGAAGAATATAATAATTCCAATCCCAAAGAAAGCAGGTGTTGACACACGTGAAAATTACTGAAGTACCAGTTTAATAAGTCATGGCTGCAAAATACTAACAGACAAATGAAAAAACTGGTAGAGTCCGACCTCGGGGAAGATCAGTTTGGACTCAATAGAAATGGTGGAAAACATGAGGCAATTCTGACCCTACGACTTACCTTATAAGATAGGTTAAGGAAAGGCAAACCTATGTGTCTAGCATTTGTAGACTTAGAGAAAGCTTTTGACAATGTTGACTGGAATACTCCTTTTCAAATTCTGAAGGTGGCAGGGGTAAAATACAGGGAACAAAAGGCAAAAACCAGATGGCAGGGAGCATGAAAGGAAAGCAGTGTTTGGGAAGGGAGTGAGACAGGGTTGTAGCCTATCCCCAATGTTATTCAATCTGTACATTGAGCAAGCAGCAAAGGGAACACAAGGAAAATTCGGAGTAGGAATTAAAATCCATGGAGAAGATATAAAAACTTTGTGTTTTACCGATGACATTGTAATTCTGTCAGAGACAGCAAAGGACCTGGAAGAGCAGCTGAACGCAATGGATAGTGTCTTGAAAGGAGGATATAAGATGAACATCTACAAATCAAAATGAAGATAATGGAATGTAGTCAAATTACGTCATTTGACGCTGAGGGAATTAGATTAGGAAATGAGACACTTAAAGCAGTAGATGAGGTTTGCTATTTGGGGAGCAAACTAACTGATGATAGTAGAAGGAGAGAGGATGTATAATGTAGACTGGCAATGGCAAGGAAAGCGTTTCTGAAGAAGAGAAATTTGTTAACATCGGGTACAGATTTAAGTGTCAGGAAGTCCTTACTGATAGTATTTGTATGGAGCATAGCCATGTATGGAAGTGAAACATGGACGATAAATAGTTTGGACAAGAAGAGAATAGAAGCTTTCGAAATGTGGCGCTACAGAAGAATGCTGAAGATTAGATGGGTAGATCGCATAATTAATGAGGAGGTACTGAATGGAATTGGGGAGGAGAGAAATTTGTGGAACAACTTGACTAGAAAAAGGGACCAGTTGGGAGGACATGTTCTGAGGCATCAAAGCATCACCAATTTAGTATTGGAGTGCAGCATGGAGGGTAAAAATCGCAGAGGGAGACCGAGAGATGAATACACTAAGGAGATTCAGAAGGATGTAGGTTGCAGTAGGTACTGGGAGATGAAGAAGCTTGCACAGGATAGAGTAGTATGGAGATCTGCATCAAACCAGTATCTGGACTGAAGACCACAACAACAACAACAGTTTTAAATAATCTTGGTTTAAAGAATGTGTTTGTCAACATATCAGTTGCATACATAATAATGAGAAATTCCTAGCCTTTTGGATTGGGACTTTGTATCCTTTTAATTATTCGGACTATAATGTTCAACATATTGACCAAGGAGAAGTTAAGCTTCTCTCACTATGTTGTATGCTCTAATAACACGTGAAAATGCAGCTGGATAAATTCATCAGAAGTCCGATATTTTCACATATAAACCTCTGTCATTTTCAAGGTACGAACTGGGTAAGGCCCTAAAATGACATTAACTGTTACTTGTCGAGATACCGGTGGTTTTCGATTTTATAGATCAGAATTCCTTGGAGTTATTCGCAGATTATGGTTAATTGTTTGCTTGTTCAATGGATTATAAATGCAGTCTCTCACTGTAATATCGAATGTATTAGTTTACACTCATAATGCCTGTTAACAACTTCCTGACCATTTTTTGATAATCTTTTACATTAGTTTTTTCTACCACCTATTTTTTTATACTCAGTGATTACACCTACCTATAGTCAAACACACACACACACGCACACACACACACACACACGCACACACACACACACACACCACACATGCACACACCACACACACACACACACATACACCTTACACATTTTTAAAAATTCTGTTGAGTAGAAGCAGTTGTCAAGCAAATATAATGATTTCGGTCTGTAGTTGAAGTTAATTTTGTTGTGTGTTAAATTTTTACTTATAGGCTAATGCAGCTCAGATCTCAATAAATGGTTATTATTGCAAGTAGTTTAATTACCTCGTCGTTAGATCGTTAGAAAATTGTCATTTTGAGAAAAACTGTACTTCACGTCTTCACAGAGCTGTGTCACCTGTTATCGCCCCCCGACGTCATGCGGCGTAATTCTGTAGAGCAGTGGATGCAACGTCGTCAACACATGAATTAATATTTCTCTCGTGAAGACTGATCGAAACTGATTTTAATATTTATTCTTCCCTCATAGAATTGAACGTATAATATGATGTACCGTAGGCAAAGGAACCCGACTGTTGTCCGCAGCAACGCAGTTCGGGAATGTGGGCTTGCCGCACATGCACATTTCTCACTCTCCGCCACGCTCACCGCCCCCCCCCCCCCCCTTGCCACTCTGCCTCTATGCGCGAAATCGCCTTCATAGGTGATGTGGGCAATAGTCATATGGAATGCTGTGCTGTTAATATTCCAGTGTATGACATGTCTTCTCCCTGCAAGTTTCTCTACAATAAACTATGGTCACAAACAGTAAAGTGATAAAACTACTACCTTCCACTACAGAGAAAACATTGATTCTTTGTAACAAAAACATTACTTATGTTTCCAGAGCTGTATGACGCCTACTGTTTACGAGTTCAAACACGATTACACTTCAAAGTTATGATACGTTCAAAACACTCCTACAAAATGATCATTGGCAGCCAAAAATGCATACGAAGAAACAGTGACATGTTACAAGGAGATAAACACCATGATCAGTAGCCATAGGAGAGTATAATAGTCTTATTGCAGTTTTCTACCTCCCCTGGTAACCTTCCTCTCACATGCAGAAGTCATGGTCTGAATATTGCAGTTCCACCTTGATTCCATGTCTCTAGAATGCCTCCTGTCTCCATTATTAAGGTGGATATATGTAGCATGAGTCTACTCTCCTTCTCCAAAACATGCAATTTTATTGATATTTCTCAGTACCCACTTCAGGGTATTTTCCTCTGATTTTATGTATTCTTAGTTAGTGTCTGTAATTTTACATATTTCACTGTATTTCTCTCAATTTTAAAGAATTTCACATCAATTTTTAGTCATTTTACTAGGTTTTCCTCGAATTGTACCGATTTTATGTCACTTTTCATTTTTTTCCTAGTTTGATGTATGTATATGGTCATATTTCCGACATACCCTTCTGCTGTTTGATTTTCTACGAGGATATTTGCACATCTTATACACCAACCTATTAGAAAGCCTGAGACTTGCCCTCTCCCTGATGATACACATGCGTGAATTTTCAACAGGGCGGAACACGGTCCTGTCGCCTTCAGCCAGCTCAGCCTGTTTCTCCTTGGAATGCAGAAGGTCTTAGATATGGTACTCTCCAACTTCCGTTCAGTTTCGACTTAAATTTGGCAGATCACACGCACAAAGCTGGAGGGAGGGCGGAGCAGAGATTAAGGAACAATTACGAGATGCAGAGGGACTGTCTACAAAACAACGCTGGAGTTTTGCTGTATGGATCCTTAGCAACTACGTTCGTAAGTGGTGACTCTTTTCAAGATACGAGAGTGCTTCGAATTTGGCTCACTAGTGGCAATGCAAGTATATAGTTGAATGGGTAGACACAATTCCAAATCGCAGAGAGCATTTCTATAATAAAGCATAACACAATAGATCGCAAAATCCAGCGTATTGGCCATAGGATGTTGTACATTTCTTACGACTTCAATCTAGTGTATCGTTTTTTAAGTGAATCCTCACACAGTACACCCTCTGTGGGAATGTGATCATTCTCAACCAATCATTTTCCTCCCTCGCTTATAGCCCCTTGGATGTGTCGCAGAAACTCTGCTACACTGTCTATATGGTGTCGATATAGAATGCACTACAAATACTGTTTGTAGTGTGGGAAATATCTAGCAGCGGCAAGAGGGAGTTGCAGATATTGGCTTAATACGACGTTCCTTAGCCGAATCACACTCTAAATTCTGTGATGTGGGTGATCTTATTACGAGTTTACACTGCTGGCCACGTGTATGCGCACTTTTGTTCTATTGATATACACCTGCGATATCCATCTTTATTCAATGTCACAGTATTTGTGTGGAGGACCACTTAATCCGGAAGCAATACCATACCTTGATTCATAAAGGACGTATAGCTTTTAACATGGATATCGTTAGCAATACTTGTGTGTGCATGTAGAACCAAGGCGCAGGCTGACAATAACATGGTTGTTATGATCATGTTTTTAACATCTGGCCATTTATAAGACAATTACGTCTCTCTTCCTAAATGAGACACTGGTATCATTCACAAGAAAAACAAAAGAGGCATGTCCATCCATCATGGATTTTTGTACAGTATTGTTTGGTGCCACCAACAGTCAGTTATTGACGAAGTATTATACTTAGAAGGGTATTTATGATAGATACGCTGTGATCAGTAGGTTTATAAAGTTTGTGTTGGAGTGTAAAGTTACTGTGGTCATTGATCCAACAAGTGCAAATAAAACGACTATGTACAGTCGTAAGGAAGGTGTGGATTTGACGTGGGAGATTGCGATTTCAGTGCACCAGTAGCCATAAGGGGGGATGGAAGATTTTACATCGAAAATTAAGACTAAAGGTGGAAACAAATACATATTGACAATGTTAGATCATTTCTCTAGATACCTTCTCATGATACCAATACCTGATGAGAGTGCTGAGACTATAACTTAAGTTTTTGTAAAAGAATGGATTCTTAAGTTTGGAGCACCATTAAGTACAATTAGTGATCAAGGAACGAATTTTATGAGTGAATTACTTAAACAGACTTGTAAGCTCATGCAAATAACTCAGTTAAGGACTACGCCAGCACAACCTGAAGGAAATGGAAGAGTCGAGCGAGTCCACAGGACAACTATTAAAATGGTTAGCCAGTATGTGAGCAGCAAACACGACAATTGGGATGTCTGCTTACCGTACTTGGTAAGTTATGAAAATGCCAAAATGCATAGCTCAACTGACCTAAGCCCATATGAAATCGTCTACAGAAGAAGAATGCATTCAGCCTTGGACTTTGCACGATTGACTGCCGGAATCAACAATGAACACGTAAGGGACCTAGTGCGCAAGCTAAAGGAAGCATGGAGGGAGTGAAACAGCAAAATCATCAATGTTTTCTCCAGCAGGCAAGACAACACGACCGCCAAGCAGTAGTGTCACAGTATCGAGTTGGAGATCTTGAGTATCTGAGCAACGTGGTGTTAAAGAAGAGTCAAGTCAAAAAGTTTAAGAAGTTTTGGAAAGGACCATATCCAATCTTGGAGGTGTTGCCGCCAGTCACTCTTAAGCTCTAACTGCTCTTTCGTTCGATTGTCGTTCATGTCAATCGTGTAAAGCCATTTCTGGGTAGATTTCCTGTAGTATCGCAAGACAACGAGGACTGACCGAGAGGCAGAAATGCTGTTCTCAAACCCAGGAAGCGAGAATCGCGAGGTCGCAGTCCAGACGTCGAGGCCAAGGCATCGCCACATTCCGAGTGATCCTGTTCCAGACACCCCTACCATCTGCGTAAACGTGTGCAGTGTGTGAGAGGGCAATGCGTGCGCTTATTTCAGCCATGTGCTTATGTGAATGTGTTGTGAAAATTTAGTATTGAATCTATTGGACCAGTACACAGTGAAACTAAACCTTTTATTCCTCACATTACTGCAAGAAACTAATTTATTTTATGTTCATTGTTAATTCTAGTATTTAGAACTAATTAACCATGTTCATTTTTATTCTAATGTTTGCTAAGATAGGGTATTCTACTAATGCTGTGGTAACAGAGTACAGGTGTTTTGTTTGAACCACGATCAGACATGGTAGTTTCAACAAGTACCATAATGCAAAACTTGTACTCAAGTACAATCTGAGTTAAAACGGCAACAGTTCAGTTCTGTAAAGAAGCAAATTGATCTAATTCGTTCCATTAAGGGTAATGATACAATTTTGGAAATGGGTACATCTTGGTATAATAACTGGATCACAGCCATAATGCAGGTAGAGTCTACATTTGCTAATTATGAACAAGAGATTTACTGTTTTTTAAAGCCTTTGCCACATAAAACTTTAATTAGGTGTAAACGTGCCTGGTTTGATTTTGGAGGTAGTATCCTTCGTACTGTATTTGGTACTTTAACTAGTTGAGATCTACTGGAAGTTAAAGACAAAATATTAGCTCTTGAACAACAGTTCAGTGCAGATTTAACTAACCTCTCTAATAAAATTATCACATTATAGAATATGTGAAAAACCTTACTTACCACACACTTTTCATTTAACAGATTGTAAAGCAATTTATCTCACACTTCCACGCAATTCGCAATGAAACGAATGCAAATATCCAAGAACTATTCCAAGGATTAAATGCTCTGAGTGAACACTTAGATTTAAACACTCTTTTGTTAAGGATTACTGATAGTTTATCAAATGCTAGAATTGATGTCCTTAGCTTAAGAACACCCTTAGAAAGTAGTTCAAATGATTGTTTGAGCAGCGTACTACTACATCCAGAACAATTTTTACAAATCCTACTATCAATTGAGTGAAAGCTAGATGCGACATTTACTATGATTTAAGATGTTAACTCTTACAATTGATATGCTTACTACAAGTTAACCAACACACACTCTTTAATGATTGAAGATGAATTAACTGTTATTGTTTCTATACCCATTGCTAGATCAAAGCATAATTTTGACATGCGTAAGATTCATACTTGATGTGTGACTCCATGGCGTGTTGTGTGCACCTCGACCAAATAGTGGATAGAATTGGAAGGAAAATCAGCATTGCCCGTAATTTGTTGTTTTATTGTCAGCAAAATCGATTTTTGGTGACTTAGTGACCATCCTGAGTGCTGTAATATACAATTAAAATTGGTAGAGCGATCACATTTATGTGATCGCTCTAAGCATGTGCTTATACCTTGATACCAGTGCCTACCAATTTTAATTGTATATTACAGCACTGAGGATGGTCACTAAGTGACTCAAAATCGATTTTGCTGACAAAAAAAACAACAAAATACGGCCAATGCTGATTTTCCTTCCAATTCTAGATTCATAATTACCCTGTGAAATGTAGACAGGCAGGTATTCATGTAAAATATCTACTGAATGATTATCTACTGATCAGTAAGGATCGAAGATATTTTGTGTCCCTAAATGAAAATGATTTGCATATGTGTAAACGTAGTCACAAGTTAATTTGCCCTGAATTGGCAATATACTTAGATAGTAGAGTATACAGCTCTGAGAAAGAATTGTTTATGAATCATCCCCCAAGAGATGGTTGCTCTAGAATTTTAACGCATCTTTATCATCCATTTCTTAAACGATGTTCTCCAGGTATAATTTCCTCATTTAACTCCACTCTTGATGTCACATTTACATGTAAAAACTATGATACACCTGAGCTACCCTTTACACTCAAATTGAGTAATAGTTGAGTAATCTTGAATGCCACACATTGTGATTTATCATGTGAATTTTTTTTTATTACAATGATTCATACATATGAACATATGGAAAGCATTCCTTATCAAGTCTTTCTGGAGACAATGATTTAATTAAGAACATCCACGAAAATTTGATTTCTTCCATTAATGAATTAAACTTCACTGAATCATCAGATAGAATTAAGGCCTTCGATTCATCCAGCAATGTTAATGAATACTTGATTGTCAGTATTGCGTGTTTATTGCTTTTGTTAATTTGTCTTTTGTCAACTGCATTTGTCACGTATGAAATTGTCATCTTGAAGGCACGCTTCTCAGTACCTAGCGTTACTGTATCTGCAAATGAAATACTTGTTGCAATGCCTTCTGATGCCACAAATGGCGAAATAGATTCATAACGCGCAGGAGGTCGTTTTGAGCCACCTATGGTTGTTCTTTTTCTCTGAGGGGCGTGATGTAAGGGTCTACAGGTTGCACGCAGCTGTATGGTACGTAACAAACGTTCGCCAGCCGACCTGTCTGGAATGCCGACAATTTGCTTGGTCAGAACACGTGTGTCCGACCGCAGAGCGATGCAGCAGTAAGCCACTAGCCGCCATCCGCAGCGCGCCGTATTAACTAGAGTGGCCTCGTGTGTTAATATGTCTCTTTTCTTAAGTCACCATAGAGCCTTTCGATACGACCGTAATTAGGATGTCAGACACAGCGATGATGGATACGCATAGCGTGCGTGTTGTATAATCAGCCTTTGTTAATAAAACTATTTAAACTTACTTCTCGTATTCGCGCATTGCCGTACCTCAAGGACCCACAGTTTACAAATCCTGACAAATATTTCGTCTAATTATCATCCGGGGCAATAACACAAACAACCACCTTATAGTACATGAATGTCACCTGTATTTTTTTCTATGTAGCGGAACAATTTGGCACCTTGCCTAGGTTTAACATGGCTGTTTGGGTATGAGCACATTTGGTTTTGCTACACGTTACTTAAAAACACGGTATTTCAAAATTCCGCTTACAGTGAACGAAAAACGAGAAAATATGTGTGCTGTATAATTTTGTCAGGACACATAAGCTAAATAAGGGACGATTCGTAAATATGGGACTTCTGGTAACCCTATTTCAAGTACAGCCGAGTTTTACTTTTTTATTTAGTGTCGTGCCAGAAAGTGCACCACTGCAGTGACGCCACCGAAAATATTGAGCTGGAGTGCCATTTGAAAATGCGTCATTTTTTTGCGTATGTGGAAGCGCCTTTACGTGAAATTCTGTACCGGAAATTGGTGGTCGCTTTATAGGTTGTCTAGCGTAGGAAGACTGCATGTGTTGCGCACTCTGGGAATCAAAGTGTTTGTTTTTATCACTGTGTGGTTTGTACGTGCCAGTTAGAGATGTATGTATATCTGAGTGGCGCCAACAGTAGTGTACTGCATTATTCTCGAAATAAAGATAATAATAGGAAGAAACTTCGGCGGAGCGGTTTAAAATGTCTTGTACGAAGAAACCTGAATTGAAAGACAAGACAGACATTCCGCCTACGAAAGTACGGAAGCTAGATGAAATAGATGATCGCTCGGAAGGTGTTTGTGATAAAAGCATTTCATTTGGGGATTTTAAACTCTCTAGGGTTATAAACGAAAACAGTCAGAGAAAGAGTGTGTGCGTTGAAGGTACATTCGCGGGAAAAGAGGGTATCGCAGTAGTGTTATTGGAGAAACGGCCATTTAATGAACAAAGTATTAATGGAATATTATCATCTCATAGTTCATTGAAACAGGAGTTCATAAATGACGTATACGCCAGTTACACGTGTTTGCCTAGTGTGCAGTTCAACGGTAAGTGAAGCGTATGAGTGATGTGCGTGCTGTGATTGCTCATATCGTGATCTGCTGCCTTTACTGTGAGCTTGTAATACAGCTTGTTAATATAAATGCTGTGAAAGTCCTTCAAAACATTAATTAATGTTGTGTTTGTAATGGAACTTCGAAAATGTTCCAGGTATAAAAACGACGATCATACATCCCGCAACAGAAAAACATATTAAAAAATATGAGCGACAGATATTGCATATTGTTGAAGAAACTCCGAGTTACTACCAAGAGATAACACTGCCTCATATAAAATCGGACCACTTCGGCATTCAGGTAAGTTGTAGATGGTTCCCTGTTGGGTGGTGCCCGATTCTTTCTTTATTGGTGAACGCCAGTAGAGAAGTAGGTGGGTTTGAAGTTGGGGTCCACACAAATTGGTATTCAATAGAACAGATACTGTTGAACGACTTGATGTGAATGCCCTGTAAACTTTTGTGACACCATATTGCTATTAACAAATTCTTTCATAATTTCAAGTCCATTATGTAAGCCTTTTTTGCTGATTGTAATAGTTTTGTGAACACCATATTTAGGAGTGTGCACAGGATAGTTTTGGTAACCACACTTAAGAAATTTTTCCACCCTACCCTCTATTTATTTCTTCTGTGTTGTGTAAGTTGTTGCATTCAATCTGAAGACTACAGTGGTGGAAATATTTATTGCTTCATCTCTCTTAAAATTAACAATTTTTGTTACAATCATTGAATAACTGAGCTAAATTTGCCTGATTTCTATCAGAAATGAATATACACAATAATATTTGTCAATTTGTTTTTATTCTTAATTTTTGTTTCTATTAAAATGTTTGTTGTTCATAGTTTAACACTTTCTTGAAAGATGAGTGTAAGTGGATATGTCAGCTATTCTGTTTGCTATTCTGAAAAATAAATACTAATGTTCAAAGAAACACTGCATATTAATGTTGTAACATAACACTGATGGATTTTAGTGTTTGTATTACATCATATGAACACACTGTTGCCTTTAATACATTGTTGCTCCACCAGGCGCCTTAATCACCACTTGGCATCATTACGGCATTGAAAGAATTAACTTTTTACTGTACTCCTCACTCAGTCCATGAAACCACACACGCTCAAGGGTCTCAAACAGCTCCCATTCATTCTGTGGCTTGTGTATTGTGGTGTAGTGTCCATTTGCAACAGGAACGTATAATAAAGGGACCGCGAAACGTACATACCTCCTATTTGTTCTATACAAGTACCACGTGTTATGCCCCTTGGGTTCTGTTTTGGAAGTTTTGACTCTTGAATGCCTTTGTTGTAACATAGTTCACACTCGTTTGTTGTTTTCATTTCTGTGAGAGATCGACATGACTCATATTCTACAGCCATTGTGTAGTATGACAATTGCTGAGACTACAGGAGGAGAACAGACATGTCAGTGACCTGATGGGCTGTTCATAAATCTGTGTGGGGGGAGGAAAGGGAGGGAACATGAGGGAGGTTTGAACACGGGTCTTCTGCTTTGCAATGCAACACCTTAACCACACAACCATGAGGCCATGGTTCTTAAGTTGCTCAATGTTGCACACCTTGAGCTTAGACCATTCTGTTTCTACTTCACTCCTTTTGTCACAGTTCAGTACACTTTCTTCTTGTTTTCACATTTGCAGTACACTTTCTTCTTGTTTTTGACGAGCTATCTACTGTGCTATTTTACCACTGAATCTGACGATTGTGAGCAAGGTGCCACAATGGTTAACACATTGTACATACATTTGGGAGAACAGTTGCTCCAATCCCAGTTAGGTCATACAGATTTAGGATTTCCTTGATTTTTGTATATTGCTCCAGGCAAATGCTGGATTGGTTCCTTCAAAACAAGTGTGGCCAATTTCCTTCCTCTCCTTTCATAATTTGGGCATGTGCTCCATCTTCAATGACTGTGTTGTCACCAAACCACTAAACTCTTTATTTAATTGCCCTTCCTTCCTTCTCCATTTGTTCTTTGACTCCTGTTTTCTCATATTCTTTGACAGGTGATTATTGTATCTTCATTGAGCAAGGTGGCACATTGTTAATGGACTGGATTCATATTTGGAGAATGCTTTTTCAGATCCCTATCTGGCCATCCATTTTTGTTTTCCATGATTTCCTTATAGTAGATTGTTTGAGGTGAATGCCAGAGTGGTTCCTTAGAAAATACAGAGCCGATTTCGTTCCTCATTCAAGGTTTATGCCCCAGCTCTTAAGTCATCATAACCAAACAAGGGAATTACTGAAAGTTGTGATATTGCCTATCGGCTTTGACCCATGACTTAGAGATGGCAGACACACATAGTAGGATGATTGCAACGTCACTTATTACACCTGTGAGCAAACATCAATAACACGTGAAATATTTAACTCCAGCAATAGACTGAAACCAAAGGAAGTATGGGGGTTTGGGCGCAACAAATTAAATGTATGACAATAACAGTCGTGGTGCCGTCCCAAACGAGTATTAACCGAAAAATGATACACACAAAATCCTCAACAAATACCCCCCCCTCCCAACCTCCCAAGAAGAAGAAGAAGACGACAGCAATACCAGAAATTAGCATACAACTCAAAAACTCATTGCAGCAAATTTCACTTGACCTGCATAGTTCGAACAAAGCCAATGATACCAATAACCTACAACTAGCAGAATTACCTGTTTTCAAAACCTTTCTGATTAAAAAACTCCACAATACCCATCACTATAAGCCCCAAAATATGAACTTCAGCTGACAACACAAACCAGAAAATCGTAAAACTCTATCCTGACATGAATTTTCGTATTCCCACATCTCAAAATAAAAATTACAAACGTAAAGAAACACACTACACTTCTTACAATAAAGACTAGAAGTACATAAGAAATGTACTTAGCACCCAACGTCAGCTGAACTGCACACCAGTATACCACAGTAACCTTTACTGAAACCTACCGAAAACACTTCTGAGTACTCTTGTCTCTAGTTTGAGACTCAGGCTTTGCTCAGCTTCATAAATTCTACACACTGACACTTCACATATTCTGTTATGAGGCCATATGATAGAGAAATTTAACTATAGATGCCATGCCATCACACATAGCAGCAATGAGTAATAAGAGCCATGCCTAGTACCAAACAAAACATCAAAAAAATTACTTTCAAATTATTAAAAACATGACAACCTAAGTTTTGAAACCGAAACAAATCAGTAAACAATAACTAATGAGGTTGAAATAATTTAGTGACAAATCGGAGCACCAAGTAACATGCAGTGCTATGTCCAATTCTGCATTAATATCACTTAGAAACTATTCATAAATGTTAGCGCTCCACACTAGAACACAGCCCTTCTTAACCAACATGCCCTCTGAAAACATGTTCCATTTCAATCCCACTGTGCCACAGTGGTGTCAAACAAAACAACAAAGTTAAGACGTGTCAGTGATGACAGATGATGTTCCAACTGTGTTTACACATGTGGACTTGGATTTCAGAGGACAGTGCTTCAGATCCATCTCTGGCCATCCAGATTTAGGTTTTCCACGATTTCCCTAGATCGCTCCAGGCAAATGACGGGATGGTTCCTTTGAAATGCCACAGTGGATTTCTTTCCCCATCATTGAAACAACCCTTTGATTGTGCTCCATCTCTAATGACTCATTGTCAACAGTATGTTAAGCCCTAATCTTCCTTCCCTCCTAATGACCTCATCACCAATAGGTTGCTAAACCTGAACTTTCATTTTTAGTTGCTCTTGCTGCTGCTGATGTTGCTTCTCATTCGATAACTAGAGTACAACTGTAGTTGAATCATGTTCACAGTCTTACGTAACCCAGAGGATGTATAAATTTGTAATATGATAGTTGCTTGTATCACTTGCAAAGCTAGGTTTGTTAATTATTTGCCAATCTTAATGATATTTCTGAAATTTCCCCTATAACTTTGCAATGATGTATTCTATAGTCTTATATAAGAGTTCACTGCATTGTAATAACTGCATACAATTCATTTCTCAAATAGTAGCACAAAGGCATTCGCTCCATTTATGATTTCTGCAAAGTAATAAAAGCTATTTCCAGGTAATTGTAGCTACAAACATGGGTTATGTAATATTGTGAGGAACATGTTTGTAATAAAACATTTTAAGCTACTGTTGTAATGTTTAAGATTTGGTGGAGGCATGTGTGAAGTAAATGATGTTAACCCTTTTCGTAATGTTAATAGTCGCGCAGGGTGTTGCTAACACACAAAATAAAAGTGGCTATAATGACATTGTTGTGCAGAATGTCACTTATATTAAAATATTTACTCCACAAATGGCTATTTAGAATGTTATCTCCCGGTACATTATCGTTTTATTTAATATTACTATAGTATTAGATTCGGTTATTTGAAACATATGCAATAATGCCCATTTTCTTACAATATTTTGTTTAATTATTTATTTGTTATTCTTCATGCTGTATTACAGGTATAAGACTTTATACGTATAATTAAACATTTGTTCAGTCAACTCATACAAACACTTTATGCAATCCGTCATTATCACTGGCTGCAAGGGATGCGTTATGGTAACACTTTTCACACACATTTGTCATGTGCTTTACACACAAAACTTTCAAACATCGAGCACAGTGCGATTTAACTTTTATATCTTTACTCATAGGACAAACTGTGGAGCACCTGGGTTTAAGTATTCTTTGTTCAGAAGGTGGTGCACTTTTGCTGTCTTCAGTTCCCGCCATTATAGTTGTATTCTGTCTAACTTGTTTAGGCAGGGAGTGAGTGGCTGCTCTCGCACACTATGGGATTTACTAATGACCTTACGACATCATGTAAAAACATTCTTTGGGAAATCCTCTCATTGTTGTTATTTGCGTACATGATGAAAGGATTAATACAAGCAATGTCAATTATTCAGAAAAATAGGGGAAGTGGCCAGTGCCTAGTTTTTTTTTTGAGGTTGAGTAAGTAGCGCACATTTCATCTATTGTGTCCACACCTGTTTTGGTCTTGTTGTACATTGTTATAATTTCTGGTTTATTTCCCTCCACTGTATTAGTGTCAATGGCACTGTCATGATGCAAAGATGAAAAGAGAATAATGTTTTTGCCTGTCTTTGGCACATATGAAACTATGGTGATATCCCTTCTGAATCCAAAAAGGCTGATTCTAAGTTCACAATCTCTCGTGCAAACAAAGTCTGGAGGGACCTCCCTCTAATTCTTTCTAAGAGTTCCTACTACTATAAGTTTCTTTTTACCAAGTGTACCTGTATGAAATGAGCGTTTTTTGTGAAAATGAAACACTAATTTTGAATTGAAAAGTAAAAATATTTTATTCAAAGTACTGACCATTGCTTTCTATACATTTTGACCACCTTTCTGGCAATTTGTGGACACCATGCCAATAGAAATGTTCGTCTTTTGAAGCAAACCAACCAGATACCCAATTTAGACTTATTCGTAGGAATCGAAGTGTTCCTCAGCCAATGCATGTCCCATTGATGAAAACAAATGATAGTCAGAAGGGGCCAAGTCTGGTGAATACAGCGGGTGGGGTAGCAGGTCCCAGCCAGTTTTGCTTTGTGTGCAGGTGCATTGTCGTGTAAAAAAATTACTTAGGCATGTCTTCTGGCCCATTCTGGTCTTTCCTTTTTTTTTCCGACCAATGCATAGTTCAGGTTGATCATTTGTTGTTGGTAGCGATTAGTATTCAGTTTCACCGGGTTTTAGAAGCTCATGATACACCACACCTTTGTGATCTCACCAAACGGTACACCTGGTAAGGAGCTCTTGAGCCAGTAGTATGGAACAGTACCAGTTGTCTAGTGCCACATTGCGCCCTGTACCTTCTATAGGCCATACAAGTCTATTTACTATCTCCTTAGGCGAGTTTGACAGTGCAAAGGGACCCTCTGGCTGTTTCCCAACATAGATTTCCATCCCCAAAGTATACCATGTTCTTGCGTCACATAAGGTGAAAATTTCGCAAAACCCCGAAGATGGACAAAGTTTTGCAGATGTTTGTAATATAGCACGTGCTTCAGTGCGAGATGCTTTTGATAATCTGCACAATGAAACTCTGTCTTAGAATCTGGCAGAAAACCCTAAGAGATTCTGGTCATATATAAAGCACACCAGTGGCAAGATGCAATCAATACCTTCACTGCGCGATAACAATGGTGAAGTCACTGATGACAGTGCCACCAAAGCAGAGTTATTAACACGCTTTTCCGAAACTCCTTCACCAAAGAAGACAAAGTAAATATTCCCGAATTCCAATCAAGAACAACCATGAAGATGAGAAACATAGACATAGATCTCCTCAGTGTACCAAAGCAGCTTAAATCACTTAATAAGGCTAGGCTTCTGGTCCAGATGGTATACTGGTCAGGTTCCTTTCAGAGTATGCAGATGCAATAGCTCCATATTTAGCAATTATATACAACCGCTCGCTTAAAGAAAGTTAGGCACACCAATACCCAAAAAGGGAAATAGGAGTAATCCGCTGAAGTACAGGCCCATATCAGTAACTTCGATTTGCAGTAGGGTTTTGGAACATATACTGTATTCGAACATTATGAAGTTCCTTGAAGAAAACGATTTACTGACACATAGCTCTCTATACTCGTGAAGTAATGAGTGCTATCGACAGGGGATGTCAAATTGGCTCCATATTTTTAGATTCTCAGAAGGCTTTCGACACAATTCCTCACATTTGTCTTCTAACCAAACTGAGTGCCTAAGGAATATTGCCTCAGTTGTGCGAGTGGATTTGTGATTTCCTGTCAGAAAGGTCGCAGTCCGTAGTAATAGATGGAAAGTCATTGAGTAAAACAGAAGTAATATCCGGCGTTCCCCAAGGAAGTGTTATAGGCCCTCTGTTGTTCCTGATCTATATTTATGACATAGCAGACAATCTGAGTAGCCCTCTTAGATTATTTGCAGATGATACTGTCATTTACTGTCTTGTAAAGTCACCAGATGACCAAGAAAATTCCAAAATGATCTAGATAAGATATCTGTGTGGTGTGAAAAGTGTGAAGTTATTCACATGACACTAAAAGAAATCCGCTAAATTTCAATTACGCAATAAGTCGCACAAATCTGAAGGCTGTAAATTCAACTAAATACTTAGGGATTACAATAACAAATAAGCTAAGTTGGAACGATCACATAGATAATGTTGTGGGTAGAGCAAATCAAAGACAGTGATTCATAGGCAGAACACTTAGAAGGTGCAACAGATCTACTAAAGAGACTGCTTACACTATACTTGTCCGCCCTATTCTGGAGTATTGCTGTGTGGTGTGGGATCTGTATCAGGTGGGACTGATGGATGATATTGAAAAATTGCAAAGGAGGTCGGCTCGTTTTTTATTATCGCGAATTAGGGGAGATAGTGCCACAGACATGATACGTGAATTGGAGTGACAATCATTAAAACAAAGGCGCTTTTCGTTGCAACAGGATCTTCTCATGAAATTTCAATCACCAGTTTTCTTCTCTGATTGCGAAAACATTCTGTTGGCACCCACCTACATAGGGAGAAATGATCATCACGATAAAATAAGAGAAATCGGGGCTCGCACTGAAAAATTTAAGTGCTTGTTTTTTTCCCACTCGACGCTCAAGAGTGGAATGGTAGACAGCCAGCTTGAAGGTGGTTCATTGAACCCTCTGCCAGGCACTTTATTGTGAATAGCAGAGTAATCACGTAGATGTAGATATTTATTTCGCAGGCTTGCTTGGTATATACTGTTGGAAACTGCATTTGCCTCTAAATGCAACCAGCTGTTAATCCACTGTTGTATATTCAGACACAGTACAATTACTGACACAGTTTGACATGAATAATTCAAACACTTCTCTGAATGCAACTAGGCGATCAAGTTCTCTCTGTTGTGGGTCTGTCTCGAATATCATTGAATCTCAAACAGTGCAACAAGAAACGAAATCACCGTAAACTCATTGTTGCATGAAATATTGCGGTTTCGAAACCATTTGTCCCCCATAAGTCTTCCAGACTTTGGTGTCCTGCCCTGTAATGCTCAGCCAATATCAACAGACCCGTAAGAGATTTGATTTCGTCCTCTTTTGTTGGTTTGGCATCACGTGGTTTGGCATCAGGGTCTCTTGTGAAATTTGATGTAATGTGTTGTATGTAAATATTTGTGCACGATGTAACCATTGTAATTATTGTGTCATTTATAAATATCAAAAAATAGTCCACAGCAATTTTCACAGATTTTGTAATAGCTTTTACACCACGGAGATGAATAATGGGGTCTACACTTCTAGTTCTTACTTTGTGACTAGGACAACTTTTCATCCACTTTGTAACCTTATCCATTCCAATAAAAAAAGCATGCTTGCTTTCATTATCTGCTACACTTACTTGCATTTCCAGTTCCAGTTTGTCTTCATCCCCCGTTTTCGTGTCACTATGATGTGTTTCCTCCTCTTCTCCTCCTACAAATGTTTCGTCTAAGACCTCATCCAGAAGCTTCTGCACTCTTTCTCGTTCTGTTTCGTAACGATCCGTAGCTGTTTTAATTGCACAGAGCAACAAAATACAAGCAGCTGCTATGGAACACAACTGTGCGCTTTCTCACAGCACTGCAACATAGCTGCGCAGGGTGTCAACTCCCCAGGGCACATTGTTGCATGTTTTCAAGGAACTTGCGCTTGCATTGTAGATTCTGTTGTTACTCAAAGCTTTCATATTACGTCCTATAAAGATACCAAAGAACATGACGTTATACTCCTATCCATTATGTAATAATCCATCGATAAGGGTGACTGGGGTGTTCTGAACACCCCATGTGACTGATAAAGAGTTAAAGAATGTTTGTTAAAATGTTTAAACAATCAAAATTCCACGTTAGAACACTAACAATATAAGGGAATGATAGCTTACTGCTCAATGAGATGATGATACATTAAGTAGCAGATGGGCCAATGCAAAGATGCACAATAGCTTTCGGCCAAGGTCTTCATCAGAAAGGGAAACACTCAAGCAAGCAAGCACCCATCACACAAAAGACCGCCATCTCTGACAGCTCGGCAGCTCGTACCGTAATTCTGGTCAGAGGCATGAAGGGTTTGTGTGGGAGTGTGAGTGAGGTTGTGTAACGATTTTTTAATTGTGCCTGTCTGCAACTCAGTGTCTCATTTGTACAGTGAGTAGCAATCTATCGTTTCCTTAAATTGTTGTTAAAATGTTTGTCCTGTTATTGTTTCATAACTTGTTGTATACTTTAAAAATTTGAGTGACGGCTGTTCACTAGGAATAATTTTTGATGTATTGTTGTATCAGAAACTTCCTGGCAGATTAAAACTGTGTGCCGGACAGAGACTCACTCGGGACCTTTGCCTTTCGCGGGCAAGTGCTCTACCAACTGAGCTACCCAAGCACGACTCATGCCCCGTCCTCACAGCTTTACTTCTGCCAGTATTCTATTGTTGTATCTGCTTACAAATTCATATTCCTAGAAAATATTTTTGATATGAAACTACTGACTTTTAATCATTGTATGATCATAGTTAATGTTCTTTGTTCTTTTTCATTTTCTAGTGGGTTTTTAATATTTTAGATCACAAATCTGAGACTGATCGTATAGTATTTGAAGATCCTGATCCTGAAACAGGATTCATTTTGCTTCCCGATTTAAAATGGGATACCAAGCAAATTGAAGACTTGTACCTAGTGGCAATTGTTAGAAAATCTGGCATTCTCTCATTACGTGATTTGACAAGTGAACATTTACCACTTCTGAAAAATATAAAGGAAAAGGGAACGGTAAGTTTCTGAAGAACAGTACGTAACAATGTAATTTACTCTCAACAGTAACGTCTTTTAAAAAGCTGCTTTCCCATCAATCTGTTTCAGAATGTCATAAAGGATAAATATAAAATTCCTGAGACGCAACTACGTATTTACCTTCACTATCAACCATCATTTTATCATCTTCACGTGCATTTTACAAATTTGCAATATGATGCCCCAGGTATGTGAAAATGGTAGTGAGAAATTGATAATTGTTGCTTATGTATATTTTGCACTTACTTTGTCTGTGCACTCTCAGTCCATCTTGGCATCTTGATAGTATGGGATGTAGTGCTTATAGTGGTTGGGAAGAGGAAATAATGTGAATCGTTCAGAGATGAAGTAATTATCATTTAGCCACATAAGAAATTTTGTGCCCAGAAACATGTGTGTGTTTTAAGAAACATTGTGGCAGTTCTGTAACATTAATTCACTGTTAATTCCATTTAGTTTTGGTGTGCAGCTAGGTATTTACCTTGCCTCCCCAACAATGTACAGCAATGCCGGCGTGGCTGCGGCGGCTATTCTCTCTTCGTGCTGACTCTGTCTCTGACAAGGTCCATTTAAAAATGCAAGTCCTCACCGCATCGGGATGTGGGGATTAGAACATAACTTGGTTGGAGAATGAAAACGTGCGACTTCTGCACATTATAACTTAATTAACAATATTGGGAGAGTGCAAGTACATATGTCTTTATCTCGCCAATTCAAAATGCTACGTGCCAAAATTAGTGAAAAAAACTTGAGATACAAAAAAATTGGTAGTATAGCTTTCAATTTTCTTTCAGCTTGCTCATCTAATCACACCTTCCTACGGTGTCTTTGCCGCATGGGGACGCCTGAATATTTATTTGTGTGTGTAGGCCATCTAAAGAACTTACACGTACTCTCACACAAGGCATGGAAACAGCTCCACATAACGTGGATCAGGTCATCCAACATAACTTGTGGTAGCACCTTTTATTGCTGGATAAATTCAGTCTGGTGGTTAGCAGAGCAAGTCATGCATTTAGTTAGGTCTCTCTCAATGCTTGCTCTTATGTACCTGGTACTTGTTGACAAGGCCAGCCCTATGTTGTCTTTATTCCCTATCAGATAAAACCCAGATCTATATGCACCATAGAAAAGGTATCACGTGCTGCTGCAAGTTGTCATCTCTACAGTCCGCTACCATTATCGCCCCCTTACAAAAAATGTGCTATAGCATATTTGCTCTTAAGTAAATACCATCCCAGACAAGAACACTGGTTTGTCCTTGATATTACAGCCTTGTTAATATTTCGAGATCATACCAGTTGAACAGTCAATGAAGTTTCTCAACAAAACTGAAGGTTGCAGTACATGGGTCAGCTGTGATCCATGATGTCATCAAGCTGGCAATCGTCCATATTCCAAATGTGTATAGGAATTAGGTGTTTTGGGCAGGAACAAACTAAGTATATAGTAATCAAAATATCCACAACTGTACTGCCGGTCTACAGTGTCCAAGGGGCACAATATTTCGGAGATCAGGTGAATTGACGGACTGAGCTCCTGTGAACGTGCCGGCACGTAGATCCGTACGCTATGGCTGCTCACAGGGAACTGGGTTCAGTCGCGGCGGTGGCCGATTTAAATACCCGCTGCCCGCGCCGCACTCCTTCCGCCGTCCGCGCCACGGTCGCGCAGTGGAACAGATTGAGATGCCGTCTCAGATGACATTGGTGTGATGGCTCTGTCCGCCGTGGTCGTCACAACTATACGTCTGCTCGATTTACTCTTGATTAATCCAATCGCTGGTTCCCAAGCCTTGCTAAGATTATAGCCAAAGTCATAGTTTATGAGGTCGTCATTGGTGCGAATTTCGATGGCCCCTCTAACAATGCTGTCCCAGTATCTCGACGTCTGTACCAGAATTCTTGTGCGTTCATTCTCCATAGTGTGATTTTCCGACAAACAATGTTCAGCGACCGCCGACTTGCTCGGATACATCAGTCGAGTGTGCCTCTGGTGTTCACGGCATCGATCCTCGACTGTACGCATCGTCTGACCAATTTAAGACTTGCCACATTGACACGGAATCTGGTACACGCCAGCCTTCCTCAAACCGAGGTCATCTTTGGCGCTCCCCACCTGTGCACGATTTTATTCTGGGGACAAAACACAGTTCCGACCTGGTGTTTCTTCAAAATGTGGATGATTTTCCCTGAGAGTGCGCCTGTATATGGAATAAACGCAGTGCCTACCTCCTCCCTGGTGATTTCATCCATCTCCACAGGTTGTGCTGAAGTGGTTGGGTGTAGAGCACGTTGAATCTGCCACTCTGAGCACCCATTTTTTCCAAATACAGTTCTCAGATGTTCCAATTCCTGGGGTAGATTCTCTGCGTCAGAGATAGTGTGCTCCCTATGTACTAGAGTTTTAAGTACCCTATTCCTCTGTGAAGGGTGGTGGCTGCCGTGATTGCAAAACCTTCTTCTAAAGCTCATAATAATTCTAAAACCTAGTGTTTAAATGCATTACTATTCACCTATCATAGCCACTAGATTTTGCAGGATGTAAATGCATTTTTGATGAAGACATGTTCAGATGATCCTGCTTGACAGACAATAAATCTGTTTCCTTTTCCAGTCAGCCCTTTCAAACCACTATCACCTTTTGAATCTTTGTAAAGTGATTTTGATTTGAGCCAGTTCTCTTAGAGATAAATAGTAGGGCAATGATTTTCTTTTCTTATGGTGAGCATTTATCTGAGAAATGGAGTCCTAGCTGCTAAAAATGTCAGAACTCTCAATCAGAATGCATTGTTGCATTTCCTGTTTGAGAGTCGTGAAGATTGCATAATTTTTCCACTCAACTGATTGCCCCTTGTGAAAGCAGTTTTGTCTTTTAAGACATCTGTTATGTATTTCCTTGTAGAATACTGGCCATCATAAAGTTCCTTTATAATATGATGAATGAAGTCTTTGTGGAAACTGTCAAAGTCAGTGGCAGTTGTTCTTTTACTGATATCTTTCCTCAGATATTCAAACTTCATTTCTTGGCCCCTTACCCATGCTTCTGCATGTATTCTCTGTACTGTTGTGAGTAAAAACCCACATGCCTTTGCTGTTGCAGTCAACGATCAGCTCTTCTGCTACTATCTTCAAGATTGCAAAGAAGTTTGTATATCTTGTGTGAGTCAGTGTATGTTGTAACTCATTCATCTTAATTCAAAAACAATAGTAATGGTACTACACAATGAATATTGCAGCTCTCTACACAGACATAAGACACTTCCATACACCAACACATAAGCAAATGATGCATAGCACCGAAGTTGCAGACCCGTGCTAGCATCTCCATAAATAAAGTCCAGTGTTGCCACATGACTCTGTTAACAGTTACCTGTTACACACTGTTATGATACTACTGGAACAACATCTGTGGCAAAAATGACACTGTGGCAACAGGGTATGCTTACAGTTAACAGAGCCCATGTGTCCGTTTCAGATGCACTCTATAACTGGACCGTATTTTCATCCTCGGTGATCTTTTCAAAAGATATTTGTATCATCTTTATTTTGTTGAAAGACTATTGTAAGGAACTTTCATGACTTGTTAGTAAACCCAATTTGGAAGAATCTGTTCTCTTCAGATTTGTTGATCAGGGTTCTTCTCTGTTATATAATTACCTTTGTTTTTCTGCACCACCTTGATACTTCCACATCACTTGTAGCTGTTCTCTTTGATTGTTATAAAAGTAGAGTCCAGAGTGTGTTCTTTAGATTTCCCATCACATGATCCTCTGGAAAAAGCAACATGACAGACCTCCTCAAGGAACATCCTCATTCATTTCTTGTAGTGGTTAACTTCAGCGCGCATAATACATTATGAGGCTCTGCTACTACCTGACCAGTCAGTCGACTGAGGCTCATTCATTTGCTAGCATATGCATCTGAAATCGAGCAGATGAAAAATTTGATTTGCAACAGCCACCCTTCGCAACTTATCTCTTCTTGTGCTCTAGTTTTCACTGGCACTACTCAAAATGGAAAATTCCCATGTGTAAATAAAAGATCATGACGGAATTTAGTGGGTATGTAAAGGGTTCAATGTAATGCAGTGCTTAGTTTTTTGTTTTTGCCCTATTTCACTTTAAAAGGGCAGAGCACACAGTGAAAGGTAATTTGGCATATTATGTTTAGAGGGAATATCTTTGAAATGACGATGTTTAAAAAAATTGTTTCATATAAAAATCGAAACATAATTAACATTCTTGAAAACAGCTTTTGTAATAATTTGAAATTTTCTGTAATACCAAACACTGTTTCATGATTTTGATAAATCAAAACTTTTCGTTTAATATGGCTGGTTCCTGAAATACCCTTTTTTTTTTTTTTTTTTTTTTTTTTTTTTTTTTTTTTTTTTTTTTTTTTTGAAAAATTGGCTGTACGCGATGTGCTGTTAGAGTATTTTAACATACGTAATTAAAATATCTAAATGTTCATTATTATTATGTTATTTGTTTCACTTATTTTTGTTTAATGTTTTGAGTTACTATTTTACGTTTTTCAATTTGTGTTTTTTGTTTCCTTTTTTAGTTTACCATTTCCGATACATGTTTTTTTGTTAACTAAAATAGTTAGTAACTCATTATGGTAGAAAATCATTAGAGTAATGATCATTTGTAAAGAAATGCTTAAAAATGTTTTCAACCAATGGAAACTCCAGGTAGCAATATCAACAATGTTGGAAAAGTTAGATTACTGCTTACCAAGATGATTACATGGCAAATTGCAGACAGGCACAGTTAAGACACTGACATACAAACCTTTCAGTCACATCTTTCATCAGTAGAAGAGAAACAAACACCATTCATTCACACAAGCAAGCAGACCTCAAGCACTCATGACTGCCACCTCCAGCAGCTCGGGCCAAAATGCAGCAATCGTGTGGGATGGAAGCAGCAATCTGGAAGGGTTGGGGAAGGGTTAGCAGTGTATGGGGGGGGGGGGGGGAGGGAATGTGCAGGGACTAGAATGTAGAGGCATAGGAGAGAGAGGAAGCTTTGGAGACCCACATCAAACCATTCAAATGACTGACGATCCAAAACAGCAACAAAAATGGTATCACAACAAAAAGGATAGGTTAAACTTCGGTTACACGATAAATCATTCAAATCTAAAGGCTGAAAATTCAATTAAATACCTACGAAAAACTATTACAAACAACTTAAATTGGAAGGAATGCATAAAAATTGTTGTGGTGAAGGCTAACCGAAGACTGCATTTTGGCTTGACCGTCCTCTGCAGCACAGTGTGGGATCCGTAGCAGATAGGATTGATGGAGTACGTTGAGAGAGTTCAAAAAAAGGGCAGCACATTTTGTATTACAGCTAAATAGGGGAGAGAGTGTCACTGACATGATGCTGGATTTGTGGTGGACATCATTAAAACAAAAGACTTTTTCGTTGCAGCGGAATCTTCGCACGAAATTTCAATCGCCAAGTTTCTCCTCCGAATGCGAAAATATTTTGTTGATGCAGACCTGCATATGGTGAAAAGATAACCATAAAATAAAGGAAATCAGAGCTCGCACCGAAAGATATGGGTGTTCATTTTTTCCACACTCTGTATGAGATTGGAATAATAGAGAATTATTGTGAAGGAGGTTCAATGAACACTCGGCCAGGCACTTAAATGGGATTTACAGTGTGTCCATATAGATGTAGATGTCTTGAAGGGTGGCCCTGTGGAGGAAATGTTTAGAGCAAAAAAAAAAATTATATATATATAGATGAGGTGACTTACAGAACAAAAGCGCTGGCAGGTCGATAGACACACAAACAAACACAAACATACACACAAAATTCAAGCTTTCGCAACAAACTGTTGCCTCATCAGGAAAGAGGGAAGGAGAGGGGAAGACGAAAGGAAGTGGGTTTTAAGGGAGAGGGTAAGGAGTCATTCCAATCCCGGGAGCGGAAAGACTTACCTTAGGGGGAAAAAAGGACAGGTACACACTCGCACACACGCACATATCCATTATTAAATATGTCTGCTTGTGTCTGTATGTGTGGATGGATGTGTGTGTGCGTGTGTGCGAGTGTATACCTGTCCTTTTTTCCCCCTAAGGTAAGTCTTTCCGCTCCCGGGATTGGAATGACTCCTTACCCTCTCCCTTAAAACCCACTTCCTTTCGTCTTCCCCTCTCCTTCCCTCTTTCCTGATGAGGCAACAGTTTGTTGGGAAAGCTTGAATTTTGTTTGTATGTTTGTGTTTGTTTGTGTGTCTATCGACCTGCCAGCGCTTTTGTTCGGTAAGTCACCTCATCTTTGTTTTTATATATAATTTTTCCCACGTGGAATGTTTCCTTCCATTATATATATATATATATATATATATATATATACTTCGCTTGATTGTTCCAATCGGTATGAGAACAATCAAATATTCAGTGTCGTGCCCTGCTGATACGGATAAACTACTTCGTCCGGAAGTTATTTAGTGAGCACAAAACATACCAACATATCAAATGGTGAAGGGTAATCTATGCTTCTAATGAAAGGACAAATTCTAGTCTTAACTATAAAGTTTATTTGAAAACAAACTCATCACTCAATATGAGCAATAAATGAGCTGCAAACTGTCCAGCAGATGTGCAGCATCAGTAGGTTGTGGGGCAGGGACAGTTGGTCAAGCGCATCAGCAGAGGGTGGGAGACAAGAATGGGGACTATGATACGATTGGGGGGGGGGGGTGGCAACTGTTGGGTGGAGGGCATGGGAGCGGCATGTTGCCATTGGTTGAGGCCGGGACAATTATGGGAGTGGAAAATGTGTTGTAAGAATAACTCCCAACTGCACAGTTCAGAAAAGCTGATGGTGAAGCGAAGGATCCAGATGGCTCGAGTAGTAAAACAGCCATTGAAATCGAGCTTGTTATTTTTGGCTGTGTGTTGTTGGTCTACTTTGCTCTTGGCCACAGTTTGATGGTGGCTGTTCTGGTGGACAGCTGATTGGTAGTCATAACAATATAACAAGCTTTGCAATGATTGCAGCAGGGCTGGTAAATGACGTGGCTGCTTTCACAGGTGGCCTGCCCCCTGATGGGGTAGGATAAACCTGTGACAGGACTGTAATAGGAAGTTCTGGGTGGGTGGATTGGGCAGGTTTTGCACCAGGGTCTTCCACAATACAATCTTCTCGGCAAGCAGTTGGCACTGGCACTGGGATTGGGAGTGGCATATGTACGGACCAGGATGTTATGGTGGTTGGTGGTTGACAGAACACCACTTGAGGAGCAGTGGAAAGAATCTCTGCTAGGATGTCCCTTATTTTAGAACATGGTGAAAGGTAATCAAAGCCCTGGCAAAGGATGTGTTCCAGTACAGGGTGATACTGGGTGATGAAGGGGGCACTCTTTTGTGGCTATTTCTTGGAGTGAAGGGAGGGTTGGTGGTGATGTGAAGGGGGAAAAGGCAAGGGAAATCTGTTTATGAACTAGTCCTGGGGTATAGTGCCTGTCTGTGAAAGCCTTGGTGAGACCCTCTGCAAACTGAGCAAGAGGGCTCTTGTCATTGTTGATACCACATCCTTGGGTGACCAGGCTGTATGGGAGGGATTTTTTGGTGTGAAAGGGATGCCAGCTGTCGAAATGCAGGTATTGTTGGCGGTTGGTGGGTTTAATGTGGACAGAGGTGCAGAAGGAGCCATCAGAGAGGAGATAGTTAATGTCTAGGAAGGTTGTGTGCCATGTTGAGGAGGGCCAGGTGAACCTGTTGGGAAAGAAGGTTGTGAAGGACTGAAGATATAGTGTTCTGATCCTGAGTCTAATCATGAGATATCATCTATGAACCTGAGCTAGACTAGGGGTCTGGTGTTTTGGGAGGTTAGGAAGGTCTCCTCTTGATGGCACATAAACAGGTTGGCATAAGAGGGTGCCATGCGGGTGCCTATGGCTGTGCCGCAAATTTGTTTGTATAACTTCCTTTCAAAGAATTGGAAGTTGTAGGTTAGGATAAAGTTAATAATGTGTATGAGGAATGAGGTAGTGAGTTTGGAGCCTGAAGGACCTTGGAAAAGGTAATGTTTAGTAGCAGTAAGATCATGGACATGAGGGATGTAGGTATATAGGGAGGTGGCGTAAACAGTAATCAGTAGGGATCCAGGAGGTTAAAGGGCGGGGATGATGGAGAGTCTGTGAAGGAAGTGATTAGTGTCTTCGACGTGGGAGGCTAGATACAGGCAATTGTCCAGAGGTGTTGGTGAATGAGGGCCAAAATTCTGTCAGTGGGGGCACAATAACCAACCACAGTGGGGCGTCCTGGATTGTTGGGTTTGTGGGTTTTGGGAGCATGTAGAAGGTGAGTGGTCATGGTGTCATAGAGGTGAGAAGGTAAACAGTTTATAGGTGGAGGAGTAGTATAATTGGCAGAGGTCTTCTGCCAGGTAGTCACTGCAATTCATAACAGTGGTCGAATCTTTGTCCCACGTACTATTTCTTAAATGCTGCCTAAACTTTGGAGTCCCTCGAAATGACCAAACCATTAATATATCTTCCTCTCGATCCCAATGCTCGTTTCATAATAACCTTCACCTTTTCTGATTCTGCCAGTCCCTGGCCCTCAAAAATCTGGTACTGCAAAATACATCTCTGTGGCTTGGGCATTCCCAGAACTGACTCTGTTCTCTCCGCAAAATACTGCCACTGTGCAGTCCCTGGTTCATGCATCACATATCTGAAACTGAATCATTTGCTCTTCAGCATTTGATGGAGCATTCCAGATGCAACCTCCACAAGTTATCCAACCTGCTGACATCCCATTGTCGCCTCAGGGCACAATTATCCAACACCAATCCTACCCCAGTGTTCCTCCTCGTCCACCCCTTGTAGCACTAAAAACCGTGTCTAGCTGACCTTTTCAACTTTCCACATCCCTCAAAACTCCCTATCAACATCCCACCACACCCAGAGCAAAAACATTCCCGTAATGCTGTTGTTAACCTTCAACTCTTCAGAAGTTTGTTCTATCCAAAGGCCTCGCCTTTAGCCCTACACCCAAATTTAACCATGCTGGACTTGTCAAAGACCTAACTCTTCTTCTCCCGATCCCTGCAATGGAGCACTTCTTTCACACCATCCCCCCCCCCCCCCCTCCCCAAGTGAAACCACCCTAATTCCACCGTTGAATCCTGCGTCTTCAAGTTCGTACCCTCATCCAACTGTGACCCTCCCACCAAACCACCTGCTAGTCACCTCAAACTTAGCTTCACCATCCTTTCCCAGGTCCCTTCCTCAGAACACCAATCTTTCAGTAGAAGAAAGAGTAGCCATACACAACCTCAAAACAAATCCAGACCTAATTGTCCTTTACCCGCAGACAAAGGTTCCATCAGTGTTGTTCCAAATCACAGTGACTACCTGGTAGAAGGCCTCTGCCAATTAACTAACTCCTCTACCTGCAAGTCCGCCGCTCGTGGTCTTGTGGTAGTGTTCTTGTTCCTGAGCATGGGGTCCTGGGTTCAATTCCTGCCGGGGTCAGGGATTTTCACCTACCTCGAGATGACTGGGTGTTATTGTGTCGTCTTCATCATCATTCATCCCCTTTACGGACAGAGGAAGGCATCGGCAAACCACCTCCATTAGGACCTTGCCGAGTAGGGCGGTGCGGGTCTCCCACATCGTTCCCCTATGCTCTGTCAAGAAGCATGAGACTTCATTTCCATTTTTTTCCACCTACAAACTGCTATAGTGGTCTCATCCCACAGGTAGAACACAACCAGCAATACCTGCTTAAAGCCCTTGGCCCTTCCCAGAACCTTTTCCCTGAATCAATGTCCCTCCTCAACACTATGACACCCAGCACACGCAGCTTCTGCATGCTCTCCAAAATCCACAAACCGAACAATCCTGGATGCCCCATTGTGGCTGGTTATTGTGCCCCCACTGAAAGAATTTTGGCCTTCATTGACCAACACCTCCCACCAATAGCCCATAATTAACCTCCCACATCAAAAATACCAACCACTTCCTTCACCAAATTTCCACCATACTCGTCATCATTGATCTCACCTCCCTGCACACTAACACCCCTTATGCCCAAGGTCTTATTGGTATTGAACACTACATTTCCCAACATGCTTGCTCACCAAACCCATTATGTCACTTCTCATACGCATAACTAACTTTGTTGTAACCCACAGCTACTTTGCCTTTGAAGGGAAGGCATACAAGCAAAACCATGACACAGCCGTGGGCACTCACATGGCACCCTCCTGTGCCAACCTGTTTATGGGCCATCTAGACGAGGGAGACCTTTCTAGAATCTAAAAATTCCGAACTCCTAGTCTGTATCAGGTTCATTGAAGATATCCTTATGATCTCGACCCAGGGCCTATATGCCCTATCTTTTTGCGCCTCAACACCTCTCCCAACATCTTCGTATGGTCCTCCTCAACCCAGCACGCCACCTTACTATACGCTGACCACCTGCTCTCTGGTGACTCCATCTGCACCTCTGTCCACATTAAACTTACCAATCACAAACAGTACCTGCATTTCGACAGCTGGCATTCCTTTCACACCAAAAAATCCCTCCCATACCGCCTGGCCTCCTTGTGATAATGTATCTGCAATGACAAAAAACCCTTGCTCAGTATTCTAAGGGTCTCATCAAGGCCTTCACAGTCATGTTCTATCCCCCATACCTTGTCAGCAAACAGATCTCCCATCCCATTTTCCCTAACACCCCTAGTCCTTCCGTCACCCCCAAGAACCAGCCACAAAGGATTGTCCTCTTAATCATCCAGTACAACACCATACTGGAACAGCCCTTTGCCAGGTCTTTGATTACCTGTCCTCATGCCCTGAAAGGAGGGATGTCCTAATGGAGATTCTTCCCACCACTCTTGAAGTGTTCAGTCACCCACCCAACCTTCACAACATCCTAGTCAATCCCTATGCTACTCCCAATCCCAGTACCAATCCCTTGTGACAAGGATTGTATCTCTGTTGAAGTCCCAGGTGCAGAATATGCCCAATCCAGTCACCCAGAGCTTCCTATTCCAGTCCTGTCACAGGTTTATACTACCCCATCAGGGCCCAGGTCACCTGCAAAAGCAGCTATATCATTTACCAGCTCTGCTGCAATCATTCCACAGCTTTTTATGTTGGTATGACAACCAATCAGCTGTCCACAGCCAAATCGTGGAAAAGAGTAAAGTAGACCACCATATAGCACAACATGCAGCTGAACATAACAATGACTGCTTCACTGCCTGAGCCATCTGGATCCTTCTCTCAACCAGCTGCTTTTCTGAACGGCACAGATGGGAGTTATCCTTGCATCACATTCTGTGTTCCCGTAATTATCGTGGCCTCGACCTATAGTAACACACTGTCCCCACAATCTCCATCCGACGGTTTACTTACACTCTGTGCTGATGCACCTGCCCACCTTTCCCCACTGCTCTCCTTTTTCATTCAATTTTTTCCACCTTCCTACCCCACAACCTACTAATGGTGTGCCTATTGGCATTATAGTCCCTGCACGCTCCGCCAGACTCTGCTCCTCTCCTGCCCCCACCCATACACTGCTATCCCTTCCCCTCCCCCACCCCCTCTAGATTGCTGCTTCCATCCCATGTGATAGTTGCTTTCTGGCCTGAGCTGCTGGAGTTGGTGAGAAACTACTCCAGGGCCTGATGAGATCCATTACGCCATGCGTCATCATCTGTGCCCTGAAGCGATTGGACAGCTCCCCTTGTTTCGCTCCCAGTACAGTTTCAGGCACTATCGTTCCATCCTTGAGAATTTCATTCTACAGGAGGTGGCA
Organism: Schistocerca piceifrons; assembly: GCF_021461385.2. Lineage (NCBI taxonomy): Eukaryota > Metazoa > Arthropoda > Insecta > Orthoptera > Acrididae > Schistocerca > Schistocerca piceifrons. Next base: position 699,121,261 of record NC_060139.1, on the reverse strand, counting down.
ATACAGGAGTCATTCTTATGCCGAAACCATTTGGTTTCTGTGTTTTTTTACCTCGAAAAAGCATGACACTTCTTGGAGGTACAACATCCTTTGCCAACTTAATGAGTGGGGACTATGTGGACACCTGCCACTTCTAATCCAATCCTTTCTCGACGACAGACATTTTCGTTATCGCATTGGTGATGTCATGTCTGACTGCTATGTTCAGGAGAATGGTGTCCCCCCAGGGCAGTGTCCTCAGTGTCACAATGTTTGCCATCGCTATCAATGGCATTTCCTCAGCAATCAAATGCTCTTTGTTTCTGGGCTTACTTTGTAATCATCTACTCTTCCTCTGATCTTACATCGACGACGAAGCGGCTACAGCTGACCATTAGGAGGCTGGAAACCTGGGCATGGACAACTGGTTTTCGGTTCTCACCTGAGAAGACTGCGTGTGTCAATTTTAACCGTGCTTGATTGAGTTTTAACCAACCAGTTGCTACAATTGGGGACACTGTTTTATGTTTTCAATACACTGTGCGCTTTTTGGTTTTAATGCTTGGCTCAAAATTAACTTGGCTTCCACATCTGAAAGACCTACGGACAAGGGGCTTCCAGTCATTGAATATTTTGAAATGCCTTAGTGGAAAAACATGGGGAGCTGACAGATCCCACCTCCTGCAGTTGCATAGGGCATTTGTTCAATCACAGATTATGTCAGTGTGGTCTACGGATCGGCCGGTCCTTCCTACCTCTGGCTGTTAGACGCTGTCCACCATGATGGCATTAGGATATCGACTGGAGCCTTTTGGACCAGCCCAGTTAAGAGTCTGTGGGCAGAGGCTGATGAAGCACCACTGTGGATTTGGTAACATATCCTTTTGGCTCAACAGGCACTGAAAATCTCATTGTCCCCTCAGTCATTGACATTTAGGTCAGTGGTCCAACCCACCTGTGAATGTTCAGGAATCGGCCCCATGCGACCCAGCCTTTCGGTATACATGCTATTGACTATCTCAAGGATCTGGATCTCTCAGGCATCAAAATACACAGCCAGGGATGGAATGCATTGCCCCTTGGCCTCTTCAGAGGCCCACTGTGACTTTCAGCTCTACACAGTACAAGAAAACTGGTACTCCAGATTTTGTTTTTACGACTTTGTTTTCGTCTGTTTTAAGTACGTACCACAGTTTTATCATTATTTATACAGATGGATCCCAGCAGGAGAATGCCCCAGATTGTTCTGCTGTTTTCCCTGATAGGGTTTTTAAATTGCATCTTCCAGAACAATTTACAAATTATGATGTGGAGCTATATGGCATTCTGATGGCATCGGAGAGGGTTTACAGACATCACTGTACAAGGTTTCTTGTCTGTTCCGACACTCTTAGTGCACTGCAAGCATTTCACCAAATGTATCCAGTAGACCTGCTGATTCAGCTCATCCATGACTCCTTGCAGTGGCTCCAACACTGTGGCAAGAAAGTGATCTTTTGCTGGGTACCTGGTCACATAGGGATACAGGGCAAAGAAATATCCAACAAAGTCACCAAGGAATCATGTTGGGATAGTGCTGTCCATCAGTGTCCCATCCCATTGTGTACTACCATCTTATTTTCTGACAGATGCATCGTGCTTCAGTGGGAGACTGAATGGTTGCAGGTGATGGACAACAAACTGCGGCCGCTTAAATCGACCACAAAGGCTCGGTGGACTTCATATCAGCCTCACTGCTGGAAGGAGGTACTGCTTACCAGACTGTGCATTGGGTGTAGCCCTTTAACACATGGCTTCCTCCTCATATGGGGGGATCCACCACTCTTGTGAAGTTTGTGGCATGCCACTTTCAGTTCAGCTTATTGTGGCTACTTGTATCCTATATACTGATATTAGGGCAGCCCTCAGTCTCACGGGAGATCTACTCATCATCCTCGCAGATGCCAACACCAGTGTTACACGCGTGGTGAAATTTTGTGAACTGTCAGGTCTCATCTCTGAATTAGTGGGGAAAGGCGGCACACTTTAACACATTATAAACTCCTGCGCATGTGGGGACAGCCTTTGCCTCCATCCACAAGATTTTCATGCTGTCTTTTGTGTGTGTGTTTTTCTCTTTTTCTGATGATGCCCGACATCAAAAGGTTTGTGTGTCAGTGTCTCTTAATTGTGCCTGTCTGCAGCTTACCATGTAAGTACAAAGAAGGGCAGCTCGTAATGTATTATCGCGAAATAGGGGAGATAGTGTCACAGACATGATACGTGGCGTGGCAATCATTAAAACAAAGGCGTTTTTCATTGCGACAGGATCTTCTCATGAAATTTAAATTGCCAGTTTTCTCCTCTGATTGCGAAAACATTCTGTTGCCACCCACTTACATAGGGAGAAATGATCATCACGATAAAATAAGAGAAATCGGGGCTCACGCAGAAAAATTTAAGTGCTCGTTTTTCCCGTGTGCAGTTCGAGAGTGGAACGGTAAAGAGACAGCTTGAAGGTGGTTCATTGAACCCTCTGCCAGGCACTTACTGTGAATAACAGCATAACCACATAGATGTAGAATCTTTATGCTAAGTAGAAATCTCTCTCTTTCCTACATTGTTAAAATTGTTTTTGTTGTTTTACACCATGCACATGAAGTGTATGAAAGTTCTTCACTGGTTGAACACGACGGACGACACAATGTGAAACAACATTCAGCAGGATTTGCAAATTGGGGCGGATGATCCTCTAAATATCCCAATTTGTGTCAAGCTTGTTTCAGTTGCCTTGGGAATTGTTGACAAAGAAATTTGATTATACATTAGTGACCAGCAATTATATGGTTTTCAAGAACACTTATTACATTTCAACTTTTATATGAAACACATTTTTGTGTCTCATGGCTTCAAAACATAATATACCAAATTAGCTTTCAGGGTGTGTTTTATCCCTTAAAAGTGAAATTGGATACAAATGAAAAAAACTATATTGCATTTTTTTACCCATCTACATACCTACCACGTTTCATCAAGATTGGTTAATTTACACCTGGGAATGTGCCCTTGTCAGTGGGAAGTGCTCACAGATTGAGTAGGATTCATTCGAGCCACTGAAGGACCCATACCAATTACTAATACTACCTTCATTTGTAGATGGGCAGTAATTATTCCTGTCTTGAAATCTGGTGAAGATTGTGCAGTCCAATCAGTTAGCAGTGTGTAGCTCACACTCGGTGTATTGGAAAGTCTACTAGAATGGACGGTCAGACACGAGGTAGGACCAGCATGGACGGGTTTGGTGAAGTGTCTCCCATTGATAGTTACAAGGAAGCCTATGCATGGAACTCCATCTCTGCCATCTTTCAACTCCTGCACTCTTGCCTTTCTCCACACGTGCTGAGGGGGATAACTAATTCTTGCAGGAGGACGATTTCACCGACCCGGATTCTTCATTTGGGCATTTGATTTTGTGATACTTGCTCAAGAGCATGAGATAATCCTTAGTCAAATGCTTCCAGAAATCTTTTTCTGTTTTCTGATGGGGTCTGAAATATCTTGTCAAGTCTTTTAAGATACAAAATTGTTAAGGCTTTCATGGCCACTTGTTAACAAACTGCCTGTTGGCTCCTGACTCGTATTCTTCGGCTGACATTAGATGATATTTCTGACATTTTGCCTGCACAAGTGGCTGACATTTTTAGTTTCACCCTTCATTGCTGGTGATGGAATGGATCTGAGCTCACGGCCACAAATTATATGTACCTGGTGCGCTGATGTCAAAGGGCTTCTCCATGGTCATTTCCAGTACGGTTCTCTTTCTGCCTGCGACAGTCATTTGCTGCACCACAGGAAGCCAGGATCTGTTTACCTTGAGGCTTTCTTCTTTCCTGTTGAAGCTATTCTCGTGTTTGTGTACTTCTATAGCTTCTCTGAACAAGCATGTGTGATAGTTCTTCTCTATAGCCAGAACTTCTGTGTTCACGAATTTTACTATGTGGTTGGTCTCGCACAGCGTGTGCTCATCTGCAGCCCATTTCTCTACTTGCCCCAACCTGCAATGTCGCTTATGTTCTGTGTTCCTGGTGTTGGTGGATCGACCAGTCATTCCAACATAAACTTTTCCAAATGTGCATGGTATGCGGTGTATTCTGCAAAGCCTTAACAGTTTTGTATTACGCCTCAATGGGGAGGAGATGTGCACAATGACCGACGGAAGAAGAAAGCATGATTGATGTCCTTTCTTGCCTTTCTGTTGCAGTGCTGGGCTGCAGGTGAAATGTAAGTGGCTATTGGCCACTGCCCAAGCACATCGTATCCACGACAGAAAGGAACGACCTTTTCTTCATGATTGAATTCATACAACACGGAGAGACTTGGCAAAGACAGGTGAGGAACTTTTAGGCCTTTTCCATCAACCAAGCAGCAGAGACCATCAAGACGATGGACAAGATCGACAGCATCACCCACAAGAGCATGCAGAACGAACTCGTGGGCTGCACTGAGCGACAGAAGAAAAAGTTTGCAAGATTCTGGAAGCAGACTGACAAGGTGATTCTTGACATGTCACGCACAGTGGCCAACCTCACTGAACAGCAATTGACCAAAGAGGAAGTGTCTTTCCTTCAGAATGGAGATAATTTCTCTATCATCCTGAGAACTGTACCTATGGAGGACATTATTGCTAATACTGAAGCAACCATTTTGACCCTTCCTTGTGAAAGAGCAGAGGAAATACGCACCAAAACAGCCAGGGTACTGCGCTGAGCAAACCCACCAGCTTGCAGCCTGAAGAAAGAAGAGGTACAAGCTATTAAAGACGTTAATGTCGACAAGTGTGTTTTGGTACTGCCTGCCGATACAACCATCGTAATGAAGACCAAAGATTATTGGTAGATCTGGGACCTGTTAGATCCGACGATGTACCAAAAAGTAAGCGCAGATCCAACACAGCTTATCACACGAAATATGAATCAGCTAATCAAGGTGTCATCTCTGCCAGAGGACATACAGAGGAACCTGCGCAACACAGGAGCCCTACCACCTCGGCTTTATGAATTCCATAAGAATAATATTCCACTAAGACCAATTGTTAGCACTCCTCGGTTCACCAACATGTAAACTGATGAAACACTTGGCCTCCCTGCTCCAACCACATGTGGGGAAGACTGACACATACATAAAGGAATCAGGACATTTCATTGAGAAGTTGAAGAAACTAAAATTTGCACCAAATGACTTCCTGGTCAGCTCTGATGTTTCATTGTTTATGAAAGTGCCACTCAGCATGTCTCCGAGCACACCGTTTCCATTTTCCCCACAAGACATCACAAAGCTCTTTCATGCATGTCTCACCATGAACTATTTCATGCGAAACGGCAATTTCTACAAACAGCTGGAAGACATCACCATGGGTAGTCCTCCTAGTCCAGTGGTGGCCAACTTCATGGAACATATCGAAGCACAAGCACTGGACTTGGCACATTGTAAACCTAAGGTGTGGTACAGATACGTCAATGATAGCTTTGTTGTGTGGAGCCACATTGAAGAACAGCTCGGTGACTTCCTAACACCCTTGAACAGCTTCCATGTCAACATAAAATTTACCATGGAAGTAGATAAAGGACAAAAAAACTATCATTTCTAGATGTGCTAGTCACAAAGGACAGTGAAAACCTGGGACACAGCATGTATCAAAAGCTGACACACAAGGACCAATACCTGCACGTACTATCATATCACTACCTGAGCAAGAAAAGAGGCATGATTAATACGCTCATAACGTGAGCAAGATGAATATGTGAGCCACAGCACCTCAGGTGCAAAATACAACACTTGAAAATTGTTCTGAGGAGCAGTGGGTACTCCACAAGTTATATTAGAAGTAAAACAGAGCCAATCACTGGGCAAAGTGACAAATCAGAGAAAGAAATGTCAGGTACAGACTTTCTGCCATACATTCCTAGAGTGATGGACAGAATCAGACGTATATTGCGCAAACATGGCATAAAGACTATTTACAAACCGACAAAGGAGGTCAGTGTGTCTCAGATCAGCAAAGGAGAAAAGAGACCCACTTGCAATGTCGGGAATATACTGCATACTATGCACATGCGGAAAAGTTTGTTGGAATGACTGGACGCTCCATCAACACCAGGATCACAGAACATAAGTGGCTCTGCTGTGGCAGAGCACGCGCGTTGTGAGACTGACCATGTAGTCAAATTTGCCGACACGGGTGTTCTGGCTGTGGGGAAGAACTATCACACCTGCTTATTCAGAGAAGCTATAGAAATACATAAACATGAGAATAACATCAACAAGAAAGAAGAAAGCGTCAAGGTAAAAGGATCCTAGCTCCCTGTGCTGCAGTGAACGACTGTCGCAGGTAGAAAGAGAACTGCCCTTGTATGTTGGCACACCAGGTACATAGTTTGCGGCTGTGACCTCAGCACCAGTCCTCCACCAACAATGGAGGGTGAAACAGTGACAGTGCCAGCCATTCGTGCAAGCGAAACGTCAGAAAAATGATCAGACGAACATTGGCCGAAGAGTTCGAGGCAGAAGCCAACGGGCAGTTTGTCTTTTAAGACAGATAGCTCTGGTCTTTTTGGCATTATCATTAAGTCTCTCCTCCATGAGAAAGGATGTTGGAGTAAGTACTTCATTGTCAATTTTCAATTTAAGAGGTGGGCCTTGAGTTCATTGCAGCTTAGATATTAAAGAGCACAGTCTGTAGCCCTTCTTTGCCCATACTGGAGCACCTGATTGCTTTTTGGAGACATCTTTTGGTTGAGCCTACCACTCTCTCCAAACTCTCTCCCAGAATCCTCCCTCAAGCTGCACACAGAGCTATAAGCTTCCAATTTAAGCCTTATTGAGGATGATATTGGTGGATTTTATTACCATTCTGTTATTTCTTTATTGGCTGTGTGGAATGTTTGAGCATTGTCACTGTAGATAATGCCATATCTACCAATAAATCTACATAGTGCCAATGACATTTACTTGTTGATGTGTTGTTGACTAGATCTAGATGAACGGGTCTAGTCACAGCACAGGAAACAGTACAATATAGCATTCAGTTGCAATATTTCCTACTTTGGCATGCAGTGGCCATGCAAAATCAACACTAGTCATTTGAAAGGGTCTCTGCAGTGTTACTAAGTCAGCTGGGAGCTCCTGTTTCTGGACTGCTATTTTCGATGGAAGGCAGCAACGAATAACCTTCTTTATCATGCAGTGGGCATATAGTATTTAGGAGGAGGGACTAAGCTTTGAAAACACGATTCTGACTCCAAGATAATGTAAATGAATGTCAGTATGTAGTATTAAAAGCACTGTGACCTGATGGTTTTCATCTGGATAAGTGGATTTCATTGGTTTCTGGCAAAGCAATAGGTTCGAGATACTCATTTGGCCAGTGAGGCAGGGCTGTTGCGAAAGCCAAGATGGACCGTACCCCCATCTGTCCATTGTGTTTAAGGTATGAGGCATTCTTTCTATTAACAGATCATCCACAGGATTCTCTCTGCCTGGAAGATGGCTTCACTGGGATGTGGAGGTAATGCAGGAGTTTCAGATACAGCGGTTACCTGTTAACCAAGCAAGTTTCACCATGGAGTAAGTCCAAAGAGTTGCTTTACTTATGTCTGAGATGGTTGACTTCTGCAGTAGTAACAAGGATGTCATGTTCCCATAAATGCTACCAACAGTTCCAGTTGCGACAGCATAATCTTCTTCCCACCTGCTAGTCGGCTACACACCCACTATTTACAATACACCTGACGTAAAAGATCACACCGTATGTTTGTTCTGAGGCATCACAAAAACAAGGGTGCAAGCGCTTCCCTCTTTAAAGTTTGTGGTGCATCTTGGTACCTAAATGTGTATAGGCTTGGAAGGGCTTATATTTTGCTTCATATGCTCTGTGATTATGACCACTATACCAAAGAAATCTCATCAGGTCTCTGTCATCTAGATGCAGAACTAATTGCAAAAAAGGCCTGGGTAGTATCTGCTATGACAGCAAAATGTTGCATTCGAAAACGTAAGAGTGCTGCAGTTCCTTCAGGAAGGAGGTCAGTCCCTGTTTCCAAAATGTCACTGAGAGAAAGCCCTTCTCATTCAAAGATGCACTACTTGTGCTTTTCTCTCTCTCTCTCTCTCTCTCTCTCTCTCTCTCTCTTTGGTATTCGATGAGACAAAAGGTTTTGTGATGGAACTAGTTTTATGTATTTATTTTCTTTGAATGTAATGAAAGAATGGCTGCTGATTTTTGTGGAAGGCGGGCTAGTCGCCACTGACCTCAGTGGAATAGAAAGTGAGAAATTCCTCAAGAAGCACTGAGTCTCTCGCACTCATTGATTGATACTGATCGTCGCATATTTCCAATTTTTTTTAACCCCTAAAAGTTTCACAATGTTGTCAAGTGCTTCTGTGAACAGCAGATTGACGAGGTTCATGACAGCTTGATTTACAAAAATCCTTGGGAAGCTTCTGCTAGGAATCCATCTGAATTTTGAAGGCAATAAAGCCAATGATGGGGACACACACATCAGTGCAGTGTCCTTAACAATTTTGCAGTAGTGATCGGCTCCAGTTAGTAGCTCAGTGGGAAGATCATAGTATCCATCAGCTGGAGTGGCCAGATGTAAATTATTAATGTGTTGCCTTTCGAACTCTTTAGGTACTGACCAATGTCTCAAAAATGAAAGAAAACTCTCAAATCGAAATCTGTAAAATGAGCATTGTTGCGTGCGCTTTTCAGTATTGAGTGGAACAGATGGCGAGAATGTGACGTAGTGAATGAAGACTCAGACATGGGCTGTAAGTGGGTGATTCACAATTTCCAGTTGTGCTGTTGAAGCTAGATTGGCTGCCACTATCTAAAATGCAGCGTGTAAGTGTAGTTTAAGTTGTGGGCCTTGGAATCTCATTGACTGGATTAGAATTGTGCCGCGCGGGATTAGCCGAGTGGTCTAAGGTACTGCTGTCATTGACCGTGAGGCTGGTCCTGGCGGAGGTTCGAGTCCTCCCTCGGGCATGGATGTGTGTGTTTGTCCTTAGGGTAATTTAGGTTAAGTAGTGTCTAAGCTTAGGGACTGATGCCCTTAGCAGTTAAGTCCCATAAGATTTTTTTAAAAAAGTAGAATTGTCTTCAGTGATGAGGCCCTCTTTGAAGTGAGCCCAATGACCAATGAAGAAGTGCCTAGAGATGCCCCAGGCAGTTCTGGGAGACCATCCTGTGTGTGACCTGCCATATGGCCTGACAAACAGGAGTCTGGGGTGCCATTTCTTTTCATAACAACACCCATTCGGTTGTCATCCACAGCACTCTTGCAGCATAGCGGTACTTCAGCCACTTTGTTGCCCTCCAAAGCAAGCCATCCTGGGCTTACATTTCAGCAAGATAATGTCCAACCACACACAAAGAGAATTTCTGCTGATTGTCTTCACACTTGCCAAACCCTGTCTTGGCCAGCAATGTTGCAAATCTTTCCCCAGTTGAGAACACTTAAGAGCATTAGGTGAGGCTGTCCAGTTAGCTTGGAATTTTGATGTTCTAATAGGACAGTTGGACAGAATTTGTCAAGATATCCCTCAGGAGGACATCCGACAACTCTGTCAATCAGTGCCAAGCCAAGTAACTGCTTGCACAAGGTCCAGAGGTGAACCAACCTATTACTGACTTTCTGCTCAATTTGTGAAGTTTTTTGTCATTAATAAATTGTCCATTTTTTCTGAAATTAAAATCATCTGTGTGTCTGTGCAGGTATCACATCTACAGATTTCTGCCCCCTTCGATCTTTTGTGCTCTGTTGTTTTTATTCCCCTGTAAAGTGTGTTAATAAGCTGTGCACACACCAGTTGCACAAAATATATTAGCAAAGGATCTTTAATGGTCTGCACATATTTTTCTTTCTTGTAAGTAGAATAAATGAAGAAAGGAGATACAATAATGGTGGCGTAGCAGCAAGGATTCATCAAGACAGAAGGGCTTTCAATGAAGAGAAGTGTCTCTGAACTTTCAAAAGTACCATTATTGAGACAAAAAAAAGGATAATGAAATTATCAGTTTGAAGCATAGTTCTGTCGTGGTGCAGTAAGGGAGTGATTCCACAGAAGTGAAATCATTAAAGGCCTCTGAAATGTGGTGTTACATAAGATTGTTGAAGATAGATGGAATAAGTGAAGAATATGTCCTACAATGTATAAACAAGAAACAATGTGTAAGAAGTAATTTTATTAATCAGAGAGAAAGAATGGTTGAGCACAAATTAAGACATGTCATTGCTGAAACTCAGTGAGCATAATGATGATGAGAAAAAAGAGAGGAAGAAATCAGTTTTTCTGGAAGTGAACAGCTTCAGAGAAATCTTTGCTTACAGCATGTAATGTAGAAATGATTTACTGTTTGAACATTATAAAGTATGTGCTCAGCAGCAGTTGTAAGCTCAAACTTATCTTTAGAAGCCTCATCTGTAAATTATTTTATTTCTGTTGTTGGAAAATACAGGAAAAATTGAATTATTTCTGTTATTTTTTCTCCATAATTTGTGTTACGGTTATCTAAGAATTAATATCAAAATCTGGCTTTCCGTATATACTTTTCTTTATTTTTCAGGTATATATGCTGAGAAATCCCATCTTCTGGGTGAAGTTGTGAGTAATATAGAATTGATGTCAGACTACTATCAGAAGGCCACAATACCATTTGCCATAAAAGAAAGTGACAGCCTGTTTCAGAAGTATGAAGAGAAGAAACTGTTAAAGAGAACTGCTGAGTAACTCACTCACTCCCTTTGTGTTTGTGTGTGTGTGTGTGTGTGTGTGTGTGTGTGTGTGTGGAAATGTTAACAAGGTGCATTATTGTTGAGGTTAGGGACCATTTGAGAGCTTGTAATGTATATATTTTATTAAAAGAAAAAATTCAGAAGAGTGATATTTTCCAAGTTAGTGTGAAGGCATCACTAATATTATTGACAAAGATTGCTGATAAAACTACAGTTTCACAAAAAATAAAAGTAACCACATGTTCTCTCATTCCTTGCAGTCTGTCAAATTTAAATATGCACAGCAATTATGTTTGCTTTAGACTGCTAACTGAACCAAACAATGCTGTTTCAGGTTCATTTGCTTCAGAAGTGTTACCACTTGTAAATTTACATTGCAAAAATAATGAGTTTGTTTTCATTCCAATGTTGCAGAAAGGAAAGTCTTATGATATTCATTGCAAGTGTTGCTCTAATATGGTATCAGTGTCATCTGTAACTTTCCAAAGATTTCTGCCGTTGCCTAGTGGTTTCTTGGAATTTGAAGATTATTTTTGTCATGCTCATGGTCAGCAGAATAATCTCCAGTCCGCACCCTTGTGTAAATCGTGTGACTGCTTGTATGGTTCTTATTATTTCTTAATTAAGCCACATTTACTTAAAGTCAGTAGTGCAAGTGTAATTAAATGTGATCGTTGTCTGTCTTGGATAGGTACTCTTAACAAAGATTTTGCAAAACTCTGGAGTTGCACTGTGTCATTTGGTGCCGTGACAACGACATCACAACCCCTAGAAGACTTCCTTAATGTAATGAAAGAATCTCTTGAAGGCATGCCTGCCTCTGCTGGTAAAGTTTTAATTGAGTGTGTTGTGTCAGATAGTAATACACACTATATTCTCCTGTGGGCATTAGACAAATTCCTTAATGTACATTGTAATTTGAATGGAAAATGTTCTGCTGTTAGTGAATCAGTTACTAATAGTACTGTGACTATTGTAGCAGAAACAAGTCTGCAGACCATGCATACTATGAAAGTTTTGTATAAATATCAGGAGTGTGCTTCAGATTGTGTAGGGCTATGGCAGAATGACAAGAATGTACATACTGTTGATGTAGCAAAGCAAATGTTCATTGCTGGTTTACAGCATCTAATGAAACAAACAGAATACATTCCAGAACCTTACAAGATTGTTGAGGATTTCTTTGTTGCATATATTGAATTGTAGATACAGTTTACTTCCAACAGTGATGAAAATATAATTACTTTAAATGCTCTTTTAATTTCAGCATGACAGTGTTGTGTGATAACAGCCAGACTGTTTGTTGCGATCTTAATGTAATAAAACCGAATTTTTTGCTCATGTACTTGAAACAGCTACAGTAGTTGTTTATTCACATAATCCCTATTAATTTTTATGTAGTTATGAGTAGAATTAATAGTGCAGTTGAAATTGTAAACACTATGAATTTAGTATATTCAGTGTGTCCATATTTATGAATATCTGTCAATAGTATCTTATGATAGTTGTAGCCCCTAAGATCTGTCCTTTCTTATTTGATTGGATAAGCAGTAACACATTGCTGTAGAAGGACAAATTACATTTTATGGTGATGACCATACTTATGTCAGTAGTATTACTAACTGTGGACAGTAACTACATTAGGAGCTTGTTTTATACAAATCTTTCCTGTATACTTTGCTGTATACAGATGTGTACACACAACTCACACACACACACGACCACCAACTCTAGAATCTCAGGCCGGAAAGCAACATCATGTGGGATGCAAGTAGCAATCTGGAGGGGGGTGAGACTGGGGAAAGGATAGTAGTGATGGATAGGGAGAGAGACAAACACTGTCCGGTGGAGTGTGCCGGTACTAGACTGCCAATAGGCACAGCGTCAGGAGGTTGTGGGGCAGGGAGGTGGGGAAAAAAAGGAGCAAATAATGAAAGGAGTGGGGAAGGAGGGGCGGATGTGTTGGCAGAGGCTGCAAATAAACAGGGTAGGTGATGAGCATGGGGAGGAGATGATAGGACAGAGGGGGTGGAAACTTGTGTGGAAGGTGTGGGGACAGTATCTTACTGTTAGTATAAGGGGTATAATTATGGGGGCGTCAAATGTGTTGTAAGGATAACTCCCACCTGCACAGTTCAGAAGAGCTGATAGTGGAGGGAAGGATCCAGATGGCTTGGATAGTGAAACAGCTGCTGAAATAAAATGTGTTATGTTCAGCTGCATGTTGTGCCACAGGGAACCAGGTGATGTTTTCCTTTGTTACTCTTCCATATAGCATTACTCCTCAGTGTCCATTCTCTCTCTTCTTTCCTGTGTTCATTGACTATCTTCCAAACCGCATCTATTCCCAAGCCACACTGTTTCAACGATCGTCCGTTCACAACACATACTTCATGACTGTGCAGATTGTTGATGCAACTTTTGATGCCCCAGGTTCTTTCCTTCGATAGTTAAATTACATTCATTCCTATTGATCCCAATTCTTCCCTCATATTGACCTACTCAAGCATTTGTGTTTTTTTGACACCTGCCCATGCCACACAAACTTTTGATCCTCGGCTGAACCCATTCCCCCTCCCTCCCTCTCCGCTTATTCCAACGCACAAAACACACACACACACACACACACACACACACACACACACACACACACACCATCATCATCACCATCATCCCTTTTCACCCACATTTCTGTACGTTTTTAACATATTTGTGCATATTTTTATATGGTTTCATGTATTTATGGATATCTGTTCATGTTTCTGGGTGTCTTTTCACATATCCGGCCCCTCTCACAACCATCATCACCTATTTTGCCCATTTCTGCTTTATTCATTATTCCCATTTCCTTTACACCATTCCTGCCACAATGGGCTCCTGCTCCATCTTTGTGTGACAGTTCAGAAAAGTATCCCTTTCCCTGTCTAAAACCCAGCCACAAATCCTATTTCTCAAATGCTGCCTAAACCATGGAATCCCTCCAATGGCCTAACTATAAACATTCCTTTCTGTGCATCTCACCCTTTGTTTCACAGCGACCTATACCTTTTCAGATTCCGCCAACCCCAGGCCCTCACAAACCTTTTACTGCAAAAACAAATCTCCATGGCACAGGGATTCCAGAACCACTTCTGCTCCCTCCGCAAGGTACTACTGATCTGCAATCCCTACTCAGTACATCAAAGCTCTGAAATTGAATCCCTTGCTCTACAGCACCTGGAGGAGCATTCCAGACACTACCTCACTAAGTTATCCAACTTGCTGAAATCCTACTGCTGCTTGGGCACCACTATCCAACCCCCTATTGTACACAGTGTTCCTCCTCATTCACTCCTCGTAGCTGTTGAATGCTGCCTAGCTGACCTTTCAACTTGCCACATCACCCAAAACTTCCTGCCAACTCTCCACCAAATCCAGAGCCAAAACATTCCTGTAACATTGTTAACCTTTCTGCCAAAACCTTCAACTATACAGAGCTTTCTCCTATCCGAAGTCCTCGCCCTTAGACCTACACGCAAATTTAACCATACTGGACTTGTCAAAGATCTACTGTTCTTCTCCTGATCCTTGCAATGGAAGTACTTCTTTTACACTACCACCCCAGCCCTCCCGAGTGAAACCACCCTAATTCTAATTCCATGGTTGAACCCTGCATCTTCCAGTTTATACCCCCATTCAACTGCGATCCTGCCACTTAACCAACTGCTGGTCACCTCCAACTTATCTTCACCATCCTTCCCCAGGTCCCTTCATCAGAACGCCAACCTCTCAGTAGAAGAAAGAATAGCCACATACAACCCTCAAAACAAACCCTGACCTAATTGTCCTATATCTGCAGACAAAGGTTCCACCAGTGTTGTTATGAATCACAGTGACTACCTGGCAGAAGGCCTGTGCCAACTAACTCCTCCACCTGCAAACTGCCAGAGTGATCTCACCACACTAGTAGAACAGAACCTCAAATACCTGCTTAAAGCCCTTGGCCCTTCCCAGAACCTTTCCCCTGAATCCATTCCACTCGTCAACACTATGACAACCAGCACACGGACCTTCTACATGCTCCCCAAAATCCACAAACCAACAACCCTGGACGCCCCATTGTGGCTGGTTATTGTGCTCCCACTGAAAGAATTTTGGCTGTCATTGACCAACATCCCCAAACAATAGCCCACAGTCTAGCCACCCACATCAAAGATACCAACCACTTCCTTCACTGACACTCTGCCATCCCCACTGCCTAACACTACTCGTCATTGTTGATGCCACCTTCCTATACACCAACACCCCTATTGTTCGAGGTCTTATTGCTATTTAACACTAACTTTCCCAACATCCTTCATGCACCAAACCCACTATGTCATTCCTCATACTCTTTACTAACTTTGTACTAACCCACTGCTACTACTCATTTGAAGGGAAGGTGTATCAACAATTCCGTGGCACAGCCATGGGCATCCGCATGGCACCCTCGTATGCCAATCTTTTTATGGGCCATCTAGATGAGACGTTCCTAGCCGTCCAAAACACCAGTTTCAGGTTCATTGATATCTTCATGACCTGGACTCAAGGCCAGGACACAATATCTTCGTTCCTTCACAAACCCAACACCTTCTCTCCAACAGCTTCACGTAGTTCTCAGCCCAGCATGCCACCTTCCTAGATAATGACCTCTTCCTCTCTGATGACTCCATCTGCACCTCTGTCCACATTAAAACCACCAACAATACCTGCATTTTGACACCTCAGTATTCTTAGGGTCTCACAGAGGCATTCGGAGATATGCACTATCCCTGATACCTAGTCTGCAAACATATCTCCCATGCCATTTCCCGTCACACCGTCAATTCTCCTACCACAACCAAAAACCAGCCACAAAGGAATGTTTCCTTCATCACCCAGTACCATCCAGGACTGGAACAACTGAACCACCTCCTTTGCCAGGTCTTTGGTTAACTATCATTATGTTCTGAAATGAGGCCTATCGTATCCAAGATATTTCCCACCCCTCCTAAAGTGGTCTTTCTTCGCCCACCTGACCTCAATAATATCCTACTCCAACCCTATCCCAATCCAAAGCCCATGCCATGAGTACCATATCCCTGTCGAAGACCCCCGTACAAGACCTGGCAAGCCACCAACCTAGAACTTCCTTCCCCAGTCCTGTCACAGGATTATTCTACCCCATCAAGGGCCAGGTGATGTGTAAAAGTGGCCATGTCATTTACCAGCTCTGCTGCAATCATTGCACAGCTTTTTATATTGGTGTGATTACCAACCAGCTGCTCACCACAACCAGCTGTCCACCAGGATGAATGGCCACTGCCAAACTGTGGCCAAGAGCAAAGTAGACTACACTGTGACAATGTGACACAACACGTAGCTGAACATAACATACTTGATTTCAGTGACGGCTTCTCTACTTGAGCTATCTGCCTGCCTTTCCCCACTCCTCTCCTTCCTTGCACTTGCCTGTCCCATAACCTCCAGATGCTACACCTGTTGGGAGTATAGTCCCTGCATGCTCCACCAGAGGGTGTTTGTCTCACTCTCCACGCATACACTGGTATTCCTTCCCATTCCCCACCTTCCCCAAATCTGTGTGTGTGTGTGTGTGTGTGTGTGTGTGTTTTACTGACAAAGGCTTTGGCCGAAAACTTTATGTAAGTGCCTTTCTGCAGCTTGCCGTGTCTTCTTTATGGTAAGTAGCAGTCTGTAGTTTCCTATATGTTGATATTCCTGCCTGGAGTTTCCATTGTTTGACCCTGAGCTACCATGTTTTTATTATTTTGACAGAAACTTAAAATCCTGATTGTACTCAGGCATTTGGAAAATTGTACTAAAATGCAGGAGGATCGGCAACAAATTGACACATGGTGCAGGGAATGGCAATTGAATCTCAATGTAGACAAGTGTAATGTGCTGCGAATACATAGAAAGAAAGATTCCTTATCAGTTAGCTACAATATAGCAGGTCAGCAACTAGAAGCAGTTAATTCCATAAATTATCTGGGAGTACGCATCAGGAGTGATTTAAAATGGAATGATCATATAAAGTTGATTGTCGGTAAAGCAAATGCCAGACTGAGATTCATTGGAAGAATCCTATGGAAATGCAATCCGAAAACAAAGGAAGTAGGTTACAGTACGCTTGTTCGGCCACTGCTTGAATACTGCTCAGCAGTGTGGGATCTGTACCAGATAGAGTTGATAGAAGAGATAGAGAAGATCCAACAGAGAGCAGCGCGCTTCGTTACAGGATTATTTAGTAATCGCGAATGCTTTACGGAGATGATAGACAAACTCCAGTGGAAGACTTTGCAGGAGAGATGCTCAGTAGCTCGGTACGGGCTTTTGTTGAAGTTTCGAGACCATACCTTGACTGAGGAGTCTAAGCAGTATATTGCTCCCTCTTAAGTATATCTCGCAAAGAGACCGTGAGGATAAAATCAGAGAGATTAAAGCCCACACAGAGGCATACAGACAATACTTCTTTCCACGAACAATACAAGACTGGAATAGAAGGGAGAACCGATAGAGGTACTCAAGGTACCCTCCGCGACACTGTCAGGTGGCTTGCGGAGTATAGATGTAGATTTAAGGACCTACCTTTAAAAAATACAACACTCCTTACATTTATTTTAGCAGTGATAGTTAAGTGTTCAATTGCTGTAGAGGATCTGGTTGTGCATTTGTAGCTTTAGTGTTGTTTTGGCAGTGTTTTCAAAAAAGGATGGCTACAGTGATCCTGAGTTTGGCATTGAATTTAGCAGCTCAGAAATTGAAGAATGTGGTGTTTCTTCATTAGAACTCGGTGACAACAGTTAGTCGGTTGAGTGAAGCGCTCACCAATGGTGAGAGATAAATACCTCTACTGTGCCCCAGTCAACTCCTTCACCATATTTATTCACAATAAATCATTGTGAAATACATGGTTGGACAAGATAGTTACACGGAAACTAAAAAATGACTTCAAGTTTCTGGACGTTTTAGTGATGACCAGTGCACAAGTATACTCTGGATTTTATTACTGGCAGTCTTTAGAATATTGTAGCTCATTATTTTGAGCTTTAAAAGCTGTTTTTGTATATGTGGAATATAATTTTAAAAAATCAGAATGTTAAGGGGTTAAAATGAGTACAAGTAGGATATGAAACAGTGTAAGTTGCACAAATATGAAATCACAAGCAATTCACAGAAACAGATATAATTCATGCTTGAGAACATTGAAATTGAGAAACTAATTTTGGCGGAAATGTTTCACTTGCAGAAAGATTAAGAATTTTGAAAGAATAGCAACAGCATCTCAAAAGCGAGAGGTAAGCATTGAGGCAAGAGATGACACATTTGAAGAATTATGATGCAGGTCAGTATTTAGAGCGGAGCTATAAAATTATTTCAGAATAAGAGCGGCATCAAGATGGGATCAAATAGAGATTCCAGTTTTAGAATACCAAACTGACAAGGTTTTAAAAAAGTGTAATTCCACAAATTTCAGGGGTTTTGGGCTAAAAGTGCAAATTACACTTCTGTGTCTAATATTCGAGTATGAGGAGTGTAATATTCAAAGCAAGCTGTTGTTATTGTTGTTCTTGTGGTATTCAATGTAAATACTGGTTTAATGCAGCTGTCCATGCTACTCTACCCTTGCAACCCTCTTTATCTCTGAATAACTACTGCAACCTACATACTTTTGAACCTGCTTGGTTATACCTTGATGTCGCAGAACATGTCCTATCAACTGATCCCTTCTTGTAGGTAAGTTGTGCTACAAGTTTTTGGTCTCCTCGTTTCTTTTTGATACCTCATTAATTAAGTGATCTACCCATTTAATCTTCAGCATTCCTCTGTAGCACCAGATTTTATATCCCCTCTACTTCACTCACCATCAATTACTTTTCTGACCAAGTAGCAAAACTTGTCTACTGCTTTAAGTGTTTCATTTCTTAATATAATTCCTGGTTTAATTAAACTACATCCCATTGTCTTGCTTTTGTTGGTATTCATCTTGTATTTAGACATTGTCCATCCTGTTCAACTGCTCTTCCACATGGTTCGCAGTTTTTTGACAGAATTAGTGTTATCAGCAAACCTCAACGTTTATATTTCTTCTGCCCGAGCTTTAATTCCTACTCCAGATTGCTCAATGTACAGATACAATAACATTGAAGACAGGCTACAACCGTGTCTCACTCCCTTCTCAACCGCTGATTGCCTTTTGTGCCCATCGACTGTTACAGATGCAGTCTGGTTTCTGTATGAGTTGTAAATAGCCTTTTTGCTGCCTGTATTTTACCCCTGCTATCTTCAGAATTTTGAGGAATGCGTTTCACTCAGCATTGTCAAAAACTTTCTTCAAGCCGTTTTTTAAAACGTGTCTGACAGAGCAGACACTGTTTTGGTGCAGAAGCCATTATGAATTAAAACACAAAGGAATTACAGATATTGGCTGCAAAGGGACACTGAATGAAATCAATGGGGAAAGCTGAAAATTAAGGCAAAATGGCCAACAATCTTTTCAGTGCAGAGGCACACCAGGCTCGAACTCGTACTAGAATTGGCAAAATTTTATGAGTAATGAGGATAATGGGCAAGGGGCGTTACATTAGTTGTATGTGGAAGATTAAGAATTTATGTATGACTGGAGGCATGCTAAGGAGGTATGTGCAGTTGCAATGCGCATTGTGTTTGAATGGCTTAGTGGTCAGAGCATCTGCCTAGTAAGCAAGAGACCCGGATTTGAATCCTGGTCTGGCACAAATTTTCAACTTTCCCCATTGATATCATTCAGTGCCTGGTTGCAATCAATGTCTGTAATTTCTTTGCGTCTCACTTTGTAAATAATTTGAGTTAGTATTTTGCAGCCATTACGTTGAAATGATAGTTTGGTAATATTTACACCTGTTGGCTTGTGTTCTTTGGAATTAGAATTATTACATTCTTCTTGAAGTTGAGGGTATTCTGTCAGTCTTGTTCATCTTGTGCACTAGATGGAAGTTCTGTCATGGCTAGCTCTCCAAAGGATATCAGTAGTTCTGACAATGTCATTACCTCCAGGGACTTTGTTTTGAACCAAGCGAAGTGGCTCAGTGGTTAGCACACTGGACTCCCATTTGGGAGGACGACAGTTCAATCCCGTGTCCGGCCATCCTGATTTAGGTTTTCCGCGATTTCCCTAAATCGCTCCAGGCAAATACCAGGATGGTTTATTTGAAAGGGCACAGCCGACTTCCTTCCCTGCCCTTCCCTAATCCGATGACCTCGCTGTTTGGCTCTTCCTCCCAAACAATCCAATCCAATCCTTTGTTTTGACTTAGTTCTTTTAGTGCTCTGTCAAATTCTTCTCATAGTGTCACACCTCCCATTTCCTTTTGATCTGCATCCTCTTCCCTTCCTGTAATATTTATGTCAAGTCCATTTCCCTTGTACAGCCCTTCTGTGTACTCATCCATTTTTCAACTTTCCCTTCTTTGTTTTCCATGTGAGCTCTTGATATGACACAGTGCCCAAAGGCCTCTTTAATTTTCCTGTAGGCCATATCCATCTCTCCCCTAATGAAATATGCTTCTGTATCCTCAAATTTGTTCTCTAGCTATTTTGCACTTCCTCTCAATTTCATTTTCTTAGAAGTTTGTATTCCCTTCCATTTGCTGGATTTTTATATTTTCTCCTTTCTTCATTTAAATTTAATATCTCCTTTGTTATATCCAAGAATTTCTACAGGGCCTTGTGTTTTTACCTGTTTGATTCTCTGCTGTCTTAACTATTTAATCTCTCAAAGCTACCCATTTGTCTTCTACTGTATTTCTTTTCCCTATTCAAGTAATTGCCCAATGCTCCATCTGAAACTCTCACGAACCTCTGGTTCTTTCAACTTATCCATATCCCATCTCCTTAATTTCCTATGTTTTTGTAATTTCTTCAGTTTTAATCTACACTTCATAACCAATAAATTGTAGGCAGAGCCCAGTCTGTCACTGGGGATGTTTTAAAATTCAATATCTGTCTTACCATTAATTAATGAATTTTTGAAGCCTCCAGGCCTTCCACACATACATTCTTTCATGACTATAAAAACCAAGGAAACCAGCTCCAATAAGTGAAACAAGTAAGAACCAAGCCACAGTTTCGTATTAAGTGCCAATTAATATGTTAAAGTAAAGAACAGAAAAGTGTCTCAACACTTACATCACCAGTTTAGTCACATTCGGGCAGTACTCGGGAAATATTCTGAAGTTGGCATTTACTATTATTACGTATTATTGTAATTTAAGGCTTTCTATGCATGTAAAGTTACGAAAGTACAGACAGGAAAATGCTTGATGTGAAATGGCGCCTTAGCGAAATTTATTTGTAACCTCAAAACTGTGTAAAAACAAAATTTATATGTAACTAGATCATACTATTCTAATTCCTAATAACAAAAGGAGGGAATGGACTCGTCTTTGGGACATGTATGTTCGCAGTCGTGCAGATTCAAATACAAAACTTCAGAAATGGAATAAAATCGGTGCAGAAATAAATCACCACTGCTCTTTAAAAATTGTTGGCCACCATCATGTATCCATATACGCATGGCCTAGTTTCAGCTTTTAATAATAGGAAATGTGCTCGCATGGCTAAAATTTTTGATGCTAAGAGTCAAAACTTTAATGATGATACACCTTTTGGCCTGGTTCATGAAGTTTCTTTAAAGCCTGCTTAACTGTGCCAATAGGAGGTGACCAGCGTAATTCTGTTTCTTTGTAGAAATTTATTATTACTACACCTGTTCCTGAGCATAGTTTCAGGTGGAGCAACTAATGTTTCCAACTTGTGGTCGGAATGTACATTCTGTGACAAATCTCGCAAGAGGCCGCATTCCACATTTGCACCAATCGCGACATGGAACTAAACAGCAGATGATAGGTAGCTGGGTCCCATATGTGCTTAAGCCGCCTCCGCACTGACCCTCAAACTATTTTTCTAAAATAATGGAGTGGACAAGGCAGAAAATTGTTGATTTAATTGCCATGTACCAGGCGGAGGATTGCAAGAAATATAAAAAGGGTTAAAAAACATGATGCACATGCAAAAATTGCATCGGCTTTTGGCACGGAGAAGGAAAGTATGGAGAGAAAAAAAAATGATCGCTCGTGGTTGCTTACAGACGTGAGAAAAGAAAAACAGATTTTCAGCAGACCATCTGGTAGTGGTGCAGACAGGGCCGCATTCCTGCTGCAGTTCTTGGGCGAGGATATACCAAAACTACGAAAAATGAGGTACGAAAATTATGCTTGTTTGTTTTTATTGTATTTTGTAGTACACATTCACCCATAGTTATTTTTCCATGGTACACTTTCTTGTGAGCGTAAAAAAATAATTAGCAAACGCCTGGAATTTATTCGTGGAAGCAGCTTTCCGTGGTATGTTTAGTGCTGCAGTGAAAACGGATGCAGTGTCATCTCGTCTTCATGATACGTAGTGCTGCATTATTAATATTACTGGGTTTACACAAAATAAAAGGCATCCTCCTCGTCGGTGAAGAAAAACATTCTATAGAAGAACTGGCGGGAATAACTTGCTACTAGAGCTGAGTATGGAAGTTGGCTCTGCCTTCCGTAATTTCACTTGGATGTCATTTACCGATTTTGAAAACCTGGCGAACAGTAGTACCATTTGTTTCAGGAAAAGACACGAATTTCAGGAAAGCGATTTCAATCAACCAAAGGCTTATAGTTACTCTTAGTTTTCTGGCAACAGAGATTCATTTCAGAGGCTTGCGTATTTATTTCAAAGTTCGAAGCGAGACCAGCTTGAAACAGCATGTTTGGTTTCACAGTATCTTTAGTTCCCCCAATGTATTGGAGCAAGTGACGGGAAACATCTTGCTACAGTGCCCTGTTGGTAGTGGAAGTGAATATTACAATATTATAAAGGTTCATTCAGCATTGTGCTGCTTGCGGTTTTCGATGCCAGCTACATCTTTCTGTATGCAGATAACGGCTGCCAAGGCAGAATATCAGATGGTGGTGTGCTCAAAACACGAGCATAAGTGTTAATTAACAAAAAGAAACTAAACTTGCCACAAGCTGAATGCCTACCAGGCGGCACAAAAGCCCTACCATATGTTTTTATAACAGATGATGCTTTTCCTTTACAGGAAAATATTATAAAACCCTACCCAGGAGAACAAGTTAAACGTTCAAAAGAGAGATTTTTAATTACAGACTGTCTAGGACCAGAATGATTGTTGAGCGCACTTTCGGCAGTATGGCTGCAGTTTTTTGTGTGTTTAGAAAACCGAAAAGCTGTCACACTTACAGCTGTGTCTCCACAGTTTTTTAAGGCGAAATGCTGAGGCAAGGAACCAGTACACCCCACATGGAAACTTCAATTCCTACGATTTACAAACACGTGAGATGATTTCAGGCACATAGAGATGACACTGCATCCGTTTTCACTGCAGCACAGAACATACCAAGGAAAGCTGCTTCCATGAATAAATTCTAGACGAGTTTGCTAATTATTTTTTACGCCCACAAGAAAGTGTACCATGGCAAAATAACTATGGGTGAATGTGACTGTGTACTATAAAATACAATAAAGACAAATAAGCATAATTTTCGTACCTCATTTTCCATAGTTCTCATGAACATCGTCCAAGAACTGCAGCAGCTGATAGCCGAACCAGTTGGAGTCATATACCGTGTCTGCACCACTACCACATGGTCTGCTGGAAATCATTTTTCTTTCCTAACGCCTGTAAGCAACCAGGAACGATCGTATTATTTTCTCCACACTTTTCTTGTTCGTGCCAAAAGCTGATACAATTTTTGCATGTGCATGACGGTTTTTAACAGTTTTTATATTTTTTGATCCGGAAACACGTTTGAAAACATGTTTCAGGTTCAGTGTACGGAAATTTCCCAAGAAACTTTGATGTGACGTGACATTGCGTTGACGATGTGTGTGAATTCCACCATTTGAAATGTAGAGAAGAATCTTTTGCAGTGATGTGACAACCTATCAAGTGTGAATCCACCTTAAGAGGGCGGCTCGTTTGACCAAACAATTGCATGCAACATTTTCTCTCTTTAGAACCTTCCCTTGAACAGGGAAAATATAACATTTGAAGTATTAGCAAGTGACCTGATTTAAACCTTCACCTGACACAATTTGTTTACTATGATACCAAAATATGAGAATTTATACACAAATGTATATTTTTAAATATTTTGCTGCAATACATTGTTATGGAATAAAGTCAAAACAACATTCTTACCTTAATTGGCATGTAAACTAATTCCTTTCACCTCTCCTTCCCTTAAGCAAAGTGTCAATTAAAAGATCACTAAAATTAAGCACATTCAAGTGGTTTTTTTTTCTTCTATAGACCACATAGTTTTCGCAATCAGTCTTTCTTTCATTGTATTTTAGTGAAAGTCTTTATTCTTTCTATTGAGAAACATCTCTCTCCGCTGTTGTCATTGGTATTTTACAAATAATACGTGATGGTTCCACTGATTCTGCTAAAAAGCTTATAAATTATTCTCATAGATACAATACAGAAGTATTAAAGCCACGTTTGCAATTTGTAAATCATTTGTACTGCGTGTGACTATCAATTTCTGTTGCATTTCATTTTCGTTCATGTCAAATAATTTACATATTATCTAAAATTCTTTTTCAGGGAATAACAGCTTGTGTTTTGGAAACAAAGTGGGCTGGAATAATATAGCTGTTGACAAGTGATTGCGAAACGCCCGTCATTTAGCCATAACAAGGCTTCAGGCTTCCTCTGCAACCGTTCTACGGGAGCCTACAAAATGGAAACGTTTTGGGCCGGCGATCTCTTCATTTTCATTCCCGCTGCCCCACTGATGATCGACATAAAGAGAATTTCTCGTAAGTTGTATCGATGACTTGAAATGGGACGTTCTTAAGACATCGCGATCGACATCTCTACTTCGCGGATGATTAAACAAAATGTCACAGTGAGGCAGGACCTTATTGAAAAACTCAAGCCAAAAGAGAAATTCTTGGTCGTTGTTGAGAAGTTTCCCAAGTCCAGCTGCTTTCTGGTTGTTGGGTAATCATTGCTTTCATCATCCTCAATGATCGCAAGGCACTCAGCTGTTTCTTTCTTATACTTACGTACGATGTTCACAAAACGCGTTTTCAATTTACATTGCGTGTCAGCTCTTTTTGGAATACGTTTCCTCACAACATTATCCAGTATGGCAACTTTTTTTTCACTGACTTTGGGAGGAAGCAGAGAATGCCCGTAAATTGCCAAAGATATTAGTTCTTTGTGTTGCACAGTACTCTACAATGAGGTTGAGTTGGTGGCCATAACAGTGTACAAAATTTCCTCTTTCATAAATTGCTTTTACTCTTGCCTGCACCCCATTGTGCCTACCACTCGTAACTGCAGTTCCATCATAGCTCTGAGCTACCAGTTCTTGTGGAAAGTCAGCAATCTTTAATCTGTCGCTTTCGTTTAACGCTTCGTTACTCCGTTAACTGAGTTTTGGATGTTATGAAAACAATAAATACGAGTTGAGACAATGTTGCACAATTCGTCATTTCATCAATTTCAATCGAGAAGTCTCCATTTGTAATATTTCTTTATAAATAAACTCATGGCAAACAGCGTAAATAGTCCAGCAGCTCGTACTGAATTTTTTTTGACAGCACCAAAAATACATAATTACTGGTTTGTTCAATACGATCCTTCAATTTGAAATCCAGTTCTGCCACCAAATTGACTAAACCCCCAAAACATTCTCTGAAGTGTCCGTTTCCATATGTCCCTTAGTGCAGGTTCAGACTTCCCACAGAACTTGATGTAGTCGATCAACTTACTGAGGATGTAACAATTCTTCGAAACATCTTCATTAAACTTATTCCTGTAAGCTGTATCCAGCTGACATCTTAATATCGACTTTGCCAAGCATAGCAAAGTCGATGCTACTGTTTATGTGAAGTTAATTTGTTTTTAATCTTGTTAGCTATGTGTTCAATGTCCATTTCCTCTCTGTTGTCCAAGCAAGTTCTGCAACATTCATTACTGGATACGTGTAACAGAAGAAAGCATTTCTTATTTCACAACCACACAAATAGTCCGCATGTGTTAATCTTCTGCTAAAATACTTTTGCCTTTGCACGTATTTTGAGTCTGTATAAAGTTGAAATCAGGTCTTGGCGGTTCCTAACCTTTCAGTTCCAACTTTCCCTCAAAATTAAGATTTTGACTACCGGTAGTTAGAATACTGTTTACACTATTTACAGCATTCGTTTTAAACAGTAAACTAACACATCAGTTAGTCACTAGGTCGCACTTTCAAATCAGATTCAGAACGAAATAACAAATCTACTATCACAGACGCGGCGCTACTCGTTTGCTAATACTTCGTCTGCTTCGCGCGGACGCCATCCCAAGCAGTCCTACACAACTCACCGTCTCCAACCAACTCCCAGCACCCCCACTGTTACACACGCGTCCATTGCCTGGCTATAAACCACTGCGACGGTTGGCAGACAGTCCGGCAACCGGCCCATTCCAAAAACGTTGATCATTCGCCTACAGGGGCTGGTAGTCTAACCATTCTAAAAACATTTATAATTTGCGTATACGGGTCGTGGTATATGGAAATTAAGAGCCGATTTTTTATCCAAGATTCGTACATAGTGCAACCTTTCACGTGATGGATATTACTGGGAGGGCACCGCCCTGGTGCCATCAAGGAACAGCGCTACTGATAGGGTATGTGTAACTTCTCAACAGACTACTAAAAATAAAAATGGAGCTCCCTGATAAGGCGAAAAGATAAGAAAAATGCAATCTCTGTTCTAGTGGATTCTAGCATCTATGAAATTCCCAAATTTGTAGAGTCAGAGGATATTAATCTAAATATGATATTTTATGATTAAAGACGAATGACGCCGTAAAAGTAAAGTAAACTTCATATAACAACTAAGAACCTCCCATATGTATTTCTCAACTTCATAATAATGATTTTTATTTATTGATTCGTGTTGTGATGATCCAGTACACAAAAGCATTGCATGGATGTGTAAGGAGTCGTAATTATACAGAACAGTACGTACAGATGCAACTAGATACGTATTGCAGTATGTGCATAGCAACAAAATACGCCGGCCGGAGTGGCCGAGCGGTTCTAGGCGCTACAGTCTGGAACCGCGCGACCGCTACAGTCGCAGGTTCGAATCTTGCCTTGGGCATGGATATGTGGGACGTCCTTAGGTTAGTTAGGTTTAAGTAGTTCTAAGCTCTAGGGGACTCATGACCTCAGAAGTTAAGTCCTATAGTGCTCAGAGCCATTTGAACCATTTTGAACAAAATACGCTAATAACTATGAGCTTTGCCCTCAGGGGCTCAGCATTCGTTTGCTGAGTACAGGCTTGGCGACCACAGGGTTCCTGAGCTGTGGGCTGGTAAGCGCCGCAATCTGTTACTGTAAACTCCGGGCATGCTCCAACGACCATTGTGTAGTGTGGCAGTGGAATGTTGTGTGTCGCAGGGAGTGGGAATCTTTGCTTGATGGCCCTGATCGTGAGGATGGTAAAAACCCTTCAATCTCAAGGTGTGCTGCACACTGATGAGATGCATGGCTGTTGAGGTGGAGCAGTCGTTAGCAGGCAACCTCTGGGGAACCTGCAGACCTCAGTTGTCTAATCTGTGTATGTATATGGTGTCTGTTCTTTCGGACATGTCCAAAAGAACAGACACCATTGATGACCTGCAGCCATCTAGAACGTAATTAGAATTAACTTAATACCTTCAGCTGCTGACGGGCGTTGGTATACATCAACACCTGTCAGCAGCTACAGGTATTAAATTAATTCTAATTTCAGTTGTATAAGGCTTATGCAGGCATGTGGGGCTTCCCAGGCTGCTCGTGGGACCAAGATGGAATCCTCGAAATAATAATCTCCTCTCAATGGGAAGGGTATACTGCTTGGGAGTATTCACACCCAATCCAAATTATGAGGGAGGCTAGCCGTCCTGGCAACCTGCATCAGTTGAGTTTTAGTAACAGGGCTCAAGGAGTCATAAATCAAAATGTGTTTTTGGTCATTAACAGGAAGGAGGGGCCGTTTGAAAAAGTGTCACCCTTTAACATCCATAAAGGCTTGGAAGTACTTGTTTGAAGCATGAAGTCCATTAAGTGGCTGTGGAATAGTTCTCTACTGGTCGAGACTAACAGGGCAAAACAGGTGGAAATACGTATGAAGACCAAAAAAATGGGCGATATGATGTAACTGTTGAACTACATAACTCCATTGACGCTAGCAAGGGTGTAGTCACATGCCTTGACATTGTGGATACCGACATAGCCAAACTTGAACAGGAATGGGCATTACAGGGGATAGTGGATGTAGAGCAAATGATGTGTAAGAATAAGGGATAAATTAAGAGTACCACCTTCATTGTGACCTTTAATTCTCCATTGTTGCCAGACCACATTATGGCAGGTTTCCTCCGACTTAAAGTTTAGGCCTTACGTACCTAGCCCATGCGGTGCCACAAATTCCAGCGTTTTGGTCACACAATGCTGAGTTGTGGCAGTCAAGCGACCTGTGGGAAATATGGAAAGGCAGCCCATGATGCTGGGATTGACTGTCCATCTCCAGCAGTCTGCATCAACTGCTCTGGGAGCCACCCAGTGTGGAGCCAGGACTGCCCTGTTTTTGCAGAGGAACGAAAAATTAAAGAACTAAAAGTCACCAAGCAGATCCCCTATGCTGCAACCAAAACTAATATAAGGCGACGAAACCTCCATTCTTTACCACTTCTTGTGCTTCCATGGCACAGAAACCTATTCTTAAGGTCGATGTCTTGACGCAGACGTTTTCCAGAGTACAATTACCCACCACCAGCACTTGTACTTTCATGTTACATGCCAAGGAAAAATTAGTAAGCCTAAAGCAATCCAATCAGCTGCCACAGAAAAGACTAGTAACAGTTCTGTAGTGACTGTCAAAAAGGTACACAACAAGCAGAGTGGCTCTCAACGCCCCCTTTCCTCACATCCTCGAATGGACAGGGTGCAGAGAAAGGTTCACGACGTTCAGTTGAAAATCTGTCCTGAGTGCCGTCAGACATTGTTCTTTCACGTTCGACTGATTGAAGAGGACATCATGGAGTTAGATGCCTTGGATCCAGGCAGCCACTCCATTCCCCTAGCTCTACAAGTGCTTCATCTCTGCTGTGCAAAGACAGGGGTAAATTAAAACCACATTTATGAAATTCCTCCCATCCTACAGTGAAACTTGCATGGATTCGGGATGCATGTGGAAGAACTGTCTCTTATCTCAATGTAGACCATTGTGTCTGTGTCAGGAGACTCATTTCCGTCTATCATACACCCCTGAGGTAAGAGGCTGTGTACTCCACAAAAAGGGTGACCTAACTAGAGAGGGAGCTAGAAGTGGCGTAGGTATTTTCGTTAGTGCCAACTACCACTCCTCGCCTCTCTGTTATAACGACTTCACAAGCATTTGCTGTATCAGTGCATGTGCATCATCCATTGACAATATGTTCCCTTTACTTGCCCGCACATGATGCACTTAATGAAGAGTCCCTAACCCACCTTATTACACAGCTATCCTGCCCCTTCATCCACTGTGGGGATTTTAATTCACACAATGTGGTTTAGGGCTCTGCAACTACCTGCCCCAGGGGAGAGCATATATTACCAAAATGATCCACCATGCTGCTGCAGCATCCAGTCTACAGGACAACAAAAGAGGCAACCTGTCCCTTGGTGGAGTCCTGAATGCCGCTCTGCAATCAGGACCAGGTGTGGTGCTCTGCGTAGGTTCAAGGTCAGCCAACTGCACAGAATCTTGAAGCCTTTCGGGTGGCGAGGACAAAGTGTCGTCGAATTATTCGAGAGAGCCGCCACTGGATAAGCAGCTGCCAGCAGCAAGTCATATACTCTTAGCTCACTTATTTGTTACATAGTTTAATTCGTAATATCTTTGCATGTTTTTGGGTACTTGCATTGTTTAATTCATAAATTTCGGGCTTATTATAGTGTTTGAGTTGTAGCATCGCGTTTTAGTACCTAAATAGTATAAAATCGCGTAGTCTCCTTCTGCCGGCGAGCAGTGTGTCAGCAGCGCGCACGTAGCGCATTACTGCATTTATTAGGCAATCTTGTATTTTAATAACCGTTTAAATTTTGTGTCGAAGTGTTCGTGCTTTCTGTAGATTAGTTCAGACGTTCTTTGCACAACAGTATTTGGCATGGATAGGGACTGCGACTGCTGTGTTCGGATGCGGGCTGAGTTGGCATCCCTTCACTCCCAGCCTCAGGCAGTGTTGGCTTCAGTCACACAGCTTGAGGCTGTTGCCAGTGGGCATCACTGTGTGGGTCCAGATGGGGGTTTGTTGAGCACGACCAGCTCATGGCACGCATCTCGCGGTCGGACTACGGCAGTGGCTGCCCGGGATACTGCCCACATTGAGGCTGAACCCTCACCCGTGGTAGAGTGGGAGATCGTCTCGAGGTGTGGCAGGGGGCGAAAGACATTCTGGAGGGCTGAACGGAAGGCCTCTCCAGTTTGTCTGATGAACGGGTTTCAGGCTCTGTCTCCGGCTTATACTGATCTTCAGCCAGACATGGCTGCTTGTCCTGTTCCAGAGGTTGCTCCCCTCAGTCTGCAAGATCCGGGCGGTCACAGAGGGTGGGTTACTGGTAGTTGGGAGCTCCAATGTCAGGTGCATAATGGGGCCCCTTAGGGATATGGCAGCAAGAGAGGGGAAGAAAACCAATGTGCACTCCGTGTGCATACCGGGGGGAGTCATTCCAGATGTGGAAAGGGTCCTTCCGGATGCCATGAAGGGTACAGGATGCACCCACCTGCAGGTGGTCGCTCATGTTGGCACCAATGATGTGTGTCGCTATAGATCGGAGGAAATCCTCTCTGGCTTCCGGCGGCTATCTGATTTGGTGAATACTGCCAGTCTCGCTAGTGGGATGAAAGCAGAGCTCACCATCTGCAGCATCGCCGACAGGACTGACTGCGAACCTTTGGTACAGAGCTGAGTCCAGGGTCTGAATCAGAGGCTGAGATGGTTCTGCGACCATGTGGGCTGCAGATTCCTCGACTTGCGCCATAGGGTGGTGGGGTTTCGGGTTCCGCTGGATAGGTCAGGCGTCCACTACACACAGCAGGCGGCTACACGGGTAGCAGGGGTTGTGTGGCGTGGACTGGGCGGTTTTTTAGGTTATATGGCCTCGGGCAAGTACAGAAAAGGCAACAGCCTCAAAGGGTGCAGGGCAAAGTCAGGACATGTGGGGACCAAGCAGCAATCGGTATTGTAATTGTAAACTGTGGAAGCTGCATCGATAAAGCACCGGAACTTCAAGCGCTGATAGAAAGCACCGAAGCTGAAATCGTTATAGGTATGGAAAGCTGGCTGAAGCCAAAGATAAATTCTGCCGAAATTTTTACAAAGGCACAGACGTTGTTTAGAAAGGATAGATTGCATGCAACTGGTGGTGGCGTGTTTGTCGCTGTTAGTAGTAGTTTGTCCTGTAGTGAAGTAGAAGTGGATAGTTCCTGTGAATTATTATGGGTGGAGGTTACACTCAACAACCGAGCTAGGTTAATAATTGACTACTTTTACCGACCTCCCGACTCAGCAGCATTAGTGGCAGAACAACTGAGAGAAAATCTGGAATACATTTCACATAAATTTTCTCAGCATGTTACAGTCTTTGGTGGAGATTTCAATTTACCAGATATAGACTGGGACACTCAGATGTTTAGGACGGGTGGTAAGGACAGAGCATCGAGTGAAATTATACTGAGTGCACTATCCGAAAATTACCTCGAGCAATTAAACAGAGAACCGACTCGTGGAGGTAACATCTTGGACCTACTGATAACAAACAGACCCGAAATTTTCGACTCTGTAAGCGCAGAACAGAGAATCAGTGATCATAAGGCCGTTGCAGCATCCCTGAATATGGAAGTAAATAGGAATATAAAAAAAGGGAGGAAGGTTTATCTGTCTAGCAAGAGTAGTAGGAGGTAGATTTCAGACTACCTAACAGATCAAAACGAAAATTTCTGTTCTGACACTGACAATGTTGAGTGTTTATGGAAAAAGTTCAAGGCAATCGTAAAATGAGTTTTAGACGGGTACATGCCGAGTAAAACTGTGAGGGATGGGAAAAACCCACCGTGGTTCAACAACAAAGTTGGGAAACTACTGCGAAAACAGAGAGCTTCACTGCAAGTTTAAACGCAGCCAAAACTTCTCAGACAAACAGAAGCTAAACGATTTCAAAGTTAGCGTAAGGAGGGCTATGCATGAAGCGTTCAGTGAATTCGAAAGTAAAATTGTACCGACTTGACAGAAATTCCTAGGAAGTTCTGGCCTTACGTTAAATCAGTAAGTGGCTCGAAACAGCATATCCAGACACTATGGGATGATCATGGCATTGAAACAGAGGATGACACGTGTAAAGCTGAAATACTAAACACCTTTTTCCAAAGCTGTTTCACAGAGGAAGACCGCACTGCGGTTCCTTCTCTAAATCCTCGCACAAACGAAAGAATGGCTGACATCGAAATAAGTGTCCAAGGAATTGAAAAGCAACTGGAATCACTCAACAGAGGAAAGTCCACTGGACCTGATGGGATACCAATTCGACTCTACACAGAGTAGAAACCCAGAATCTACTCTGTAGGAATCAACATGGATTCCAGAAATAGCGATCGTGTGAGACCCAACTCGCTTTATTTGTTCATGAGACCTAGAAAATATTAGATACAGGTTCCCAAGTAGAGGCCATTTTCCTCGACTTCCGGAAGGCGTGAGATAACAGTTCTGCACTGTAGCCTGATAAACAAAGTAAGAGCCTACGAAATATCAGACCAGCTGTGTGGCTGGATTGAAGAATTTTTAGCAAACAGAACACAGCATGTTGTTCTCAATGGAGAGACGTCTACAGACATTAAAGTAACCTCTGGCGTGCCACAGGGGAGTGTTGTGGGACCATTGCTTTTCACAATATATGTAAATGACCTACTAGATAGTGTCGGAAGTTCCATGCAGCTTTTCGCGGATGATGCTGTAGTATACAGAGAAGTTGCAGCATTAGAAAATTGCAGCGAAATGCAGGAGGATCTGCAGCGGATAGGCACTTGGTGAGGGAGTGGCAACTGACCCTTAACATAGACAAATGTAATGTATTGCGAATACATAGAAAGAAGGATCCTTTATTGTATGATTATATGATAGTGGAACAAACACTGGTAGCAGTTACTTCTGTAAAACATCTGGGAGCATGTGTGCGGAGCGATTTGAAGTGGAATGATCATTTAAAATTAATTGTTTGTAAGGCAGGTGCCAGGTTGAGATTCATTGGGAGAGTCCTTAGAAAATGTAGTCCATCAACAAAGGAGGTGGCTTACAAAACACTCGTTTGACCTATACTTAAGTATTGCGCATCAGTGTGGATTCTGTGCCAGGTCGGGTTGACAGAGGAGATATAGAAGATCCAAAGAAGAGCGGCGCGTTTCGTTACACGGTTATTTGGTAAGCGTGATAGCGTTACAGATATGTTTAGCAAACTCAAGTGGCAGACTATGCAAGAGAGGCTCTCTGCATCGCGGTGTAGCTTACTGTCCAGGTTTCGAGAGGGTGCGTTTCTGGATGAGGTATCGAATACATTGCTTCCCCCTACTTATACCTCCCGAGATCATCACGAATGTAAAATTAGAGATATTCGAGCGCGCACGGAGGCTTTCCGGCAGTCGTTCTTCCCGCAAACCCTACGCGACTGGAACAGGAAAGGGAGGTAATGACAGTGGCACGTAAAGTGCCCTCCGCCACACACCGTTGGGTGGCTTGCAGAGTACAAATGTAGATGTAGAAGTCTTTGCAACAGTTCCTGAACACCTTATTTGTTCCACCAAATGTTCTGTGGTGTCTGAGACACTCAGGAGAATTTCTGGGAGAGGAGGCAGGTGCCCCATGGCTGCTGT
Organism: Schistocerca piceifrons; assembly: GCF_021461385.2. Classification (NCBI taxonomy): domain Eukaryota; kingdom Metazoa; phylum Arthropoda; class Insecta; order Orthoptera; family Acrididae; genus Schistocerca; species Schistocerca piceifrons. The sequence continues at coordinate 699,087,497 of NC_060139.1, read as the reverse complement.
AAAGGGGAATGGCACTGTCCTAAACAATCCAAGACACATTGCCCAGACTATGGTGTCGTATTTGATCACAGTTACTGCAACAGCCAGTCAGGATCCAGTTTTCCAGCTCCATGGAGCGGTTGCTGAGAGGTGTAGTTTGGAATTTCAGTCCACCTCTGATGAAGATTACAACCGCCCATTTTCCATGTGGGGGCTGGATTCTACAGTGTCTGAAGCTCGTGGCACATCCCCTGGTCACGACAGGATCCCTTACAGTATGCTGGGGCACCTCACAAATGACCCTTCTCGCACTTTTTAATTCCATTTGGGCGTCAGACCACTTTTCCGACTCATGACGTGAGGCAGTTTTAATTTCTCTTTTAAAACCTGCGAAAGACCATGCATGCCCAAGTTGTTACTGTAGTGTTGCCCCCACTAGCTGCGAGGGGAGGACCTTGGAGCGGACAGTCAACTGCCGCCTTGTCTGGATTTTGGAATCAAGGCTTCTCCTTAGTCGCTTTCAGTGTGGGTTCAGGAGATACCGCTCCACTTTTGATAACCTGGCCCTTCTGGAGGCACCTATACTACAGGCTTTCCTACGCCAGAATCACCTTCTTGGTATATTTTTTGACATCGAGAAGGCCTACAATATTATTTGAAGGCATCTTACCCTGGAGTAACTTTACAATTGGATTTGCGTTCCCATTTTTATTCAGTCCTTCCTTTCGCCACGATATCTTAGATACCGAGTCCGTGATGTCCTGTCTGATCGCTTTGAGCAGGAGAATAGTGTCTGTAAAGATAGCGTTTTAAGTGTGACCCTCTTTGCCATAGCCATTAATAGCATTACGTCCATAGCGAAAAGTCCTGTCCAGTGTTCTTTGTTTGTGGATGACTTCTCTGTGTTTTCCTCTTCTGCAAGCCTCGCAACGACAAAAAATCAGTTACAACTAATTATTCGACGCTTGGATGAATGCGAGCGTAAGAGTGGTTTTGCGTTTTCAACCGAGAAGTTTGTGTGTGTTCTTTTTAACCGTTTTCGTTTCATTTTAAACTTTGAATTGAGAATGAGGAACACCGACCTTACTTTTAAAGACACAGTGAGGCTTCTGGGCCTAATATTTGACTCTAAGCTTACGTGGTTACCAGATCTTGACCTGAAAAAATGTCACTTAAGGCTTTAATTATTTTAAAATGTCTTAGCCACGGTACGTGGGGAGCAGACAGGTTCGATTGTGGGTGCACGGTGTATGGGTCTGTGAGGCCCTCTTATTTGAAGATGTTGGTCATGGTGCACCATCAGGGGATTCGGTTGGCCACTGGGGCATTCACAACAAGCCCGATATCAAGCATCTGTGCACAGGCTGGTGAACCGCCACTTCGTCACGCGACGACTACTTTCGGTGCACCAGGTGTATAAAACACTGTCCACACGTTACACATCCACCTATCATACCATTGCTCAAACTCCGCTGGAAAGGCTTTTTTGTAACCAGCAACAGGCAACGAGGCCCTCTGGGATTCGTGCACAGGATTACCTCCTAGATATGGATGTGGCCAGTTTTCATGTTTCACATCATGGTGGGAGCAAATTTTGCCCCTTGGCTTTTCCAGATGCCCAGACTTATTTTAGACGTAACGAATTTTGAGGAAGGTCGTACGTAAGATTTTACATTTCAATCTCTGTTTTTTAACATTTTTAGATATGCATCACAGTTTCACAGTAGTGTACACTAATGGCTCCAAACAAGGGAATCCCTTGGCTGCTCTGTCGTGTTCCCTGACCATATCACTAGGATTCGCCTTCCTGCTGGGTACAGCTTTTTCTCAGTGGAGCTCCACGCGATCCTGTAGGCACTGGAGCAGATGCGTCGTGTTTGGGCCAAACGGTTTCTCGTTTGCTCTGATTCCCTTAGTGCCTTACAATCGTTACAGAACCTGTACCCAGCTGAGGAGTTGGTCCAGCTGATGTATGACAAACTGTACTTGCTCCAATGGCAGGGTAAGCAGCTGTGATTCTGCTGGGTGCCATGTCATGTAGGGATATGGGGAATTGAACAGGCCAATCCAGCTGCCAAGGAGACCTGCAGAGGACAGGATGTGGCATAGTGTCCTATTCCCTTGAAGGCTGTCATTCCTGCACTACAAAGGAAGTGTGTGAATTTGTGGGACAGGGAATGGTTGGCAGTGACGGTCAATAAGCTGTGGTTGGTGAAGCCAACAACCTGGCTGTGGCGTTTCTCCTGCCAGTTGCTCAGGCAGAATGAAGTCTTAGAATTGGGCACTGCCCTCTCACACATAGCTTTGTGCTACGGTGAGAGCATCCCCCATTTTGTGATGCTTGTGGCATGCGCATCTCTATCCACCATATTTTAACAGAGTACATTTTATTTCGTGATGCAAGGGCAGAAGCAAATATTTGTGTGGATCTGTCCTCTATCTTAGCTAATGATGGGACAAGTGTAACTAATGTTTTAAAGATTTGTGATGTGTCTGGACTAAACTTTTAGGCTGGAGGTTTTAGAGTGTTGCAGAGTGGCTGTCTTCGCCTTGTGGTCATCCAGCCATGTCCATCTACTATATTGTTTTAACTCCTCCTACTACTTTCTTCCTGTGTTGTTAAATGTTTCACTACTGAAGCAATACTTCGTTCTGTGGTTATGTACAGGTATACACATAGTTTTTGAATAGTGGCATGTGTGGGGGAGGCAAATAATGGAAACTGGTCAATAATTGCTTCTTCAGTGTAAATCAGGTGTTTGACGCTTTCATGGGTAGTCAACGCTCACAGTAGTTAGGTTTGCACCCTTTGATTATTTGGTAGTACTCAAACTTAGTTCAGCATCGTGATAAGTGACGTATTGCAGCTGTTTCCTTCTTCACATACTTCCACACTATCACATTCATATGTATCATAAACTTGTAACTATTTTATTTTGCGGTGCGGTCCTTTCTTATGTTTATATGGTACCTAACACTCTACAAGAATTTCTTTCTTCACTTTCAGACGTGTTGATGCATCGTTCCCTGGAAGAAAACAAACTTAATACTAACTTAAAACTATATCTTCATAGATAAGTGTATAGTGGCTCGATGGCTATTAATACCTATATCATATATTCAACAATGTATTTATTCACTTCAGTGTGCTTTCGTGTTATCGCAAAATTTGTTTAATGTCATCTGTGCATCTCTACTTACATTATAAATCTGAAAGATAGTGTATTGTAGGTGTGGTGCGACGTCTTATTCAGTTTACCACTTATGCTGTACTCGCTTGTTTAACTGCAGCAAGATATAGTAAGAAATTTAGCATCATTCAGTTTTATAAGCTGTTCCTCTAAATTGTCTGGACGTGTTCAGACTGGTACAATAATCTTATTAAAGTTATGCACAATGAGGACCAAGTACACTTTGCTATCTGGCTTGCTTATGGCCAAAATAGGACTACAATAAGGGGAAAATGATGGTTGTATTATGTCCCATTCAAGCACTCTTTTAATATCTTTTCTTACTGTTTCCCTTTTTGGCCACGGTATAGGGTATGAAATAGAACAAAAAGGATATACTTCCACTTTGTACATATAATCCTTAACGATGCCTGGTCCTTTTTTCAAATATATATATATATATATATATATAATGTGTGTGTGTTTGTGTGAATTCCCATGAGACCAAACTGCTGAGGTCATAAGTCCCTAGACTTACACACTATTTAAACTAACTTATCTAAGAATAACACACGCACACCCATGCTCGAGGGAGGACTCAAACCACCTGCAGGAGGGACCAAACTGTCCCAATTGGATGAAAATTAAGGCTTGTATTGTGGCTCCTTTCGATTTTTGACCCATGGCAGTTTGTACCTTGCAATTGTGCACTATCAATGTGTGTATACACCCACGTTTCTTCAGTTCTTGAAAGAATCCCTGTGAGGTCAAATTAGTCATTGCACCTGTGTCGAGCACAATGGATACAGCAAAGTCAAATAGTTTGGCTTTAATAGTAGCTTGTACCTTGCTCTCTGTCAAGTTTTTCTGTGTATACTCTTTACTTTGATACAGATCATTTTTCTTATCACTACTTTGATCGTATTTGATGAAGCAAGTGTCGATCAAATCCGTGCCTCCACTCTCCTCCCAGATCAGAGAAGGGGGGCCTATCGAGACTGGTTCAAGTTTTCCGGCATCGCGGTGGCATCGGTCTGTGGGTTAGGTGTAACTTCTAGTATATGGACTGTTGGTGTTTGATTACGCCAATTAGTATCCTGTGAGGTACTCGACTAAAGTTCTCTTTGCCGTTGCGCGTTATTCCACATACGTGCGTTACTTTGCTGGCCGAATTCCGGTGTCTGTGGATCATTCGCTGGCTGGTATTGTTTTGTGTTTGCCAAGCGATCGGCCGGTACCTCGTGTCTATACATATTCTGCAGTTTGGCCATATGCTACTCGCCCTTTGTAGTTGTTTCTGTTAAGTTTTTGCCCATTTCTTTTATATCCGCCCCTTAACTTTAACTTTATCATAGCCATTGTGATTACCGTTACCAAAGGTCTGTGTGGGGTAAGGCTGCCACCCGTGTTGTACTACTAGTCCGTTATTCACATGTTGGTCCGTAAATCTATGGGTCTATCTGTCTACTATCAGGCTTGGGTAGTACTGGTCTCTCTTTGTATATCAAATCTATTGAGTCCAGTACAGATAGAAAGTATTCAGTGTCGTGTTTCAGAATGGTAATGAGTTTTCCCCTAATGTGGGCAGGAAGATGGCTCTTTAAAATTTTCGGCACATCTACTTAAGATAACGGGTTCGTCCAGTATCTGATTTTATTCAAATATTTTTCAAAATAGCCCCTTAAGCTTCCATGTTTGCTATTGAATGGAGCTGGGCTGAATACCTCACGTCTGAGCCTATCTTGTATGGCCTCAGACCAATATTTATTCAGAAAGGCTCTCTCAAACCGTTCATGGTAGTGCAACGTTCTGCCACGACCGTAGCCCATAGCAGTACGTCACCCTGTGTATCCAATAACAAATTTAATTTTCTGGGCTTCAGTCCAGGTACGAGGTAAAACATTTCGTAATGCTCTGATAAAGACAACTGGGTTTGTTCTTTTCCCTCCAGAGGTAAATGCCGGAAATTGTCGATGCCTAAGTAACCCTTCATCTGTAAGTAATGTTGACAAACACCCCACGCTGTCAGTGATAGGCGTGTTTGTGTTCGATTGTGGCATAGCGCATGGCAATTGCCCTTTCTCGACAGGTACAGTTGCCGGCAAGTGTTGCATTCTGCAACCTTCGCTATTTTCCTTCGATGGGCTAACCACGTATTGTGGTTAATCAGTGAAAATATCTCACTTCTCTAAAAGCATTGGTTTGTTTTCTGTCAAATGTCCGAGAATGAGTCATCGGTCCTGTATACCCCAACTGCCTATGACTGGTGCTCGCCCTGGTGGTGATCTCCTTAGAACTTCTTTTGCCGCTACGCTCTTCGTCACCTTTCCGCTTGTTGGCTGTCGCTGGAGCTTCAAATTTACCCTGGGTTGCAGGATCCTTATAGGGCATAATTCGAAGGACGTGGACCTTATCTCTGATCTTTCGTCGTCTCGTGTCGGGGTCGAAATCTTCAACTTCATAAGTAACATCAGACAACTGTCTTACAACCGTATAAGGTCCAAAGTAGCGCCTGAGAAGATTCTCAGAGAGACCAACGTTCCGAACAGGAGTGAAGATCCAGACGATGTCACCAGGGTGGTAGACAACAGGGCGGTGGCTCGCGCTATACCTTCGGCGATCGTTTTCTTGAGCCTGCAGCGTTCGGAGTCGAGCTAACGGGCGAGCTTCCTCAGCTCTGGTTAACACCTGGCCGATGTAGTCGTCGTCCACATCATCAAGATGTAACAGAAACACAGTGTCCATCGTCATAGTCGTCTCACGCCCATGCCACAGGAAAAATGGCGTAAATCTTGTGGTGTCTTGTTAGCAAACGTCACGAAAGGTAGCACCTCATACCAGTTGCTCTGCTCAACATTGACGAACATTCATAGCATGTCGGCCAAGGTCTTATTAAGGCATTCAGTAAGCCAGTTAGTTTGCGGATGGTAGGCAGTAGTCATGTGATGAGTAATGTTGCGCCGACGGTTTATCTCTGTCACGAGATTCGATTGAGAAACGTTTCCTCGATCTGTAATTAACGCCCTTGGGGCACCGTGTTTTAATACAATGTCTTCCACAATGAATTTGGCAACCTCGGATGCTTCGGCTGCTTTCACGGCTTTTGTAATGGCATAGCGTGTCAGATAATCTGTGCAAACAATAATCCATCTATTGCCACTAGCAGACGTTGGAAATCGTCCGAGGTGGTCTGTCCCAACACGGTGGAAAGGCGATTCGGCTGGTGGAATTGGTATGAGTTGGCCAGTCGGTTTCTGAGGAGCTGCCTTTCTCCTCTGGCACTCTCGACATTGCATAACATAGTGACGGACACTCCTAATTAAACCTAGCCAGAAAAATCTCTTGCGGTTCATGTCGTATATCTCAATAAATCCTACATGTCCGGCCTCAGGTGTGTCATAAAATTTCTATAGAACATCTGAGCGCATGTGTTTAGGGACCACTGGTAGCCACCTCTTTCCAAATGGATCAAAGTTTTTCTAGCAAAGCAATCCATTAACTACCTTAAATTGTCCTTTCACATCCTGTGACCTATTTAAGGCAAGCATAATTTGAGATATCTTGGCGTCCTCCTCCTGCTCAGCAGAGACATCCTGGAGTGCAGCAAGACAGTCACTATCTTCATCGAAGTCTTGTTGGTCTTGCACAAGGTTTCTTGAGAGACAGTCAGCATCTTGGTGTTTTCTTCCACTTTTGTACACTATGGTAATGTCATACTCTTGAAGATGTAGTGCCCACCTGGCGAGTCGTCCTGTTGGATTCATAAGACCTGTCAACCAACAAAGTGAATGGTGGTCTGTAACAACCGTTAATGGCCTTCTATAGAGATACTGTCGAAATTTGCGCATGGCCCAGAACACAGCAAGACATTCTCTTTCTGTAGTTGAGTAGTTTCGGCTTTTGTAAGTGTCCTAGAAGCATAGGCTATAACCTTCTCTTTTCCATCCGAAATTTGCTCCAGAACAGCACCGATCCCATACGTGTTGGCATCTGTGTGTAGTTCTGTAGGTGCTCTCTCATCATACAGACCAAGTACAGGGTCAGTCATCAGAGGTTTTCACAGCACATCAAAAGAATCACCCAGAGGACCACTCCAGATAAATTTAGTATCAGCTCTTAACAACTCTTGAAGTGGCCTGGCTTTGATACAAAGTCTTTGATAAAACGACAGTAATAAGAACCTAATCTGAGGAAGCTTCTCACATCTCTAATACTTTTAGGCATAGGAAATTTCGTTATAGCTCTTTTCTGGATCTGGTCGCACACCTTCGTTTGACACAAGGTGTCAAAGTATATTGATTTATTTTGCTCCAAAGAGACACTTTCTTGGATTAAGTTTCAGTCTGCCTTGTTGGAGACACTTAAGAACGGCCCTCAGTCTTTTTATATGTTCATCAAATGTCTCTGAGAACTCTATAATGCCATCTAAATTACAAAGACACATCGTCCACTTCAGGTGACGTAGAAGATTATCCATCATCTGTTCACAACTTGCTGGTGCATTACACAAACCAAACGGCATTACCTTAAACTCATACACGCCCTCAGGGGTGATGAATGCAGTTATCTCACGATCAGCCTCATCTGCTTCGATTTGTCAGTATCCCGAGTACATGTCCATGATTGAGAAAAATTTAGCCCCCTTCAGACTATCTAGTGTAACATCAACTCGTGGAAGGGGGTAAACGTCCTTTTTAGTTATCTTATTAAGCTTCCTGTAATCAACACAAAAGCGCCAAATGCCATCCTTCTTCCTGACGAGGACCACTGGTGACGACCATGGGCTCTGCGAAGGCTGAATGATGTCATTCTTCATCATTTTCTCTACCTCGTCGTGAATTATTCGATGTTCCGTTGCTGACACACGGTATGCTGTCTGGTTTATTGGTTGATGGTCTCCAGTGCTAATCCGATGCTTCACCGACGATTTCTCTAATTTGCTCTTCATCTGCGGATTGAATCATTCAGAGAACTCTTGAAGAATGGCAAGTAGCTTCCCCTGTTGTTCCTTAGTGAGATTTGGTGATACTCGAGCTAGAAGATCTTGTCCTTTGAAAAAAAAAAATTGTTTACTACTACTACTACTACTACTACTACTACTACTAGGCTAATTACTGTTTAGCTCTACTGGACATTTATACTGAAATGTTTCCCACACCGCCTTGTATTGTCTTTCTGTGTGTGAGTAACTGTATGTTCACTGTTGTGGGTAAATACATACACCGTACACAGGGCGATGTGTGAAACTAATTGCGATTACTCGCTTCCGCTGTTGTGGAAATCTGCTCCAGCTGCTGCAGATACCGTGTTGAGCTGAAAGTGGTAACCAAAGTACGGAGAAATATTCTTCGGGGCTCTGTTGCATTGCAATCAGATTGCTTTCAGTTCTGAGACATGTCCAGGTACAATAGTAGATTTGAATGTTCCATGGAGTGACTTCTTTTCCGAAGAAAGCATCGAACTATTTCTTTAGAACTGAACGCTCCCGTCGAAACTGTTCTCAAGCTGGTATTCATTATTAAATCACAATAGAAGTATACTCTGGTTGTAGAATAACACGTACCTTCTTGAAATGAACAATATTTTATTGTTCTATTAACTGATTTCCTTCCATATACACGTATATTTTACAATGTGAATCAAAATCTCCCAATGGCGTCGATTTTTACATCAGAAGAATGGTTCTTTTCTTGTAAAATTACTCTTAACAAGAACAAAAGCTCCACATCCTAAGAATAATTGTGAGCGCTGACCGCCACAGAGTAATAAACAATATCTCTCTCTCTCTCTCTCTCTCTCTCTCTCTCTCTCTCTCTCTCTCTCTCACTGTCACAGCTAGTTACGCTGCATGATACATCACATCGTATAGTGTTAATTTCACCCACAGCCTTGGCATGGGAAGTTTCTATGACGCTCGTTAATTTATCTTTGTCGCGGTCTATAAGTCATTCAGTCTACATATTTACATATAGCTTACATGTATTAAAAAAAAAAAAAAAAAAACAGAAAAAATAAAATTATTCAACATATTTTCCAACAGCATTGTGTTTTACGTGCTGTTTTATCTTCCTGGCTTGTGTATTTTAATGACACTCATCTCAATCTGTTTTCGCATGTGCGCTAAAGTTCTTGCTGTCATGCGCCCATACAGACATATCCATGTCATGTCCATGTAACTACAAGCTTAGGCATTTCATACAGTGAAGATAGTTATAAAACAATAAAATAATAAATTACAATTATTCCACATAACAAGTTACAAATCTGATAGAACTGCATTGCTCACCAGTTACTAGCTAACAAAATTGTACTGCCAGCCTTGTCCCTTTCTTTTCTTGGGAGCTTGTGCTGTGTTTCTTATGATGGAAACGCGACAAAAAAGAAAATGCACAAGCGACTCTAGGTAAACAAGTATATGAACAACAGATATACAGAAAATGCAAAGTGATGACAACGTTTTCTCCGCAAATTTCAGAAGAAGTCACGAGATTTCACATTTTGTACCTGCTGCGATGCCTACGGCCTTGTCGCAGTGGTAACACCAGTTACCGTCAGATCACGGAAGTCAAGCGCTGTCGGGCTGGGCTAGCACTTGGATGGGTGACCATCCGGCCTGCCAAGCGCTGTTGCACTCAGCCCTCGTGACGCAAACTGAGGAGCTACTTGATTGAGAAGTAGCGGCTCCAGTCTTGGAAACTGATGTACGGCTGGGAGAGCAGTGTGCCCCTCCATATCCGCATCTGGTGACGCCTGTGGGTGAGGATGACACGGTGGCCGCTCGGTACCGTTGGGCCTTCATGGCTGTTCGGGAGGTGTTTAGTTTACTTTAAACTGCAGCGATAAGGCTAGCAATAAATTTTGTTACCCTTTTCATCACAATAAACACAGCACAACCTCCCAAACAAATAAAGTGACTCAAAACACGTGGCTTGCCCAATGAGGCAAGGTGTGGACACAATAATCTCTGTGCGTTCCTTACACAAATTTTTGTACTTCCCATTTTATTCCCGTGCGTCTGTGAGTGTTCACAATGAAAGAGGAATCGCGTGGAAATAACTCTGGCTAGGCGCACTGACTGGCAACACAGTGGGCTGTGGCAGTTGCTAAAGGAAGCCTTTTCTTCTATTCGAGAAGCTATGCTACGTCTGCGCCTGAGGTCTAGTGGTAAACTGCGAGTCATCTGAATGCAACGTCTTGCGGTTGAAATCACTGATTGCCTAAAATTTTTAAAGCACCTTTTCCCTTAATTTTTAAGCCCTGAGCGTAATGGTAGCACAGCTACACTATAGTTCACTTGCGGATACAACAGTAGGAAAAGTTCCATTCGAACAAAGATTTCTTGGCTAATCATGTGCCTATGAACGCCGCATGCATCAGAGCTCTGTGGAGCCCATTTTCTGGCAACAACCAGTAACTGCTGTGGTGGTGCTGTGTTTCCTCGCCCTTTGCTGAAAGCATTAGCCACCATTAGTAGTGGGACGAAGAGAGCATCACCCCACTCTGGATTGTTGCCAAATTTATTCAAGATAGCAGCGATAGATATGGCAACGACGCAATGACATAATGTTGAGAAGTTCAAATTTTGGCAGGAAAATAGGTCAGTTGGACTACCTCCACTATCCTCATCCCCTCCCCTCCCCCCCCTCCCATCACCTTCCAGCCTCCACTCACCCAGAAAATGGCCGGAAGTTAAAATTTTGGTGGAAAAAAGGTCACTTGGACTACCTGCACTAACCTAAGTCATCTGACCACCACCTCTTCCTTGGAATTGGCGGTAAATGGACTCAGCCTGTGCTGAGCTGCTGCAAAGGAAGATGTAAGTCTTTATTCTGCAGGCAGTGTTTATTTAAACAATTTGAGGCAGTAACTCCATTCGTGTGTTCACCATGAAGTCTGGAGTCCAATGAACCTAGTGCACAGTACCACCACCAGAGGGCAGTGTCATCCCTTCCATGACATAATCCAAGAGGGAGTCTGTGGAAAAAATGGCGGAAAAAGGTCTCAGCCTGTTCTGGGTTGCTGGATAGGAAGGAGCGTCTTTTATTTATTTTGGAACAATTTATTTAGGGATGGATTTCATGTAGTTTATTACACTTATAAAAAACACTCCTTTGTGCTTCTGGCCACAATACAGAGCCTACAGACCAGTAAATAACTCTCAAGTCACCAAAATAATGCAGTACACTGATGTGCAGACACAAACACGTAAATTGTGAAAATAATGCATGTAAACTGCTCTGCAGACACGCTCACTAATTCTAAACTGTCCAAATAATGCATAGCACAGCCTACAGACCTGTTCACCAAATGATGCAACAAACATGTCCACTACACATGAAGTTGTCAAAATAGTGCATATATAATGCTCTGTCAACACGCTCACAACGATTGAACAGCCGAAAATAGTCTACTGCACAAACACTCATTGCACATAAAAATCACTTTCGAAACTGTCATCAACCGCAACATATCAAAAGCTCCAACACAGGCACATGCAGATGCTGCCACGAGCTACCTCCAGACAGACGAACGCAGGGGCGCAAGCCTTTGCTCTCAGGTCGCTCCCACCTACAGCCAGCAGGTGAAAGTCGCATATGTTTTCGGGTATACAGTTAGAATTCTTCGAGTGTTATGCTGATATCAAGCCTTATGTAAATAAGAGCCGAGTCACCCTCTGGACAACGTGTTTACCGTTGCTGGTACGATGCCTCTCTTCATGCACTTCAGCGAAGACCTAATTGCCAAGCGACTCATCCTTGCAGATGCAGCCAGAAGGTTCTCAATGTTATACTGACATCACACGTTGCACTATGAAAATCTGTTCCAATGCTTCCCAGAATAGCACAGGGTGCGTTGTACCTAGAGATGCTAACGGGACATGCGAGCAACAGCTAGCCATGCACACGTTTACCTGTCCATCGTGCCTAACGCATTGCCACAAAATGTTCACTTAGCAACTCACCATCGCAAGCGCATCTAAAATGTTCTCAATGTTAAATTGATGTCACATCGCTATGTAAATAAGAGCCAAGTCGACCTCTCGGAAAATGTAAAGTGTCGGCGAAATAGTTAATGGTCACTTTTGTAGGAGCTTTCATGATGTCTCAGCTTGTCCACATGAAAATTCTTGTTCTAAAAGAACATGTTTACGAAAATTGCCCAGAATAACCCTGAATGCATTCCTCCTGATGGTCCTAAAATGGCACTCCATCCTGGAAATCGTTAAGTCTGGCTTTCAACAAACATCTCCGATACGCAAACATTCTCACCACTATGTAAACGCTCCTACATCCTGGCACAAAGGATGTCTTTTGAATGAATGGAGCATTATGATCGGTTCTTACTGACTTTACCCACAAGATTACTTATGCTGCCAGTGAGGAAGCACTGTCTGCCTTTTTCTTTCTGCAGACGAGACTTTGAGGGAAAACTATTTTGTACAGATTGCCATATTGCACTGACAGTTAACCCTGTAAATGTGGCCTACAGATAGCTAAACACAGAAGACCTGTACTCAAAATTACACTGCTCTGTCACTGAGGACAGAAGCTTGAATATTAGTGTGAAACTGATCTCCAACCCGACAATATATCACCGACTACCATGTCGATGTATTAAACATACAATTCGTATAGTGCACCACACAAAATGCCCCTTTTGCCTCATACATATAGCTATCGACCACCAGACACTTGTACATATACCATGAAGACAGACAGCATAAGCACATGCACCATAGGTATACTCCTCGCAGCACAAGATATTTTCCTGCAAGGTTAGGCAGTGATCCACTGCAGCCAATAGTCACAAGTCATCCGCTCCCGATGCGTGACCAGAGCGCCCTCAATAGACCGAAATCACTCTCTGAACTGTTGTACAAAGACGAGGCTCATATCCCCTTGGCACAAAAGTGTTACTGTTTCTGGCTCTGACCTGCATGCTTGCTTGCTCTCTACACTCATCTCCAGACTCTGGAATTACAGGACCATATGTAATTTCACATGTTTCGCCAGAATATCATACCATTTACGCGATACTCCTAAGATATAGAATGGAAATTATTTCTCCAGAAACCTGAAATTTTAATGAGGTGTAACGTGTTGTAAACCACTGAGTAACTAGAAACTTATACCATCTTAGAAGACCTTTACGTGAGAACTCGAAAAAAAATAGCGGAAACTGATATTTCCACTTGTGAATACCGATGTCGGTGACATAACAGATTCCAAATCATTCGCATAATTCACAAAGTCAACTAAGGTGCTTCTCATGTCTAGAGAACCAGCAAACGTGTCTTCCACATGTTTTTCACCCGCTAGATGCACCCACCACAATTTATGTTCACTCATCTAAATAAAGGCGCGAAAGTAGTTGTACCAGTCAACTGGACAATTTACATGGGAGGGAATAATGTTCCATCGTGAACAGACGTCCATGTTGGATCTTCTCAAATTTCCAGGCGAGTGCGAAAGCTGTCCAACACAAATGAAGTATGACTCCGCTATTCGGCCATCTAGAGGTCATCATGGTTACGTCCGCTAGATTCCTGCATCCCAACAGGCCTCTCCATTCTGACAGCTCCTATCATTAGCTGGAAACGTGAATCAGTCCCTCCACAGGCCACCGGGCGAGACAGAATCTTCCTTGGAAACTGGCAACATATATATTTTATCACTGTACTTACAATTAAATATTACGATCGCGGTCTCAATTGGACGACATTCGACAGTGAGTGAAGTATCGCAAATACACCCTGCTGACGGCTGTTGCTCTGGAAACAGACATATCTCTGCCATTTTTATTACTAGACGTACTTTCCCCTTTGTTATCACAGTATTCCACTTCAAGTCTGGATAAAACCACTTCATTCAGAGGTAATGCCATACCTCGATTTATAAAGCTGGTATAGCTTTTAACATGGATACATGTCTGCACCTGTAGAACCAAGACTGCTTGTGACAGTAATATGGTCGTTTCTATCGTGTTTTTTTAACATATAGCGGTTTGTAAGACGATTATGCCTCTCTTTTTTTAAGACACAGTGGTAGCACTCACAAGAAAATCTTATGACACATGTCCACCCATCGCTGATTTCTGCTTAGTATTATTTCGTATTGCCAGCAATCAGCTATTGGCGGAGTATTATACTTAGTAGTAGGGGATGCATAATAGGTTCACCTTGAGCATCAGGCTTATAAAGTATGTGTGTTTGTTCTGACACGTACAAAGGGACTGACTATATCCAGTCATAAGGAAGGTATGGATTTGATGTGGAATACTGCGATAGCAAATGGGAAAGTATGTCAAGTCATAAAAATGGTACAGATATGTCTATTTCCAGAGCCACAGCCGTCAGTAGGGTGTATATGCGACACTTCACTCATTGCCGAATGTCGTCAAATTGAGACAGCGATCGTAATATTTAATTGTAAGTACAGTGATAAAATATATATGTGGCCGCTTTTCAAGGAAGATTCTGTCTGGCCTGGTGGCCTGTGGCGGGACTGATTCACTTTTCTGGCTAACGGTAGGAGCTGACAGAATGGAGAGGCCTGTTGAGATGCAGGAATGTAGCTGACTTAACCATGACGTCCTCTAGATAGCCGAATAGCGGACTAATACTTAGTATGTGCTGGATAGCTTTCGCAATGGCCTGGTAGTTTGAGAAGATTCAATATGGACGTGTATTTACATTGGACCATCGATTATGGTGTGTGCATAGAGTGTATGAAAGACATGTGGTAGACACGTTTGCTGGTTTCCCAGACATGATAAACACCTTAGTTCACTTTGTGAATCATGCGAATGATTTGGAATTGTTATGTCACCGACATCGATATTCACAAGTGGAAATATCAGTTTCCGCTTTTTTTTTTTATTGGTCTCACGCAAAGGTCTTCAAAGACGGTATAAGTGTCTAATTACTCAGTGGTTTACAGCACGCTACACCTCATTAAAATTTCGGGTTTCTGGAGAAATAATTTCCATTCTACATCTTAGGAGTATCACTTAAATGGTATGATATTCTAGAGAAACATGTGAAATTACATATGTTCCTGTAATTCCAGAGTCTGGAGATGGGTGTAGAGAGCAAGCAAGCAAGCAAGCATGCAGGTCGCGGCCAGAAACAGTAACGCCTTTCTGCTGAGGGGAGATGAGCCCGTCTTTGTACAACAGTTCAGAGAGTGTACTTAACGATTTCCAGGAAGGGTAATACGTGATGGCTGGGGTGCCACATTAGGACGATCAGGAGGAATGCATTCGGCGTTATTCTGGGCAATTTTCGTAAACATGTTCTGTTACTACAAGAACTTCCATGCGGGCAAGCTGATACATCACGAAAGCTGCTACAAAAGCGACCGTTAACTATTTCGGCGACACTTTACAATTTCCGAGAGGTCGACTTGGTTCTTATTTACATAGCCATGTGACATCAGTATAACGTTGAGAATCTTTTAGCTGTGTCTGCAACAGTGAGTCGCTCTGTAATTAGATCTTCACTGGAGCACAAGTAGAGAGGCATTGTGCAAACAACAGTAAAGATGTGCGCATCTAGAGGGTGACTTGGCTCTTATTTACATAGACATGTAAAGTCAGCATAACACTTGAAGAATTTTGACTGTATACCCGAAAATAGACGCGACTTTCATCTGCTGGCTGTAGGCGAGAGCGGTCTGAGAGCAATGGCTCATGCTTCTGCATTTGTCTCTTCGGAGGTGGCTCGTGGCAGTGTCGGTGCGTTTGCACATTGGAGCCTCTGATACGTTGCTGTTGACGATAGTTTGAAAGCGTTTTATACTTGCAATGAGTGTTTGTGCAGTAGACTTTTTTCGGCTGTTTAAGCACTGTTAGTGTGTTGGCAGAGCGTTATATATGCATTATTTTGACAATTTCATGTGTAGTGGACGTGTCTGTAGGCTGCGCTATGCATTATTTGGACAGTTTAGGATTAGTGAGCGTGTCTGCAAAGCATCTTACATGCATTATTTCGACAATTTACAAGTTGTTTTCATGACTGTTCATCAGTTTACTGCATTATTTCGATGACCTACGAGTAGTTTGCAGGTCTGTATTGTGAGCCCAAGCACGTCAGGGCGCGTGTTTTTTATCAGTGTCATAAATAAACTACATGAAATCCATCCCTAAATAAATTGTTCCATAATAAATAAAATACACTCCTTCCTATCCAGCAGCCCAGAACAGGCTGAGTGCTTTTCCCTCCATTTTTCCCACAGACCCCCATCTTGGATTACATCATGGAAGGGATGACAGCGCCCTCTGGTGGTGGTACTGTGCACTAAGTCAGTTGCACTCCAGACTTCATGGTGAACACACTGGATGGTCTACTGCCTCAAATTGTTTAAATAAACACTGCCTGCAAAATAAAGACTTACGTCCATCCTTTTCAGCAGCCCAGCCCTGGCTGAGTCCCTTGCCAGCCAATCCAAGGAAGAGGTGCTGGTCGGATGACTTAGGTTAGTGGAAGTAGCCCAAATGACCTAATTTCCGCCATTTTCTTAGGTTAGTAGAGTTAGCCTAATTGACCTATTTTCCCACCCAAATTTGAACTTCCCGCCATTACCTCACTGCGATGTTGCCATATCTATTGCCACCATTTTGGATCCGCTATCTTGAATAAATTTGACAACAATGCAGAGTAGGGTGACGCTCTTTCGGCCCTACTACTACCACCGTTCATCGTTTTGGAGAGTATAAAGTGATTTACTGGTGAACAATGCTCCACAAAAGTCTATGATTTGCATTTAATGCTCGATAGCAATGGACACAGAGGACCATTTTTAGTATGATGAGTGTTGTATTACACTAATATGGAAGACATGAGTGTGGCTCAAAACTTATTTTATAGTTTATGATCCAATCACAATACCTCACTACATTGTTTAGTGTTATTATTAATACGTTCTATATCGTTTCTTTTCCTATTAAAACCGGCCCTTCACGCCATTTTTGTCAGGAATTCGTATTTTTTATCAAACTACAGTGAATAACTGTGGTGTAATGTGTTTTACTTCCGTTGTTCGCTTTATTACGCTACATGCATGTGATAAACTGTGAATACCTTGCTCTGCAATATTTGAGGCACACTGCACGTTTTGAGGTCCATGTATGGATTCATAGATAACTTAAATTTGATGAAAAGTGATATTTAAGGTATTCAACTAACGCCACCTCGCATTGGCCAGCACAGCACCATCATTTCAAGGGGTATTCACAACGTCCGTCACATCACGGCATGTCAAGTCAATTGTCACGTGATATCGTCTCACATACGTACCTGCAACTGTTATTTTCGCGGTAACTGCAATCTTCGCAACGTGATTTTCAACTGTTTTTACACGCGAAGTGCACATTCACAATATGGAAGCTTATAGACGTGGATGCTATAGTTCTCGTCATGCAGAAGGTAGCCCTACTTTCAGCTGTTCTGCGAATCCTCCACTGATAACTTCTAGCAGCCAATAAGATTCATTCTCTCTCCGAGCCGCTAGCCACGAGTTACAAAATTATACTATGAGAATCTCTCTCCTGCATGCTTCCCTGTTGCCGTATTCCGCGACAATGCAGCATCATTCAGAGCGACCGAATTATTCATTCAGATGTCGATGTTACTTTCTTATACCAGTATAGCTGTGAAAGTGTATCTGTAAATGTTTTAGTGTGATTTCAAAATGAATATGTCAGGTGGCGGCAATAAACTTGTATTTCCTCACAAGCAACAATTGCTGTGCCTATGGAGCAGCGTCTTACTTTTGGGACTGGGTTCATGATTTCCTGTCAGAAGGCACACAGTGTATAGTAACTGACGGAAAGTCATCGACTAAAACAGAAGTGAAATCTGGCGTTTGCAAGGAAGCGTTGTAGGCCTTCTGCTGTTCCTGATCTAATAAATGATTTAGGAGACAATCTGAACAGCCCTCTTAGACTGTTTACAGATGATACTGTGATTTACCGTCTTATAACGTCATCAGATATTTAAAAGAACTTATAAAATGCTTTATACAAGATATTTATATGGTGAGGAAAGTGGCAATGGACTCCAAATAGTGAAAAGTCCGACGTCGTCCATGTGAGTACTAAAAGGAATTTGCTAAGTTTCGGTTTACAGCATAATACACACAAACCTAAAGGCTGTAAATTCAGCCAAACACTTAGGTATTAAAATTATGAATAACTTTAATTACAAAGACCTCATGGATAATGTTGTACGGAAAACAAACCAAAGACTGTGATTCATTGGTAGAATACTTACCAAACGTAACATGTCTACTAAAGACACTACTTACAACACGCTTTTCCGCCCTCTTCTGGAGTACTGCTGTTCGGTGTGGGATCCACAGAAGATTGGATCGATCGAAAATTTCAAAGAAGGGCAGTTCGTTTTGTATTATCAGGAAATGTTGAGAGACTACCACGGATATGATACCTTAACTGGGGTGGCAATCAAAAAACAAAGGCATTTTTCGTTGTGGCAGGATCTTCTCATGAAATTTCAGTCGACAGCTTTCTCCTCGGAGTGTGAAAATACTTCGTTGGCGCCCAACTACATAGGGAGGAATGATCATCATAAGAAGAAAAAAAAAAGAGAAATTACAGCTCGCATGGAAAGATTTAAAGTGCTCATGTTTCCTCCGCGCTATTAGAGAGTGGAACAGTAGGGAATAAGCATGTAGGTGGTTCGATGAATCCTCTCCCAAACACTTAATTGTGTGAATTGCAGAGTGATCATATAGTTGTAGATGCTTCACAAGCAGACGTGGAGGTTTATCTCCCACATTTATAACTTTTTCAAATTTGAATCCGAGAGCCAGACTCTGTTTTTGACGTTTTGAAGACTTGCAGAAGCACATGTTGGCAAGAGTACTGCACAGAGAATAGTGAACAATAGTGTCGTCGCTGTAGAAACCTCAAGAAAATTTCTTTGCTTGTCGCCTGGAAAGCTTCGAAATCGCAAGATACCTGTAACACAAATACCTGTGGATGGTTTTGACAACAATATTTTGAAGCACTGCGTGTTTGAAATGTGTTTAATAAGGGAGTACCAGACATCATAAAAACTTGTTACAATTATGCCTGAGCAAATTGGCTTCAAGGGTAGCGCTTCGTCAGTGCAAAGAATTAGAAGATATTTGGTTGAAAAATGTTAAGAAGAGCGTTTTTAATTGAAAGAAGTGACAAGGAGCAGCACGAACCGTGTCCCTGATAAAGAGGCTCGATACAAGAGGAGTTAGTTCTACAGTGTGTTGTATTGATGAAATGTGGGTGAGTCAGAATCATTCCGTGAATACCTGCTGGAAAATGAGTGATGGTACTGGTGGTTTTGAAATTCCCATAGGAACAGGTTATCGGATACTTCTTCTGATTTGGTTCCTGAGAGTAAACTTGTATTTAGGTGTAAGAAAACAGCAGTGACTACCATTCGGGGAAAAAAGCTGCCATTTTCAGGAAGTGGTTCACTGAACAGTTCTCGCCATACCTTGCTTTGAAGTTGGTCATTGTAATTGCCTTGCCAGTTATCATTCAACGGTTACAGAGAAAACACCAAGTACAAGCACCAGGAAAGGGGATTTTGTGCTCTGGCTGAAAAATAAAAATATTCCAGACAATATAAGCCAGGCTCATGCTGAACTGCTACAGGTCATTAATTTGCAAAAGTCGTGCGACAGACTGTACAATTTTGACTTTCTTGCATGTGAATGTGGTCACACAGTTTTTTGCGTTTACCCACATATCACTATCAGTATAGTCCAATATAGTTAATTTGCGCACGGGTTACAAGCTATGTGGGGGAAAAAAAGCAAAACATACCAGATAACAGACACTGAAACGCTTGTGCATGAAGCAACAGACAGCATCCCCTTCACCATGGCCACACTTTGTGCAGCAAGCTGAAAAATCCCAGAAAGAAGACTTTGGCAGGGGATAACGGCTTTGAACCTATCATACTAAATTTACAATCAGATGGTTCGGATAGCAGATGGTATTATGATGTAGACTTTGAAACAAGGTAAAGTAATAATCTTCTTGGTTTAAAATTTTTTTGTCAACATATCAATTGCAAACGTAGTAATTGAGGGCTTCCTAGCTTTTATTGATTAGGAATATGTAACCTATGAAGTATTCGGACTATGATGTTCGACACGCTGCCCAAGGAGAAGTTAAGCTTTTCCCACTGTGGTGTATGCTGTAATTACTCGCAAGAATGCAATCAGATAAATTCATCCAAAACTCCAATATTTCGACAAGGAAACCCCTGTCATTATCAAGGCATGGGTTGTAAAATGCCTTAAAATGAAAGGGAGGATCACGTGTCAAGATACCGGTGGTTTTCGACGTTATCGGTCAGCATTCCGCCAAGTTATTCACAAAAGATGGGTAATTGTTTGCTTGTTCAATGGGTCATAAATGCGTTCCGCACTGTAACGTCGAACGAATGGTTTAAACTCATATGTCTGTTGACACCAAAAAATATGACAACATACTGACCATTTTTACGATAGTCTTCTGCTCTAGTCTCTGATACTAGTAATTCTTTTTTACACATAATGATGTACATTGAACTGCAACGAAACATTCCCACATATGAGCATTAGACACATTTAAAACAATTTTATGGAGGAGAAGCAGTTGTCAAATAGATAAAATGATTTCAGTTTTTTGAGTTTGAAGTTTATTTAGTTGTGTATTTTTTTATTCATAATATAGTCCAAATCGAAATAAATGACTATTATTGTATCGATATTCGTTGATCTTGTAGTTAGACAATCGTCGGTTTGAGAAAAGTTGTACTTGACATCTCACATAACTGCGTCAGCTGTTACGTCATACAAATGTTGCTATGGAGCAGTGGACACAACCTCAAGACGTGAAGTAACATTTCTCTCCTGTAGACGACTGATCGAAATGGTTTTAAAATGTATTATTCCCTCATTGATTTGAACGTATAATGCGATGTAGCGAAGGCAAATTAACTTGATTGTTATCCACAGCAACACACTTCAGCAACACTAACTTTGCCCTCTCTCTGCCACGATGCATGTGCAGACCTCATCCCCTCCACGCTCCCCCATCGCTCCGCCTCAAGGGGATATCCCGGCCAATAAATGCCTTACGATCATTTCATTTCATTTCATTTTATACACAGAAGCACCGTCCTACGTGACGTGGGCTACAGAGTCCACATTTGCACGAAAATGGCATTTATGGAACTTAAATAGTTTGGAGCTTGCAGTGACAGCACATATGATAGAGAAGGAATGCAGAAGTGCAAAACAACACAAGAAGAATGTGGGTCCGAAAAATGTCATTACTTGCCACAAAGGGAAATTTCACACACAATGCAAAGAGCTTGAGGAAGAGAAAACTACATTTTATATTTTAGAAAGTCCAACCATCAGTTTTGTTCATTTGTTACGTCAAACTGCACACATAACCATTAAAAGGAACACTATGTTACGAGGTGCCATCACATCCCCTGAAAAACTGTTTGTTTAAGGTTTAGTTGCTACTCCGGTGCAAATTTTTGTACAATTGTCAATCTCCTTCGAGATTTATATGTTTTCTTTACGTTTTGTATTTGGCTTGTAACAGTTCCAGTGCCTTATTTGTACTGGGGTTATGTGCTGCCCCTAAGTAAAAATGAGTAGCTATGTAGCGAAATGCACGTTGTTTTCATCTAATATAAGATCTCAGAGGGAAGGTGTGAGCATATTTGCGTTTTATGCAGTGCTGTTTCCAGATAATTTTAACATTGGCTATCCAGCCATCTAAATCCAAGGCATTCAATTAGATTTAAACTAGTGTTCCTCTTACTGTTAAAGCCTGTGTTATACAGGGTCTCTCATATACAAAACATTTAGTTGCCTGTTTATCAGAGATGCTTGAAGTGGTGGTCATGGGCATTTGAGACAGTGACCACTTCACAAGCACTTTGACTAGAGATGATTAACCACTACATGATGTATACTGCTTTTATATGGGACACTCTGTATAATTTCAGCACAGGGATACCAAAGCTAGTGATACTAGTTTCTGCTCATGTTTCATACAGCATGTGAAATATGGAAGTATATAATATCCCATCACAATTACAATTTCCCCAAGATATGAACGAATAAAACACTTACTTTGATATTTTCCAAAATAGACTTATTTCAGTGGAATAAAAAGTAATTGGAAATTAGCCTTTTCTACACCTCATAAACAGTAAGATATCAAACACTTAATACCGCAAAACTGATGGTGTCTGAATGTATTCCTGAGCCACATACAAATAGAATTTAATGATTACCATGAGAATGCAGAAGTATGTTGGTGGTAATGAAGGCAAGAAGAGAAGGTATTACCTAATTATTCGGTGTGAGGCAGAAATCAGTTCATTTGAGGATTCAGAAGAGAACAAATTAAAAATTACGTGACCCACAAAGTAAACTGTATATGTGGACAAAGTACACATCTATCTCATCTTCAGTTTGTTCACCTTGAGGTGTATACATAGAATACATGGTAACCAGCCTCTTCATTGCTGGCATGATGTTCCTCTCTTGTTTGGTTCCTACAGGATGCAAAGAATCCAAATCCATATCACTTATCATTCCATATAATTTTTCCAGTGACACTTTTTATTTGTTGCTTCGCATTCGCAAAGTAGAGCACTGTGTCTGCTCCCTTGAGGCGTTGGATTGAAGTTGCCATGAGATTTATGAATTGTTTTCATATCCAATATTACAAGTGAAACACACAGATGCCTACTGGGAATTTTCATATCATTTTACATAGGTATGGAAAGAAGAAAATTATGAAAACCTAATATCTCCATTGGCATAACTCATTGGAAAGTAGCAGCACAAAACAATCAGTCTTCCATTTACAGTTGTAAAACTGTAACTTGCAAAATAATAACGAATGAAGTTTATTGCGTTACAAGAGCATATTGACAATCAAAAATAAAAGTTGACTAATCATCTGGTTGGCGCAATGAAAAGGTTGTCGTAGCATTTTGTTACTCAGTTGTTGTTAGTTAGTTACATACTTACATGTTCCATGTATGATTCTGCATGATAAGTCCTAATGATGTGGAATGAATCATTTTACATTCAAATTATAAATTAAATTGTACATACTGTTACATTCTGAACATTTGTAAGTTTTTTTATTTTTACTACAAAAGAAAAAAGATACACAGGGTTGAGTTAGTAATTCCTACCTACCACTTATTATGCATTACAATTTAGAAATTATTATGTGGAACAGGAGTTGTCAATTAGAAACACTCTCAGTTTGTTTTCAAATTTTACTTTGGTACCTATCAGACATTTTATACCACTGGGTAAGAGATCAAAAATTTTTGTTGCAGGATTGTGCCCACATTTTTGCACTAAACATAATGTTAATGTGAAGTAATGAGTGTCATTTTTCCTTCTGGTATTGTAATTATGAATCTCATTGTTCTTTTAGATTATTTATAAGAAACTTCATGAGGGACTAAATATACTTTAATGCACTAGTCAGAACGCTAAACTCCTTAAACAGATGTCTACAAGACGATTGTGGGTGAGTACCACATACCATTCTTATAGGACGTTTTTGTGCAATGAAGACTTTCTTTCTTAAAGATGAGTTACTCCAGAACAATATTCCAATTATTGAATGAAAAAAATACAAAACGTATTAACTTATTGATTTGTCTCTACCCAAGATTTTCAATGATTCTAAGTGCAAATGTGGCTGAACTAAGTTGTTTTGCGAGACACAAAATGTGCTTTTTCCAATTTAAATTCTCTTCAATAAAGAAAGAATTTTGAAGTTTCCACCATATTTATTATTTTCTCACCATGAGTTACACATCATTGGTGTAGTACCCCTAGGTTTGCAGAACTGAATATGCTGTATCTTTTTTTTTTAATGAAGTTTAAGACCATCAGCCAAAAACCAGTCAATGATACTTTTAAGAAGTTTTTTTACCACTTTTCTTACTCTGTACATACACTTGAATTTATTATAGCACTAGTGTCACCTGCAAAAAGACCTAATTATGCTTTTTTACATGTATGAGGAACACTAGCCGGCCTAAGACTGGGCCTTGGGAAACTGCCTACATGACTTCTCCCTAGTCACAATTATGTCCCCAGACTACATTACTTGAACTACTAAATACAACTTTCTACATTCTGTTGGTTGGATAGAACATTAGCCATTGGTTGGCTGTACCATCAATCCCAAAAATGTCCATTTATGTAGGAGGATTTATCTGGGTATTTGTACAGAAAAATAACGAAAAGAACTTAAGTGGTACACATCAGTAGTCCAATGAGACCTGAATCAACAACAACTGTTGCCTTTTATCAACTAAAAATGTGTGCAAAATGACATTCACCAGAATGTCAAGAGACAGTAAGATACTATGCACTGTTGAATTCAAATGGACTCTATCTACATCCAGTCTTACCATTCACAAATCCAAACCAGGAACACCATCAAAATGTGAATGTAATATGGATAACAGACTAATACATCGTTGTCATGGAGTAATAAATCAGATTCTAGATTCACAAGAAAAAATTGAGTGTATGACTTCTGAACCAGAAGCAAAACAGAGGAATTAGGGCAAATATGCAGTTGAGCACTTTCATATGTTTTCAACTCTAGATGTACATTAGGTAATGTGTAACTTTTCCCACTTTGTTTGATACCGAGATAATGGGCAATATATAAATATGTGGCACTGACAGTTCCCTCGATTTTCTCTTGTTTTGTTGGTGATGTAACTTGCTATTTGCGTAGCAGATGACTATGGCTACTCCTGTGATGTCACCAGGAGACTTATGACATGGAGGGTCAAGAGCTGTAACTCATTTGGGAGAGTTAGTAGTGCTGTTAAAGTGGTAGCAAAAGGAAGTGATAAGGTACAGCTTTTGCAGCAAAGCTGGAACTGATTTAGAAAGCAGCTTCCGTTTTAAAAAATGAACACCTCACAACTAAGTGGTTGAGATATTGCTGCAGCACTCTCAACTGATGTAGATAGCTCACAATATGAAAGATGAGAATAGGGGTAGCTTATGTATGAAACGACCACTTTGGGATGAAAAAAATAGACTTTACAAACTCCATGTGATATCTTAAGATGAAATTTTTCCGCATATTTTACTGAGATGACAAGAAAACATCAAGCGAATTTAGCAGAATAAATCAGTTTTACACCTTCAAACCACTGTTATGACAAGTTGACAATCAGTGTCTACAGTGTTCCATGATCTTGACTTTGTCAGGGGCAATATCGGTTCAATACATCCAATCTGCTCCACAGATATCAGATATTCTTTATTTTTGAATCGCTTTATAAATCGCAGCTTGAAGGTAAAACGATTTGATGCTATGTAACAGTGAAAAGTTTTGTGCATGTCTGCATTAAGTTTAAACTGCCAGATGACATCAAAATCATCAAGGCAGGCAACAGTAAGAGAAACGTGAAATCCATTCAGTACACCATCGTGTTAATATCAGCCAGAAACTGAATGGCACCTAACATAGCAAGGTATTTTAACTATCGAACAAAGATATAATTCAAATATATAATTTAAAATACATATATATAAAATACATATATAAAATACATATATATAATTTAAAATACCACCAGCACCAAAAGTATACACAACATCTGTCTTTTAATAGCGCACTGATTTATTTCTATTTGCAATTATGACACTTCACCATGGAAGATAACAGATTTATTATCTATGGCTCGAAAATAAAAAAAATTATTACCTATGACTGAAACTTGACATCATCAGTCAAAGCCGAAGAGTTGTATTCTTTTCTTCAGTTGGCCCGACATGTGCTGTGATGTTACAGTGAAACAAGTACAGTGGTGGTGACTAAGGATAACGCAATTTCAAGGTAGTTGTGCACATAATGTCAAGACGTTCAGCATGTGCTCGTGAGATATCAAATAAAAAATTCAGAAAAGCCGACTCCCAGGTGCAATAATATTGTAGTTCACTAATATATTACTCAACAGTCGAATATGTAGTGTGGACTCGGTCACTGTCACATATAACTCTGTATTTGTGACCATGACCATGCTTTTACCATTGGCACAGCTGCTGGTTATAGTGTTACAACTGTAAATGAACGACTATGTTCACGAATTTTGTTCTGTTGCTGATCCAGTGTGTTATGCCAATGGATAAATTATGTTTCATTGTGCTTTTGTTTACACAGCTACATAAAATGATATGGAAATTCTGAGTAGCCAACTACGTGTTTCACTTGTAATATTCAATATTGGGTTGAAGCTTGAGTTTATAGCGTTTTCTGTCATTTTAATAAACATAACATATATACATAACAGAGACTTTAGCCACCAATAATATATTTTCCTACACTATTTACAACAGCCTGTCAACGCTGGTTTAATAAATACAACAGATACGATTAACAGAGACTTTATTTACAACAGTTTGTCAACGGTGTGGTACCTATTTCATAACGCGACTGTAGAAATCAATTGGTTTTGAGGCGCAGAACTAGTCGAGCGATGTTCAGAGCGCATTTTCATCTGGGAAGGAAGTTCTTTGAAGATTGTTCGATGGAGAGTGGAAAACGTAAGGGTGTAAGATCATGTGAATATCTAGCAGAATGCTGGCAGGCGTTATCATAAAGAAGTAGCTTCACTTTGCGCCAGTCTAACTGTCCATTGTTCTTGGAATGCATCTGCAAAGATATCTCACTAGTTGACAATAAATGTCAGCGGTGATGGTTACACCTCTGGGAAACAATTTGTAGTGTATAAAACCATCGCTGTTCCACCATATACATGGTATTATCTTTCGTGAATGTGTGCAGGACTTTGCATGGTGAATTGCTGCTTTGTTTGGGTTCAACCATTCCCATCTTTTCCTTAGGTTAGAATAAAGACACTATTTGTCATCACCAGTAACAATACAGGATAGGAGTGGTGGGTGTTGGTCATGAAAAAATTGATGACATATTGATTGATGCACATATGGCCTTCTGCTGATTTTTGTGATTTTGGCTTAGCATGGTGTGGGTTCCTGTTGTCATGTCCTAGTTCATGAACCACGGGCAACGTATGAGTGGCCAAGTAAGTGGTTCTGACAGTCGGGATACCAGTTACTTTGGAACAAGGCTGGGCATCTCGGACATATTCTGAGTCGTGGTCACCTTTGTGCTCAGACGGCAAAGTCTACCAAACCCACCGGTTAGTCCCTCAACCATTAGGGATAAAACTCAATGGGACCTGGGGCAAGTAAGGCTAGCAACCTGCTTGCTTGGTACTTTAAATATGATGCTGCCAACAATCAGAGCAAAATGCATCGGACCTTTGGAGGTGACGGAGTCCCACCTCTAATTGACAAACCAGGGAATCCTAAGATACGACTCAGCAAACAAATGGTAACGAGATGGGGAGCTATTAATATCAATGGGGGCTACTCTGGGAAGAAGGTAGAGCTGCCAGAGGCTGCAAGTAAGATGGGGTTGGACGTTTTTGCTGTTAGTGACATTCGGGTAAGGGGTAAGAAAGAAGAGGAAGTGGGAGAATACAAGGTCTACCTGTCAGGAGTCAAAGCAGGAATAGGACAATGGGGTGTAGGGCTTTACATCAGGAAAGAAATGGAACCCAGCGTAGTTGCAATAAGGTATGTAAACGAATGACTGATGTGGATAGATTTGACAGTATCTAGCAAGAAAATTAGGATTGTGTCAGTATATTCTCATTGTGAAGGGACAGACCAAGATAGGATGGATAGTATTTATGATGCACTCAGTGACTCAGTGATGTAGTTGTTAGAGTAAAGGACGAGGACAGTGTTCTCCTCATGGTTGATTTTAATGCCAGGATTGGAAATCGAACAGAAGGGTATGAAAAGGTTATGGGTAAATTTGGAGAGGATATGGAGGCCAACAGGAACAGGAAACAACTCTTGGATTTCTGTGCCAGTATGGGCTTAGTAATCACAAACTCCTTTTTTAAACATAAGACCATTCACCGGTATACTTGGGAAGGCAGGGGAACCAGAACTGTCATTGACTACATAATAACAGATCAGGAATTCAGGAAGGCTGTGAGGGACACATGTGTATTCAGAGGATTCTTTGATGACACTGATGACTATTTAATCTGCAGTGAAATTGGTATTGTGAGGCCGAAAGTGCAGGAGCTCAGGTCCATATGTAGGAGGATAAGAGTGGAGAAGGATAAGGAAATCAGGCACAAGTACATAACAGTGATCTCAGAAAGGTACCAGTTAGTGGAATGTAGGCAATTACAGTCATTGGAAAAGGAACAGACAAGGTACAGGAACACAGTACTAGAAGTGGCTAAAGAATGTCTTGGAACAGTAGTGTGTAAAGGTAGGATGAAGCAAAAAGCTTGGTGGAATGACACAGTCAAGGCAGCCTGTAAAAGGAAAAAGAAGCCGTATCAAAAATGGCTACATACTAGAACTCAGGTAGACAGAGAAAGTTATGTTGAAGAAAGAAACAAAGCCAAACAGGTAATTGCAGCATCCAAGAAGAAATCTTGGGAAGACTTTGGAAACAGGTTGGAGTGTAATTAGAAGCCTTCGAAAGGGAGGTAAGAAGGAAATGACAAGTATTTTGGACAGGTCAGGAAGACTGCTGGTGAATCCTGTGGATGCCTTGGGCAGATGGAGGGAATATTTTGAAGAGTTGCTCAATGTAGGTGAAAATACGTTCAGTAATGCTTCAGATTTCGATGTAGAATGGGATAGGAATGATGATGGAAGTAGGATCACATTTGAGGAAGTGGAGAATATGGTCAATAGATTGCAGTGCAATAAAGCGGCTGGGGTGGATGAAATTAAGTCGGAACTCATCAAATACAGTAGAATGTCAGCTCTTAAATGGCTACACAGGATAACTGAAATGGCGTGGGAGTCGGGACAGGTCCATTCAGACTCGACTAAAGCAGTAACCACACCAATTTTTAAACATGGAAGCAGAAAAGATTGTAACAACTACAGAGGTATCTCATTAATCAGCGTTGTGGGTAAAATCTTCTCAGGTATTGTTGAAAGGAAAGTGTGAGTATTAGTTGAGGACAAATTGGATGAAAATCAGTGTGGGTTTGGGCCTCTTAGAGGTTGTCAGGACTAGATCTTTAGCTTACGGCAAATAATGGAGAAGTGTTACGAGTGGAACAGGGAATTGTACCTATGCTTTATAGATCTAGAAAAGGCATATGACCGGGTTCCTAGGAGGAAGTTATTGTCTGTCCTACGACATTATGGAATAGGAGGGAAACTTTTGCAAGCAATTAAAGGTCTTTACATAGATAGTCAGGCAGCAGTTAGAGTTGACGGTAAATTGAGTTCATGGTGCAGAGTAGTTTCAGGGTAAGACAAGTCTGGAACCTGTCTCCACTGTTGTTCATATTATTTATGGATCATATGTTGAAAACAATAAACTGGCTGGGTGAGTTTAAGCTATGTGAACACAAAATAAGCAGTCTTGCATATGCGAATGACTTAGTTGTGATGGCAGATAAGATTGAAAGTTTGCAAAGTAATATTTCAGAGTTCGATCAGAAATGTAAGGACTATGGTATGAAGATTAGCATCTCCAAAACGAAAGTAATGTCAGTGGGAAAGAGATATAAACGGATTGAGTGCAAAATAGGACGAACAAAGGTAGAACAGGTGGACGGTTTCAAGTGCTTAGGGTGCATAGTCTCACAGGATGGCAACATAGTGAAAGAACTGGAAGCGAGGTGTAGCAAAGCTAATGCAGTGAGCGCTCAGCTACGATCTACTCCCTTCTGCAAGAAGGAAGTCAGTACCAAGACTAAGTTATCTGTGCACCGTTCAATATTTCGACCAACTTTGTTGTCTGGGAGCGAAAGCTGGGTGGATTCAGGTTACCTTATCAATAAGGTTGAGGTTACGGATATGAAAGTACCTAGGATGATTGCAGGTACTAGTAGATGGGAACAATGGCAGGAGGGTGTCCACAATGACGAAATCAAAGAAAAACTGGGAATGAACTCTGTAGATGTAGCAGTCAGGGTGAACAGGCTTAGATGGTGGGGTCATGTTACACGCATGAGAGAAGCAAGGTTACCCAAGA
Organism: Schistocerca piceifrons; assembly: GCF_021461385.2. Taxonomy (NCBI): domain Eukaryota; kingdom Metazoa; phylum Arthropoda; class Insecta; order Orthoptera; family Acrididae; genus Schistocerca; species Schistocerca piceifrons. The sequence continues at coordinate 699,057,219 of NC_060139.1, read as the reverse complement.
GTCTCATAGGTTCAGTAGTAATGGGTAGGAGGAGTCGGGGGAGACCAAGGAGAAGGTACCTGGATTCGGTTAAGAATGATTTTGAAGTAATAGGCTTAACATCAGAAGAGGCACCAATGTTAGCACTGAATAGGGGATCATGGAGGAATTTTATAAGGGGAACTATGCTCCAGACTGAACGCTGAAAGGCATAATCAGTCTTAAATGTTGTTGTTGATGATGATGATGGTTTAGAGCATGTGATACCCACACATCCTATTTTTGAACGTTCCCCATTGCATGCAAAGGTCGCACAATGGTGGAATCATCACAGTTGATCACATTTGCTGGTTCTCAAACACACTCATTTGGGTCTCACATTGTGGATTAATGCGTTTAAGCGAGCTTCATCTAACCCTGGAGGTTTTCTTGAGTGTGGAGAGCAACTAACGTCAAAAGTATCCTCCTTAATACGAGAAAACCATTTTCTTGCCGTCCTCTGGCCAGTTGCATTATCATAAGACATGGTGCAAATGTTTCAGGTTGCTTCTGCTGCTGTCACCTCTCTATTTACTCAAATAGATGAGTATGTCGGAAATGTTCCTATTTCTCCACTTGGCACTACATTTTCTAGCGTCCACACCTCCATTCAACATCTCCAAATGACAATATATTAAACCCAAATACCAACAGTGAACTACAAATAAAAAATAACGGTCGATAAATAAACCCAAAACAACGGGAACACCAATATGCAAAACAAAAGTGCCATGAACTAATACAAGGCACCAACCTAATACAATTCGTTAAGTCTTCCGGCAACCATGACTCGATATTTAATGGGAACAGGCTAGTTAGTACACATTATATGTATAGATCTCAAGGTAAACATAAGAAAGCGCACAATTGCACATTGTCAGCGTTTACAGTTTACTGTCAGTGTAACATAAATTTCGGTTTTTTCCCTTCTGAATCGTCAAATGAAGTGATTACTGGTTCACATCGAATAAACAGTTAGTACCTTCTCTTCTTACCATCAGCCCCACCAATATACTTCTGCAATCTCATGGTAGTCGTTAAATTCTATTTGTATATGACCCAAGACTACAGTACATACAGATGCAGTCAATTTTGAGGAGCAAAGTGTTTGATGTTGTGTCGTGAGGTGTGGGCCAAGATTGATTTCCAATTATCTTTTATTCCATTGAAATAAATTTTCGTTGCCAACTATCAAAGTAAGTGTTTCATTCGTTTGTATTTTGGAAAATTGTGATCATGATGGAAAAATTATATACCTCAGTACTTCACATGCTGTATGTTGCATGAGCGAATACGAACATCACTAGCTTTGCTGTCCCTGCGTTGAAATCATACATATAATACCGGCATTAACAGCCTCCTTGCACTCCAGAAAGCTTTAAACATTAAATGTGACTGAAAGTCTGAATATAGGCAGCTGGATGACCAACGTTAGAAATTATCTGAACATAACACTGCACAAAAAGCAAATGCGCTAGCATTTTCCATCTGAGAGTCCCTATAAGATGAGTATGGAAAGCATTTTGCTACATAGGTACCCCTGGCACATTTAAGAAGTGGCAACATCATTGCAAATATTTGGCAATCCTATGATAGTGAGTTACTTCCATATAAGGTCACGAATTTCTCTGCTAATTCACTTCGTGTTGCCTTACAATTTTGATGACTTAGGCTACATAATGTTCATGTAAATGAGATCATGGTTTGAAAATTTAATTTTGGACTCCAGTAATGCCGCACTTCACGTAAGTAACAAATGCATATATCTTTAATGCTGCATTATGAGGCTTGCGATGCAAGGGTAGTGTTGAGTTGTCAGTTCTAAGCGGTGCAGACCTGTGCACTCTAGGTTCTTCTTTTCTATTTTATGTTATAGAGCTGCAAATTACAAGAAAAAATTCTATAACAAAATCTGAAGAAAAGCTTTACATATTAAGTCTTCTCTCAAGCTGTAGTCAGTAAGGTGTTTGAAGTTCATCAAAATCAGAAGGGGGAAGAAGCGATCTGTGTGTACTTTAAAGAAATCTGTATAGAAATGATCGCTTTCAAAACTACTTTTTATTGACTGGTTTCGACAGGTAAGACCAGTTATCATAGTATGAAAGCTTTCACAACCGGATGACATATCTTCTGGTAAACCTTCCGGGAGCTGAAGAGTTTCATAGACCACGACCTTACATCCCGGAAGGTTCACCAGAAGATAAGACAGTTATCTTCAGATCATCAAAAAATTTTTTGGTTGTACTTCATGTTCCATTATGCATTCATTACTGGTGCCATGTTAACATTTTGGTGGAGAATATGATGCAAATTCTACACAGGTTTGTAAAAACTGTAATCAAAGTCAGGTTTGACACAAGTAAAAATATACACAGCTAAAATGCACTGTGAGGAACTTAGCATGTCTAGACATGTAGCACTCCTTTGATGCTTGACAGTTGTTAAAATGCACAATATATAGTAAAACTGCACATTTATTCCGATGTTTACATTTACATGACAAGTGAAGCAGACTGTGGAACCTTCTCACTCGAAATACATAGTGCAGATGACAGCCTTACCTGTCGAAACCAGTCAATAAAAACTTATTTTCAATTCAATTCGATCTGTTTATACATCCATTAACAATATACATTGCATGGATGTAGTCAATTACAATATAGTTTCTTATATTTAATTTGTTTCAAAAACTTGGATAACAAATAAAAATATTTTATATCAGTATATATAAGTAATATTACTTTTCCATATTCAGATATTCTTCAATGTTATAAAAACTATGTGTTAGTAAAAATTGTTTAAGATCTACCTTGAATATATGAAATTCTTTAATTTTCTTTATTGTAGAAGGCAATGCACTAAAAAGTATTTTGAGCTGGTAGATTACACATTTTTGGTAGAGTGCTCCTTTGTGGGTGTCTCTGTGAAAATCATCCCTGTTCCTTGTTTCATGGTTATGAACCTGATTATTTAATGTTGAAAATTCCTGGTGAGTTTTCAGAAAGCATACTCATTCATAGATGTATAAGCTAGAAAGAGTCATTATTTCAAATTCTTTAAATATTTCCCTGCATGGCACTCTGCGGGGAACGCCTTACATTATCCCTATGGCCCTTTTTTTGAAGTTTGAAAACTTGTTTTGCCATACCTGTATTTCCCCATAAGATCACACTGTATCCAAACAAACTGTTCATGTAAGGATAATAGGCACACAGCAGTGATTCAGCAATCCCAAAGCATTCTTAGCACAGAGCAACATTTACTTAATTTTCTACTCAAAACTTCTAGATCCTTTTCCCATCTCAAGTGCTCATCTACCCATATACCTAGGAATTTTGTGTATGGAGCTTGTGCAATAACATAGTTGGCTAATTCACCTTTTACTTTTCTTCTAGCTTTCCTTTTAATATAACTGAAATTCATCAATACCGTTTTATCCTTATTTATGATTAAAGCATTATCGCTAAACAATTTACCTATCTCATTTATTTTCCTAGAGACACTCTGCTGTAAATTATCCTCAGTGTGTCCTCTTATAAAAATGTTAGTGTCATCAGTGGACATCACCATTTCCGCAACTGTCAGATGGTTTGGCAAATCGTTTCTGTACATCCTTAACAGCAGAGGGCCTAACACAGAACCGTGGGGCACTCTGTAGCACGTTTTTTGAAATCTGAAAGATACTTTTTGCCGTCATGACATATTTGCACTTTCTGTCATCTAACAGAGAGATAAGACTCAAACCATTTGAACGCAAGTTCCAGACCCCATAAAATTCTAGTTTCATAAGCAATAAGTGAAGGCTGATTAGATCAAACGCTTTAGATAAATCTAAGAATGTCCTACAGCTTAATTCGTTCTTGTCAAAGGCATGTAGAACCATTTTCATAAATTGGAAGACTGCCGTAACTGTGTATCTGTTCCTTCTAAACCCATTTTGAGCATTAGTCAGTATTTTATTTATATTCAGGAAGTCAGCTAGCCTTTCACACATTACTCTTTCAATTACTTTAGAGAAGCCTGACAATAATGACACTGCCCTCTACTTATTTATGTGAACTGTACTATCCTTTTCGTGAACTGGCTTTATTATGGAGAGTTTTAGTTTTGATGGGAACACCCCTGTCTTGAAAGAAGTATTAATAATGTCAGTTATGTGGTTACGTATACTGGTAGAACTATGTTTGATTACCTTGTCTGTAATTCCATCAATACCACAAGACATTTTATTTTTTAGTTTATTAATATCATTTGTAACTTCACATTCTGTTACTGGGTACAGAAACATTGTATTTTCAGAAATTGGTACTATTATGTTTTTGTTGTTTGAATTGCACAGTCCTTAAATTAGGTTCGGTGCTATGTTCACATAATGTTAATCGAATATATTGCCTACCTATTGAGCATCTTCTATCACTTTACCTTCACTTCTAATTTTGCAATTATGGGTCTTGGTTTTAAATTCTCCTATGCTGTTGTCTAAAATCTTGCAAATCGATTTTGATTTATTATTTCCCTTATTAATGTATGAATAATTGCTTAGACCTTTTGCCAACTGTAAAACTTTCCTATAGACTCTTCTTTATTTCCTATAGTATGGTTTTATTGTTATATTTATTTTAGCATGTTTGCTTAGGTTTCTAAGGGTGGTTGATGATTTTTTTAATCCCTTGTGTTACCAATGTGTTTGTCTTCTCCCCGACTTTAATTCTTTTTAATGGGAATGCTACATTATAGCAATATTTATAATCAATGAGAAAACTGTCATACTTTTTGTCTACATCATCAGTTTGTTCTATGCCCCACTACACCCTTTTTAGCATACTATTAAATACCCTTATGTTGTTTGCATTAATAAGTCTTCTTTGTACATATTTTTCTGTAACTTAGCATTTCTTATTTTTCCCATTCCTTATTATCAGTGTTAAAGCCTTCTGGTCAGAAAAGCCTGTATCTGTTACTTCAATATTGTACTCACAGCTTTGTTTGTTGGTAAATATCTGATCAAGTGTTGTTTCAGACCCATCCCCCACATCTGATAATTTCCTGCACAAGAGGTCGCATGTTATATGCGTTAAACAGATTTAATAATTGTATGTTGTTCTTATTACTTTTGTTAAAATTAATGTTAAAGTCACAAAGAACTATTGTGCAATTTGACCTGCCTCTCAATTCATTTGAAAGATCATCTATATAATATAAGAATTGGGTAAAGTCACCTGATGGGGGCCCATAGATGCAAGCAATGATAGTTTGACAGTCTGTAAGTTTACAAATACAATATTCAAAATCTTTTACTGTACACTTCACCTTTGCTAAGTTGTACCTCCTTAGATTTAATATTACTTCTAATATAGATGCATACACCTCCACATTGAAACGTAACATCCCACTAAGACCCACTTAAAACGAACATTTTCCAGTCTTATTCAGGATCGCACATGTAAACAAAATATGTAACTTGTTATGAAAAAAATTATAACTGAAAAAATCACTGTTTTATCTCGTTCACTTCAAAGTGTAGAAGCTCTGTAAATGGAAGGTACAATTCCCTTGAAGGGAGTCTCTACTAATTAATAAAAAATGTAAATGTATTATTGTAAATACATATTAGAGAAGTTATTCTTGAATAAAATAACAGACATGTACTAATATCGTAGTGCATTAGCTGTTCTGGAGTGAACATACGTTTATATATGTATTTTCAGTTTTTCTATGTCAATTTTAATTGTTAATTAATCAAAAAAAGATTCTGAACAATGCCGAGGATTGTTCAGGATTGTTACGAAAGTATAAATAGTTACAGCCATGTTGGCAAAGGGGGTCAGTACTTTGTGTATATTTGGACGGAAAACATGTAGCTTATTGAGCATAATTCATTTCATTATTGTAAGTATGATACAACTTATTTCAGATTTCTCAAGATGCTTTTATTTACTTTGAGACTGTAATAAATATTCAGATGAAACACTGTACTGGATTAAATACTGATTTTACTTTATAGTAAAAACGTACGATTGCTGTTTTCCAGGACTTCTGCATTGACAGATTGCCAGCTACGATGAGTAAATTATCGCATAGTATCGTTTTATGTGGTGTATGGAGCTGGGATGCAGTGTAATTCAGTAAACTAATCTTGTATTTTGTTTGAAAGGTAATTCGCTTGTTGAAATATTATTCTATTTTTTTTCGAAAAGTGAACAATGAAGAAAGTGAGTAACACTACAAAGGACTTAATGATACTTATGTGAAAACCTAACTTGGAGAACTAACCGTAAATACAAAACTTATTTGAATTTTTACTTTTGGAAATTGTTTTTTCGTCTGCATTCTCATTACGGAGAATAATAGGGAGGTTAACAACAATATGGAAGTTGATCATAATGGGGAGGTTAATGGAAACATGCAAAATAGCGTAGATATTACTAGTAATAATGTTGTTAATCGCGACAATGAAACCAGAGAGGATAGTGATCATAGTAGTGTATGCTAACCCGTTCGTGGATTTGAACCTAATGTATCAGCCTTGAATAGGTTAATTCACCTTATGGAAAGACAAAAGCAGTCAACTGATGAGCATAGAATCACTCTTGATCAAAAGCTTGATTCGGTAGATAAAAAATTAGACGAACAGGGAAACCAAATTCACGAGACAAAAGAGAGTTTAAAAAAATGCTTGGAAAAATTAGACGAAAATACCAGAAATGTATCGACTATAGAAGGGGAAATGGTCACCTTGAAGCAGGACCACTAAAAATTCGAAGAGAGACTAGATTCCGTGGAAAATTTCGAAAAAGTTGCTACTGTTGAAGTGTTACAATTGAAAAAGCTCAATAAAGATTTCGTAAAGAAATTCACAGAAACAGACGAAAGTATACAAAATTTCACTAAAGTTGCAAATGAGAATTTTGCAGAATTAAAAGAGAAAGTTAGCACTTGCTTAGGTGAACTTCAAATCTAAATTCCAAGAAATTGAAGATTCTGTTGCTGTGAGGTACAGTCCATTGTGGTACAATGTCAACATAAAAACATTTTCAGGGGAGGGCAATATACATTCAGTTGATTTCATGTACCAATTTCAATGGCAAAATGAGTGATAATTTGAGAATTAATTTTTTTTTAAAAGTTTTTAGATGGGAAGGCTTTGTCATGGGCGAACCAATCAATCAAAGCCGAAATGTCGTTTAATGAGGTAGAACGAGCTTTCATGAACAAATTCTGGTCAGAAACTAAACAAGCCAAAATTAAGTCAGAAATTTTGAATGGGTCAAATTTCAAACAAGGTAGTGGATGCATGAAAATCTTTTGTCAACAACAATTATGTACTTCGGTGCATCTTGATAAACCACTGGATGAGATGATCCAGATAGATGCATTAAAACATAGATTGTCCAACAGGGTACAGTGGAGTCTTTTCTACAGACCTGATGATACAATTGAACAATTTCTTAGATATATAGATAAATTACACTTAGCATGGGAGAGAAATGGCAGATGTAAAGACGGACCTGATGATAGCAGGAATAACAATAACAGCAGAGTCAGAAATTACGGCAGAAGAAATGGGGTGAGAAATGATAGGCAGAGACCAGAGAACAGGAATTTCAAACCAAGAAATAGGCAGGGGGGGGGGGGCAAAATCAGGGAAACAATAGTAACAATTTTGAAAATAGAAGAAATGGTCCGGTAAACAAAGACCTGCCTCTTTCAGAGCTTGGCAAAATGGGGCAAATAGATATGGGGATTACAATCAGGCACATTAGATATATAGATAAATTACACTTAGCATGGGAGAGAAATGACAGATGTAAAGGCAGACCTGATGATAGCAGGAATAACAATAACAGGAGAGTCAGAAATGACGACAGAAGAAATGGGGAGAGAAATGATAGGCGGAGACCAGAGATCAGGAATTTCGAACCAAGAAATAGGCAGGAGGGGGGGGGGGCAAAATCAGGGAAACAATAGTAACAATTTTGAAAATAGAAGAAATGGTCCAGTAAACAAAGACCTGCCTCTTTCGGAGCTTGGCAAAATGGGGCAAATAGATATGGGGATTACAATCAGGCACATTGTAGTAATTTCGGAAGGGGATTGGGCAGAACAAATAGAACATACCATAATGTTGTACCCAGAATACAACCAGAAGTGAATAGAATGAACTTAGATATGGAATTTAGGAAAATTTTTTGACTGGAAACAAAGATGAACAAAAAAGTAGAAAATCTGAGTTTATATTAGAAGAAAACACTTTGAAAAATTTCTTTGACAATAGTAATGCAGTAGTTGTTGATAGTAATGATAACAGTTCTGATGAGTATGGTTTGGTGAGAATGTTGAGTGACTGTGAAATGAGTGAAAAAGCTGATACTGGTGCTGTATGTGTGGAAGCTGATGTCATGTGCTTGGCAATGGAAATGAGAATGACAGAGTAATTCCAGATGACGTTGCAGTAGATAATAGACAGGAAAATGAGGATGTGGTAGAACAGAGTACTCACTGTGTTGAGGTTGTTGAAGAAGTGTGTGAAGAGAGAAATGAGTTTGGTGTTGAAAATAATATTAAGTGTGGTGTTTCTGATGAGAATGTTTCAGATGATGATGATAATCATGCTGATATTAATATATTACTTACAGAATTAGATGGATTGGTATATGTAGAAGTTAAAGTTGAAGATTTTATGCTGAATGATTCTGGAAATTCTGGTGTGTGTTCGAGTAATGAGTTAGACACCAGTAGGGCAGTGCCTGATAGTTTAATGTTACCAGTTGACGTTAGTGATGTTGTGTCTGAATGTGTTTGTGAAAATGGAAAAGAAGATCTAATTAGTGATAGAGTACTAACTGTATTTCAATGACTATAGAAGCAAATGTCAGTATGGTATTCAAAAGTGTAAGGTCTTAAGTGAAATTTGTCAAAGTGTGTACTCAGACGATAAAATTGCCATGAAAAATATGGCACAGTCTCCTGGTGGTAATATGATTAATCAATGAGTAGAATCTGTAATAAAAGGTAGTGATTGCGATTAAGGGGTCAATTATTGGGACATAGAAGAGGATTTGTTATTTGAAAATGAGGTCAATGAAATGAGTTAAGAACTTGGAAGTCCATATATTGTAGTACAGATTAATGATTGGATAGGAAACTGTCTTCTGGATACAGGCAGCCCAATTACAGGAATATCAAGAAAGCTAAGAGAAGTGATCAAAAATAATAAAAATTTCACAGAATTTCCAGTAACAGGGGTAAGGATATAAGCGGCATCAAGAAAAAGCAGTAAGTTGATTACCAGACAAGTCTTACTTGAATTTAAGATTAATTATATACAATTTATACAAGGATGCTTAGTAATTGATGATCTGAATGAAAACTTGATACTAGGTATCGTTTAGTGCCTGAATCTAGACACTTGAATAAATATTTGGAGAGAGAAACTGACCACCCTGAAAGTATAGATGACCTACTAAATAAGTTTGAAAATGTAAAATATATGACTAGCCTTGACTTGATTTCTGGATTTCATCAGATTAAATTAGAAAGAGATTCTAGAAAATACACTGCATTTTTGTTTGATGGGAAATGTTTTCAACATTGAGTTGTACCATTCGGTTTAAATGTATCTGTGGCAGAATTTATTAGGCGATTGAACTTTGTTTTGGGTAAAGAACTCTTAGAAAAGTTAATTATTTATGTGGATGTCATTTTGGTGTCAAGTAAGACCTGGGAGGAACATATTCAGATTTTAGAGGAAATTGGAGAGAAAATGAGACAGGGGGTATAACTTAGAAATTAGAAAAATGTAAGTTTGCAATGAAACAATTAAAATTTCTTGGCCATTGCATAAATGAAAAGGGATTTTGTCTGATGGAGAAAAGATAGAGGCTATCGCAAAATCCCCAAAACCTAGAAATAAAAAAGATTTAAAGTCTTATTTTGGATTAGTAAACTTCTATCGAAAATATGTGAAAACACAGGCATTTAGTGCTGAGTTGTTGAACAACATGTTAAGAAAAAATGCAGTGTGGGATTGGTCTGATGAATACCAGTTAGCCTTTGACGGAATTAAGAAGGAATTGGTAGAAAGTGAAATCTTTTATAGACTTGATTTATCTTTACCACTTTGTTTGATGAAGACAGTTGTGATTGTGGACTGGGGGTGCATTTATTCCAAGAGAAAGAAATTAATGGGAATACTGAACATCATTCTATAGCAGTTGCAAGCAGAACATTACAAAAACATGAGAGAAATTACATGATAACTGAGAAGGAACTTTTGGCAGTTGTATGGGGATTCAAAAAATTTAAAAGTTATTTGTTTGGGCATGAGGTCAAAGTTTATACAGTTCCTAAAACATTAACTTACTTACAAGGGTGTAAATTGTATCATGGGAGAATTACCAGGTGCTGCGACAGATAGCCAGCTACGATGAGTGAATTAACACAAAATAATGTTTTAACATTTATAAGTTTCCCTGCAAAAGATACTTATTAAATCAAAGTCTGGTATATTTGCTGCACAAATCTGAGTGTCCTGGAGCCAGTGGTCACTGATACACAGCACAGAAACCTCCTTAAGATTACAGTTTAAAATTTCTTCTATCTCACACATTTTGTAGCCTAGTCCTTGTACATTCTGATACTATGGAGCGAGTAGGGGAGATGCCAGCTTGAGATTCATTGGAAGAATCCTCGGGAAATGTAGGCCATCAGCAAAGGAATTAGCTTACAAACCACTCGTTTACCCAATATTTGAATATTGCTTGGCAGTGTGGGATCCATACCAGATAGAACTGACAGAGGAAATAAAGATGATCCAAAGAAGAGCAGCACATTTCATTACAGGTTCAGTTAGTAAGCATGCAAGTGTTAGAGAGATAGTCAGCCAACCTCAGTATCAAATGCTGCAAGAGAGATATCCCATATCATATGGTATGATCTACTGCTAAAGCCCTGTGAGCATCATTCATAGAGTCATAAAATTAGTGAGATTCGAGCCCACATGGAGACTTACCAGCAACTGTTCTTCTTGAAAACCATATGTAATCAGAGCAGGAAAGGGGGGAAATAACACTGGTACACAAAGTACCCTCTTCCACACATCATAAGGGAGTATACATGTAATTGTACAAAATTCTTGTATTGAAATGAAAGAATGTACAGCAGGTGTCTGAGAAATGTTGTCACACTTAATTCAAGATTATTTGATATTGCTCACCCTTGTCTTCCAGCATGCACTGGATAAGTTAGTTAAGAAGTTTGAGCCTTTTGTAGCCATAATTAACCAACATCAAGCAGAATAGCAATAATCATTCATTGTTAGATAGGAAACTAAACTTTGAGAAGATTATTAACATGTGAATGTTACATTTTAGTAATCATGACAGGACTTTAAGTGATATATTGCTGGAAGAGAATTAGAAAATGAAATACTAATACTAACAATCAGAAAATGAAATTATTTAAGAATAATTTTGAGTGAAGATTTATATGAAAACAATGTGGTACATCAATAAAAAACAAGTCAATAACAGATCGTCAAGAAGTGCATAGCTAAACTCACAGTCACAGACAACAATTGAAAAGGAACAAATTGCTGATAAATTATGAATAAAGTTACTGACATAATATATGTCACTGAAGAGAATTAAACCCATGAGTCGGAATATTGGCAGATGACTGTTTTCAACTGACACCCTATGACTATACATCAGGTGGCTGTATCAATGGCAGCTGTGGAACAGTTTACCATCCCAAAGCTTTACTAAACTGCAGTGAAATGCATCATTCAGTGTGATGATGTGGTGTGTTGCTCAACTAAGTTTGGGGAGCTGTATTGAAGCCAATAATGTTTTAAATTTGTGTTTGGTTAATTTTATTTTTTAGTAGAAACTGTCTAACAGAGTGTTTGTGACTGTTGTTAATTAGGAAAAGTATTTATAAACTTAATATTGCCGGCTGGAGTGGTCGAGCAGTTCTAGGCGCTACAGTCGGGAACCGCGCGACCGCTACGGTCGCAGGTTCGACGCCTGCCTCGGGCATGGATGTGTGTGATGTCCTTGGGTTAGTTAAGTTTAAGTAGTTCTAAGTTCTAGGTGATGATGACCTCAGAAGTTAAGTCGCATAGTGCTCAGAGCCATTTGAACCATTTGAAGGTTTAATTAGTTCTAAGTTCTAGGTGACTGGTGACGTCAGAAGTTAAGTCGCATAGTGCTCAGAGCCATTTGAACCATTTGAAACTTAATATTGTTTGTGTACCAATAATAACTAGAAAGGAAGAGGAAATGCTAAAAGCTATCTATGAGCTAAATAATAGAATTGGGCAGTTAATAAAATACACTACTGACTTAAAGGTGCAAGGTACTGTGTTAAAATCTGAACTAAATAATAAACTAAATACCTCTAGTGCTGACTTAAAGATTGAGTTAAATGCAACATTATATGTTAAAGGGGCTAAATTTGAAAAATGTGATACTGAGACAATGTGAAACTAGGTATGACTAACAGTAAAACAGATCTATATGTTACAGACTCCTATCAGGAATATGTTGAAATAAATAATAAACAGAAAATTACTATGTAATTTCTAAAATTTAAAGCAGGAATTACATTCTGAGTTAGTTAAACTGTGTGATTTACTAATGAATGAGCCAAACAAACAATTTAGAGATGTGAATTTGCTGAGGTACACCTATAAATTTCAGACACTACAATAAGATTAGAAATATACTACAAGCTCCTATGTATCGCTATTGTAGAGATCTTGAGGACAAGATTAGATTAATTACAGCAAACATGGAGGCATTTAATCAATCATTATTCCCATGTTCCAAACATGAATGAAATGGGAAAGAAACCCTAATAACTGGTACAATGGGATGTACCCTCTGCCGTCCACATCACAGTGCTTTGCAGATATAGAGTTAGATGTGGAAGACTAAATTGTTTATAGGAAAAAAAGATTCGGATGAACTGCAACTTCAGGTTCCACTCTTGCAATATTGGAGGAACACATCAGTAACTAACTGAATAAAAGATTCAGCAAAGTAAGTTGAGTTATCTGTAAACATACCTGATTTCCAGATAAACGAGAGGTTATTTAACTTTAGTACACAGCTACAGCTGAATTGATGGGACAGACTTAAATGATTTTTGAGGAAAATTTAGAACTAACTGCATCTACTTTGGTCATCAAATAGAATATTATGTTAATTTTCAGAGATATGTGTTTTTTGGGTGTAAGATTAAGTAACTGAATCTTTACATTAGTATTAAAAGAGGAGGTTACTGAATAAAAAAAAAAGGAAAGATTCAGTGGCATGTTCAAGTTGAAACTGTATGTTGCAAATAATGAGGAATATTAATATTTTTGGAGAATAAAGAACATATGCAAAGGAAAACTTGAAGTGAAAGTCGAATCTCTCAGCCCCATATTAAGCAGAAGGATGTAGGTGAGTCAATAGGTCTAGCCAGATATGAGTATTGGGATTTGCTTTTCAACAACACTAGCATGCTGTGTTTATAGTTCTGTGTCAAGGCTTTAGGGGATTTGTATTGTTTGTGAATTTTGTAGAGCGATGCTTACAAGGACCTAAGTTGATTTCTGTATTTGAAGAGCCTTTCTTCAGAGTCAATAAATGCTCAGTTGTTCAAAATTTATATTTTTGTAGTTACAAATCAAGCTTGTTGCCATGCATGACTTGCTGAAACGGTTTTGTCAAAAGCCGATATTTACTTATTGCTATAGCCCAGATCACAGAAGAAAACGATTGACTGCCGTATGGCAAAACAGGCAACCGCACAAATAGTTTGTTGGTCTATGTTGTTGTGGTCTTCAGTCCAAAGACTGGTTTGATGCGCCCTCCATGCTACTCTATCCTGCGCATGGTTCTTCATCTCCAATTAACTACTGCAACCTACATCCTTCTGAATCTCCTTAGTGTATTCATCTGTTGGTCTCCCTCTGTGGTTTTTACCCTTTATGTTACCCTCCAATACTAAATTGGTGATCCCTTGATGCCTCAGATCGTGTTCGACCAACTGATCCCTTCTTGTAGTCAAGTTGTGCCACAAATTCCTCTCCTCCCCAATTCTATTCAGTACCTCCTCATTAGTTACGTGATCTATCCACCTAATATTCAGCATTCTTGTGTAACACCACATTTAGAAAGCTTCTATTCTCTTATCTGAACTACTTATCGTCCACGTTTCACTTCCATACATGGCTACAGTCGATGCAAATACTTTCAGAAATAACTTTCTGACACTTAAATCTATACTCGATGTTAACAAATTTCTCTTCTTCAGAAAAGCTTTCCTTGCCATTGCCAGCCTACATTTTATATCCTCTCTACTTCGACCATCATCAGTTATATTGCTCCCAAAATAGGAAAACTCATCTACTACTTTAAATGTCTCATTTCCTAATCTTAATTCCCTCTGCATCACCTGATTTAATTCGACTACATTCCATTATCCTCGTTTAGCTTTTGTTGATGTTCATCTTATATCCTCCTTTCAACACACTGTCCATTCCGTTCAGCTACTCTTCCAGATCCTTTGCTGTCTCTGACAGAATTACAATGTTATGGGCAAACCGCAAAGTTTTTATTTCTTCTTCGTGGATATTAATTCCTACTGCTTGCTCCTCAATATACAGATTGAATAACATCAGGGACAGGCAACAAACCCGTCTCACTCCCTTCCCAACCACTGCTTCCCTTTCAGGCCCCTCGACTCTTATAATTGCCATCTGGTTCCTGTACAGATTGTAAATAGCCTTTCGCTCCCTGTATTTGACTGCTGCCAGCGTCAGAATTTGAAAGAGAGTATTCCAGTCAACATTGTCAGAAGCCTTCTCTAAGTCTACAAATGCTAGAAACGTAGGTTTGCCTTTCCTTAACCTATCTTCTAACATAAGTCGTAGGGACGGTATTGCCTTCACGTGTTCCAACATTTCTACGGAATCCAACTTCTATGTATCACGGAATTGGCAACCGATTGGTTGGTTACGCATTCACGCGCGGCTGGCCCGTACACGTCATTCTGACGTCACTTCCGAATGCTTTCAGAGGAAGACTTAAGTCCATTCTACACGGGGCCTGTGAGCTTGCAAGATTACCCATGACGCACCATTTCCGCCAGTGCCTACCGTATGGACGGGGCCACTTGCACCAAGTCGACGAGTACGATCGCTAGAAGGCGGAATAGGGCGGATCCTATTCTCACGCGTATTTGCGTGCTTCGCACATTCGCAACCGACCAAGTTGGAAGCACAGCTGACAAACGGGACAAAGTTCTGTGTGAATTGGATACCTTGCACCTGTTCAGCTAAACGTAGTACAGGAAATCTTTCGTCTCATAAAAGTTAACAAGTAAAACGTCTGCAATTTTCGGTAAGTACACTACCGGACATTAAAATTGCTACACCACGAAGATGACGTGCTACAGATTTGAAATTTAACCGACAGGAAGAAGATGCTATGCTATGCAAATGATCAGCTTTTCATAGCATTCACACAAGGTTGGCGCCGATGGCGACACCTACAACGTGCTGACATGAGGAAAGTTTCCAACCGATTTCTCATACACAAACAGCAGTTGACCGGCGTCGCCTGGTGAAACGTTCTTGTGATGCCTCGTGTAAGGAGGAGAAATGCGCACCATCACGTTTCCGACTTTGATAAAGGTCGAATTGTAGCCTATTGCGTTTGCGGTTTATCGTATCGCGACATTGCTGCTCGCGTTGGTCGAGATCCAATGACTGTTAGCAGAATATGGAATCGGTGGGTTCAGGAGGGTAATAGGTACGCCGTGCTGGATCCCAACGGCCTCGTATCACGAGCGGTCGAGATGACAGGCATCTTTTCCGCATGGCTGTAACGGATCGTGCAGCCACGTTATCGATCCCTGAGTCAACAGATAGGGACGTTTGCAACAACTATCTGCACGAACAGTTCGACGACGTTTGCAGCAGCATGTACCATCAGCTCGGAGACCATGCCTGCGGTTACCCTTGACGCTGCATCACAGACAGGAGCCCCTGCGATGGTGTACTCAACGACGAACCTGGGTGCACGAATGGCAAAACGTCATTTTTTCGGATGAATCCAGGTTCTGTTTACAGCATCATGATGGTCGCATCCGTGTTTTGCGACATCGCGGTGAATGCACATTGGAAGCGTGTATTCGTCATCGCCTTACTGGCGTATCACCCGGCGTGATGGTATGGGATGCCATTGGTTACACGTCTTGGTCACCTCTTACTCGCATTGACGGCACTTTGAAAAGTGGACGTTGCATTTCAGATGTGTTATGACCTATGGCTCTACTCTGCATTCGATCCCTGTGAAACCCTACATTACAGCAGGATAATGCACGACCGCATGTTGCAGGTCCTGTACGGGCCTTTCTGGATACAGAAAATGTTCGACTGCTGCCCTGGCCAGCACATTCTCCAGATCTCTCACCAATTGAAAACGTCTGGTCAATGGTGGCCGAGCAACTGGCTCATCACAATCCGCTAGTCACTACTCTTAATGAACTGTGATATCGTGTTGAAGTTGCATGGGCAGCTGTATCTATACACACCATCCAAGCTCTGTTTGACTCAATGCCCAGGCGTATCAAGGCCGTTATTGCGGCCAGAGGTGGTTGTTCTGGGTACTGATTTCTCAGGATCTATCCACCCAAATTGCGTGAAAATCTAATCACATGTCAGTTCTAGTATAATATATTTGTCCAATGAATACCCGTTTATCATCTGCATTTCTTCGTGGTGTAGCAATTTTAGTGGCCAGTAGTGTATTATTTGAAGCTTTATCTAAGTTACACAATTTGTCAAATGTTGCTGCTATTCTTGGCCATTCCTCTTCAGTTGCTGGAGCCTCTAAGAAAGTAGAAGTGAAGTAAAGTTCTCACTTTTCTTTACGTTCATAAATACAAGAAACAAGTGCCTTCAAATACTTATCCGTCAAAGAGTTACGGATTTAACAGCATACATCTATTATCCATTTAGACAGACTCGAAACTGAAATACCATGCGCATACAACAAGCTCTTGTAAGATTCGCCAGGAATCGCAATGTAACTGTTAACCTGGAAAGGACTAAGATGGGATAATTTTCGGCTAATATAGTATGAAATAATATACATACAAAATTAAAATCTTGCTTTCTGTTTGGCGAAATTGCTTCCCTCATAACGGTGTATCGCAGGCGAATATTGGGGTCAATGAAGGATGACAGCTTGTCAAAACAAGCTGCATCCATTCTCACAAAATTTTAAACTGAAGTGGGTCCTCCAGTCTCAAATCCTTCATCAATAGTTTTTTTTCCTGGCCCCTTCTTTGAAGCCATGGTCGAACTCAGCAGCTTTTTTTTTGTCGCGTCTTTCTTCCGATTTTTTTCTTTATGATGAAAACCCTAGCTACGGTAATAACACCAAGGCAATATCTTCTTCCATCATTATGAGCCTTGTCTTTTGAAAGTATTAAAGCGGCTTTTATAACGAGACCGCTTACATATGTGAGCGACTTATAGTTTCATATAAACTACGTGAAAACAGTTAAATTCAGTAGTGACCATCTAAAGTACAAATAAATGAAGTACCCTTAGAAAAAGACATAAAATACCCGAAAGTCTCAAAAGTGAACAAAAGCCATCGATTCATGTGCTGGAAGTTTCCAACAAAGAGCAAACATGTGAAGCAGACGCCGTGGCATGTGCCGTATAAACGGTACTTTGTGGTTGGACGTTCTACCGCATGGAGCGCTGCAGTGGACAACGACATTCTTGTGAGAGTTCCACGGGCTTGAGTGACTTCAGCAAGACCCGCTTCTGTAACATGATCGTTCGAACTGTCTGCTTCAGTGGTACTATCACACAATGGTACCAAATCTTAGCACACTAAGCATTCCTGGAAAATTTTTGTACCCTGTTCTATATAAATTAGTTGTATAACATTGCTCAGGATTTATAATAATTATTGTAATAATTTTACAGTTTCTATTCAGAGGTCTTCGATGACATTAGTCTCATTTGGTCATTGAAATGAATTAACCTGGACTCGAACCTGGATCTCCCCCTTAATGAAAGAAGCAGCATTAAAGGCCTCAGCCATCCGAGCACGCTTCCCATCCGAGCTAAATTCCCAGCCTTTTACACACTAAGGGCATAGCGTCACCTACAGTATAACCCCTCACTCGTCATTTCAGATTTCTGCAAGAGATCGGGCTTGGTGTGCACCAGTCTTGAATGAATGGATCTGTGGTATCTGATAGAACTGAACATTTATTTCCACATAAAAAACGTCTGTAAAAGATAGCTTACAAGAATGGAGGGCTTTACAGTTACTGTGAAGAGCAGCATTGTATGCTCTGTATCTCTAATGTTGAAGAGTTCCTGTAATGACAGATACTAGTCACATGGAATGTGTATACACATCTGTGCACTCGCGTTTGCGAGGACAGATGATACATGACTCCCTCCCTAGTGTTAACTATATCGCGGATTAAATTTCAAGTGTCGTCCTGAACACGTTACCACTGCTTTCTTGAAACCTGGCATTGTGCCGCAGGAGTCGGTGGTTCCAGTGGGAAGTGAGATAATAGTCTTCGGCCTCGTTTTTTTCTCTGAGGCGCCTGGAGCCTGTAGTGTCTAATGGTGCCTGTGCGGTACTTTTTCTGGTGCTACATTCTTGTCTTCTAGTTTCTCTCTTGCAGTACATGTTGTGTCTAATGCGCGGAAATAAGCGGGCTTGTGTCGGCCCAGTGTGACGGTGGTAGGCATACCATTTATTCTAATCTGAATGTGTGGCCCCCTCTGCTAATCACCTGATGTCGTTCATCGTTTGGTGGCTGCAATAGCTTGCATACTGAATCACTGCGTAAGAAAAGTCTGCGCAATTCTAAAGATCTGCGAACACAAACGAGCGTCTCCCAGCCGGAGTACCGGGGCACCAGTGGTCTGAACTGGCGTATGTGCTCTCATGATGTAGCAGCAAAGTCTGAGGCATGGAGTGTATCTGCTGCCATGCTGTGCAAGAACTCTCCCAGCAGACGTAGCGTTTGCTCGTACCCTGTCTCTACTGCCGCAGCCTTTAGATCGCTTTTGAATGACGTCCGCAGTCTGAGGAGTACAATAGGTAGTGCCTCCATCCAATTCTCCATCGCGTGACTTAGCAAAGCTGCTTTCAGTTGGCGATGCAGGCGTTGAACTATATTATTTGATGCAGGATGATAGGCTGTTGTGTGTACATCTCACGCCTAATAATGTAGCTAATACTTGGAAGAGCTAGGTTTCGAATTTTCGTCCTTGGTCTCTGGTAATGCGCAGTGGTACACCGAATCGGGGGATCCAACCTCGAAAAAAATGTCTGCATCACGGTTTCGGCTGTGATATCCTTCATGGGGATTGCTTCAGGCCACCTTGTAAATCGGTCCACAACTGTAAGACAATAACTACAGTCTTCTGAGACAGTGAGCGAGCCTACGATATCGACATGCACATGTTCGAAACGTTGAATCGGCCCAGAAATGCGCCTAGCAGTGCGCTGACATAATGCGTGATCTTATTCCTCTGACTCGCAATGCATTGCTTGACAAATGTTTTGCAATCTGCATGTACAAGGTGCATCCAAGTTCTAAGGCCTCCGATTTTTTTCCCCGGACTGGAAAGAGATAGAAACATGCTCAGTGTTTTAAAATGGGGCCGCATTCATTGTCAATACGTCCCAGAGATGGCAGCACCGTAAGGCAGATGGAATTTTACCGCCAGCGGCGAGAATGAGAACTGTTTTAAATACTTAAAATGGCGACGTTTTCCGTACTTGAACAGAGTGCAATCATTCGTTTTCTGAATTTACGTGGTGTGAAACCAATTGAAATTCATCGACAGTTGAAGGAGACATGTGGTGATGGAGTTATGGATGTGTCGAAAGTGCGTTCGTGGGTGTGACAGTTTAATGAAGGCAGAACATCGTGTGACAACAAACTGAAACAACCTCGGGCTCGGACAAGCCGGTCTGACAACATGATCGAGAAAGTGGAGAGAATTGTTTTGGGGGATCACCGAATGACTGTTGAACAGATCGCCTCCAGAGTTGGCATTTCTGTGGGTTCTGTGCACACAGTCCTGCATGACGACCTGAAAATGCAAAAAGTGTCATCCAGGTGGGTGCCACGAATGCTGACGGACGACCACATGGCTGCCCGTGTGGCATGTTGCCAAGCAATGTTGACGTGCAACGACAGCATGAGTGGTACTTTCTTTTCGTCAGTTGTGACAATGGATGAGACGTGGATGCCATTTTTCAATACAGAAACAAAGCGCCAGTCAGCTCAATGGAAGCACACAGATTCACCGCCACCAAAAAAATTTCGGGTAACTGCCAGTGCTGAAAAAATGATGGTGTCCATGTTCTGGGACAGCGAGGGCGTAATCCCTACCCATTGCGTTCCAAACGGCACTACGGTAACAGGTGCGTCCTACGAAAATGTTTTGAAGAACAAATTCCTGCCTGCACTGCAACAAAAACGTCCGGGAAGGGCTGCGCGTGTGCTGTTTCACCAAGACAACGCACCCGCACATCGACCTAACGTTACGCAACAGTTTCTTCGTGATAACAACTTTGAAGTGATTCCTCATGCTCCCTACTCACCTGACCTGGCTCCTAGTGACTTTTGGCTTTTTCCAACAATGAAAGACACTCTCCGTGGCCGCACATTCACCAGCCGTGCTGCTATTGCCTCAGCGATTTTCCAGTGGTCAAAACAGACTCCTAAAGAAGCCTTCGCCACTGCCATGGAATCATGGCGTCAGCGTTGTGAAAAATGTGTACGTCTACAGGGCGATTACGTCGAGAAGTAACGCCAGTTTCATCGATTTCGGGTGAGTAGTTAATTAGAAAAAAAATTCGGAGGCCTTAGAACTTGAATGCACCTCGTATTCCACGTCAGATGAAACTTTATTTGACCAGTCTAATAGTCGCTTGTACTCCTGGATGTGCCAGATAGTGTACTGATGTAATTGCTTGTGCTCGAAAGTGTTGCGGTACAAATGGACATGCTTTCAATCCAGATAGGTCACAACACAATTCAACATTCGCTTCACGTATCACAGCATGTTGAAACTTCAGTCGTCCTGTTTGTTTCAACAAATCTTGTAACTTATCTTCGCGTTGTTGAGCTTGTGTGAGGGCATCAAAATGTTCAAATGTGTGTGAAATCTTATGGGACTTAACTGCTAAGGTCATCAGTCCCTAAGCTTAGACACTACTTAACCTAAACTATCCTAAGGACAAACACACCCACCCATGCCCGAGGGAGGACTCGAACCTCCGCCGGGACCAGCCGCACAATCCATAACTGCAGCGCTTGAGACCGCTCAGCTAATCCTGCGCCGCATCAAAATCAATGATAGCTACTACAGCTTCAGCGTATGAGCAAGTGTCTGCTGTCGCATTCACAGTCTCTAAACGTGATAGCGCATTTGCTGATATGTTTCCTTGTATGTAAATAATGCGAGTGGTGAATTGACTAATGTAATCTACATGGCATAGTTGCCTCGGCGATGCTTTCTCTGGTTTTACAGAAAACGCGTACGTTAGCGACTTACTATCTGTATAAATAGTGAACTCTCGGCACTCTAGTAAGTGTCTTGAGTTTTTTTGACTGCCGCGTAAGCTGCATACAGTTCGCGGTTATAAGTTGCCCAGCGTTGCTGTGAAGGTGACAAGTTGTTACTGAAGAATGCTGTGGGCTGCCAATAGTGCTTGACCTGTAGCTGCAGTGCAGCGCCAACGGCAGTAGACAAGGCATCAGCCATTAGTGCAAGTGTGCTAATTGTGCAGCCTCTGCAATTGCTATTTTCGCGGCTTGAAAAGCGTCATCTGACTTGCTTGTCCAATGCAACCTGTCGTTTGGCTTCGGAGTGTCCTTAAGAAATTCTTTTAGGGGAGCTATTACTGATGCGTAATTGCATACAGATCTTTGGTAAAGATTTATGACCCTTAAAATCCAGCGTAACCAGCATACCTCTCTGATTGTAATGGGGCGAGGGTACTTTTTTTGGTTATGGCTTCCATTTTATCTTGCTTCGGTCGAATACCATCCCGTCTACGGTGTAACCCAGAAAATGCAATTCCCTCTCTCCTAAAGTACGCTTTGAAGGATTAATTACCAAGCTTTGTGTGAGTAAACGATTAAGTACCTGTGCCAGATGTGTAACAAGTGTAAGTGAAACCAAGTTGATTAATTTGATTGATTGATTTTAACAGGGAAGGTAAAACAGCTTAGGTCTGACCCGCCACTGCTCTCACCGAAACTAGGTTTATTGTGCGGTATCACTCCCTGTATATACAGTAAAGCCAGCCAGTGCCCTTAAATAGTACAATGAGTCCCTCTACCAGTTTTTTGTTAGACACAATTTCTTCAGATCCTACATTTAGGGTCCTCTTCTGTTATACACATTGTGTGTAGGTGTTTTTCTGAAATTCCCATGGCCAGTCATCAGTCCAGTCATGAGTTTGATCTCTTTCCTGTTCAATCCCAGGATTACAGAGCTTCTTTTAAAACATGTCTTGGTCGTCATTACCTTACCATGTTTTTGTTTTGGACTTGGTCCAGTATCCTACGTGCTGTTTCCTATGCCAGTTCCGTAGTTCTTATTTGATCATAGCCTTGGTGATTGTCAGGACAGATTCCGATCAAATAAATGGATTTGTTGCCCCCATCCTAGCCTATCGGCTTGTTCATTTCCTCCGATCCATGAGTGGCCAGGGACCCACACTAGGTTTACCCTATTGCATCCCCCTAGCTCCACTAGAGCCCTGTGGCAATTGGAAACAATCTTAGATCTTGTTGCAGGAGCTGCCAATGATTTCAGGGCTGCCTGGCTGTCTGAATAGATGTAGATACTATGGCCATTTCAGCACCTAGGCATATTCTCCTCCACACATGCCCTGATTGCAGTAATTTCAGCTTGGAATACAGAGACCAGTTTCCTAGCGAGATGATGCTCTCCAGTCTTGGCTGAACCCCGTACACCGCTACCCCAGCGCCTTGGTCTGTTTTCGACCCATCAGTGAACCAAATGATGTCCCCCGTATGGTGTCAAATGGTTTTTTCCCACTGCTCCCTACTTCCAATTATTATGTTGTAAGGCTTGTCGAAGCAGCTGGAAGTTATTACATAGTTAGCAGGCATTTCCCCAGCCATTCCTATATTTACCTCACTCACTATGTTAGTGTGTGATTCTGGATATCCGAATAAGACCCAGTTTTTGCCAGTTTTAAGTCTGTGTGCCCCAGGTGCTGCCTCAATCTTGACCCAAAGGTGAAGTGGAGGCATATCCAGCATGGCTTCCATTCCAGCAGTTGGTGTGCTGATAATTCCGCCTGTTATGTCTAAGTAGGCCAATCACTTTACCTTAGCAAGCTCCTTAGTAGCAACCCACTGTTCAACCTTCTTCCACCACACTACAGCCCCATAGGAAATCCTAGGTCTAACCATTGTGGTGTATATCCAGTGCATACCCCTGGGGCTTAGGACCCAGTTTTTGCCACAAGCCCTCCCAGTACTCACTAGAGTACTTTTTGCGTTGGAGCAGATGTTCTTAATGTGAGGGGTCCAAGTTAGCTTCTCATCCAAGGTTACCCCTAGATATTTCAGTATCCCCTTCATAGGTAGAGTTTCATCGAAGAGCTTTAGATTCCAACTTGAGTCTTGAATATGTCTTTTCATTAATGGCACTACAACAGTCTTCTTAGGATTAACTCTCAGATCCTGTTTAATGCATCATTTTTGCACAATGTCCAATCCTCTTTGCGCCATATTCCTAACTGTGTTAGTGAATTTGCCAAGTATTACTATGACAAGGTCATCTGCATATCCTTGGCAGAAGCATTGTCTAGAAATTAGTTCCTCAATGAGTTCGTTCACCACTAGATTCCACAATAGAGGAGACAAAATTCGTCCTTGTGGGCAGCCTCTAGTGGTCTTAACTACCATCTTTTCGTTCATCATGGTAGCCTCTACCTTCCTTCCACTAAGCATGGCCCTGGTCCACCTACATACAGTGGCCCCCAGGTCATGCACCTCTGCTGCCCTTACCGTGGAATCGAAGGTCGAGTTACTAAAGGCCTCCTCGATATCCAGGAATATGCAGAGGGATATTTCTCGGAAGTGAAGTGCTTTTACCACCTTAACAACGAGTTGGTGGAGAGCTGTCTCACATGATTTACCTGGTTGGTATGCATGTTGGTTCGAGTGTAGAAGGGCCCTACATAGCCTCCTCTCCCCAACATATACATTAACCAGTTTTTCCAATGTTTTGAGAATGAAGGAGGACAGACTGATTGGTCTCATATCATTGGCCTTGGTATGATCAATTCTCCCTGGCTTTGGAATGAAGACAACCTTCACTGCACTCCAGGCATTGGGAATGATTCCTACTGCTAGGCTAACCCTGAATAGCCTGCCCAGGACTCTTATGAGCGTTTCTCCTGCCTGTTGAAGGAGAGCTGGAAAAAGTCCATCTGGTCCAAGTGACTTGAATGGTTGGAATGTTCCTACCGCCCACTGCATTTTGTTGAAGTTCACACACTCCTTGGCTGATTCCCAGTCCTCTCTTCAAGTGCCTAAGAACTATTGTCTCTCTGGGGTCACATACTGGTCTGTGTTGTCCGGCAGAGCATATTGAGGAAAGTAAGTTTTGAAGAGCAATTCCGGTGTTTCATATGCTGTCATTGTATATTCCCCATTGTCCTTCCTCAACATTCCTCCTGGATTCGTTGGTGCTCCAGTGAGAATCTTTCGAAGTCTGGCTTGTGCAACTGTGCTTACCATTTCCTCACAGAACGAATTCCAGGATGCCTCCTTTGCTTGTCTGATTGCAAGATTGTAATTTGCAAGAGCCTCACGGTATTTAGCCCATTGTCCTTTACGTCTCGCAATATTAAACAGTCTCCATACCTGTTTTCTTTGCATTTATAGTTTGTTATTCCACCAAGGAACACTCCTATTTGTGCACTTCCTGGTGATTGTGCAGTTGCCCTGATATGAGGTCACTATGACAGAGGTAACAGCCTCTGCTACTTCTTCAAGTTCTACTGGATTCCTTATTGAGGTTTTAATTTCTGATGAGCCTAAGTCAAGGTCCTTGCTATATGTTTCCCAGTCTGTTTTCCTGGGATTCCTATAGGTCATGGTCTGTCTGGTTTCCATTTCAACCTTGAATTTGATATACATGTGGTCCGATGAGGATGGCTCCAACACCACATGTCATTGTTTGACATAGCTATCCATTGTCATGGAACCAAACGTAATGTCAATTACTTCTTCCCTTCAGCTATTTCTGAAAGTAGGTTCATTGCCCCTATTCAGGACTTCTAAGTAGTTAGCTGAAAGCAATTCAAGAAGGTTCACCTCTACTCTTGGTGTCCTTGCTGCCCCACACTAGGTTGTGGGCATTGGCATTGCATCCCACCACCTTGCCGATGGCAAGTCTCTACCAGTCTCCTCACCTCCAAAGGAGGAGGAGAGCTGTCTTTGTAAGGAAGATATGCTGAGGCCAAAATAATTTCCCTTGTGATACCTTCCTCACATTGCTCCATTTTAATGGTCATTAAGTCCCTAGATCAGAAATCCATCAGTGGCATTTCTTACATAGATGCATGTTCTGGAGTTTCTTAGATTCCTAGCATAGATCAGCTTACATCCAGTGCCACCGAGTCCTGATGTACCCCCTTTGTAAAAATAGGGTTCTTGTATCAGGGCCACGTCCACATCCTGTCTCCCCAGGCAGTGCGTCTGGGCAGCAGAGGCCCCTTTACTGTGCTGCAGATTAATCTGCAGCACCTCCAGGATCTATCTTGCTGCCATCTTTGAGGTTTTCGAGAAACCTGATGGTGACCTGCAAGAACCCTAAAAACAGTTTCAGGTCCTGCTCCCACATCACCTTCAGGGACTTCTCACTGACCTCCACCATCAGGGTTTGTCCTTCCGGAGCAACCTTCTGGTTAATCACTCTCCGATATTCTGTCGAGACTTTTGTGTTCTGGGCCCCTATTTTCCCGAACAGAGTCTTGGGAGATACTTCCTTAAGGATGTTGGGTACCCATAATGATATCTTTGTGGTCTTAAGAAGCTCCGCTGTCATCTTAACCAGCAGCTTCGCATCTTCCCACGGGGATATCATGGGCACCTTGTCCTTGAGCCATTCCACCGTGTGCACTCCCTCACAGACAAAAATGAGTGCACCACGATCTAGATAGACCCTCCTGAAGTTGGGTCCTGGACCAGCGTCCCCCCCCCCCAATCTTTTCAAAGAGGGCCATCTGTACCAGTTCCTACTGCTGCAAGGTGATGGCCACCAATGGATAACCTTCCTGGATAACTGCCATCCTAAAAACCGACACTGGAGTACTATAGGTCTGTTCCCTATTTCTTGCCTCGGTTTTTTCTGGACTCACTTATCCAGGGAGGAGGGAGTCTTTGATTCCTCCCTTATCCGCTTACTAGCTGTCTTTGACGTTGTGGGGGTCTGCATATCCCCTTCAACCTGAGACAGTTTCTTCCTAGGGGTCTTAGGTTCTAGTCCCTCCACTTGTCTTTAGGAAGCCATTCTTTCCCTTCCTTTTTCCTCTGTTCCCTGAGTAGCTTCCTCCTCTGGGCTCCAGACAAGCCTTTGATCTTAATCTGGTCTAGCTTCTCGGTTACAGTTCGCACTTCTGGCTCAGGTCTAGACCCTGATTCAGTAGTGGGAATGCCTTCCATCGGTTCTGTCCCCGATGTTTGGGTATCTGAGGTCTCAATTTGCCCCTCAGTTTGTTTTTCTTTATTTTCTATAATCGTGTCCACATTGGTCCCACAAGATTTGGGGATCTAGAAGGTCCACACCACGAATGCCCCACTCAGTGTAAGGCTAATTACTCAGAGAGGTCACCCAGTATCCCTGAGGCTCCGTTTGCGACACATCTTCCCATGTGCCACGCACCTCTCGGCACGGATCGCATCACACCTTGGCCTGGGTCAGGGAACAGGGTAGGACTAGAAGTGGATAGGGAAGATGGGACGTTGTGGGACACTCTTAGCCTGATCCATCGGCTAAGGCCTTTCCGGCAGTAGGTCCTCTACCTTCAGCATAGCCCTCAGCTTCCCACAGATATGCAAGCGTCTCCGCCTGCACAGACAGTGCTTCATCAAGGTGGTGTCCCCCAGAGAGGAAACCAAGTTAATTGTTGGATGTTTTTACTGGCAACCCGATTCTCCTGACAGTTCAAGAGTCTTCAAAGAATGTCTATAGTCAATAGCACGAAAATAACCAGATCATTCAACACTGGCTGGAGACGCCTTTAACCTGCCAAGTATAGAGTGTAATGTATATGGATTCTTTTTTTTGGGGCGGGGGGGGGGGGGGGGGGGGGGTACAGACAGACATTCACGCGAAATACTTTTTCTTTTGAACACGTTTTCTGAAAATTCTCTTGACCAGCTATCTCGGCAGCCTATATGCAATGGAAATATCGTAGACCTTGTAGCTACAAATAGGTAGGACCTTATCGACAACGTCAGTATAGAAACGGTGAGTAGCGATCATTATGTTATTATAGCAACTATGATTACGAAAGTTAATAAATCAGTGAAGAAGGCTGGGAGAGCGTTTCTGCTAGGTAGAGCAGATAAGCAATTTTTAACATCTCACTTAGACAATGAATTGGCATCAGTTAATTCTAGTAAAGTGGTTGAGCGGAATTATGGGCAAAGTTTAAGCAGATTGTAAATCGTGGTCTGGAGAGTTACATGCCTGGATGATGGATGGAAAAGACCCACTGTGGCTTAATAACGAAATTCGGCGATGCTTAGGAAGCTGACGCTGTTGCACTCTACGTTAACTACCACCGTCACACCTTAGCAAAATATCTGCCAGAGAACCCCAGAAAATTCTGGTCATATTTACATTCGCTAAGCGAGTCTAAAGTTTCCATTCAGTCCCTTGTTGAGTAGTCTGGTGTGGTAGTTGAAGATAGCAAAACGAAAGCTGAAGTGAAGGATGTGAAAGCAAATAAATCACCATATTCAGATGGAATCCCAGTTCGATTTTACAACGAGTACTCTACGGCATAGGCCCCTTACTTAGCTTGCATTCATCGTGACTCTCTCACCCAGCGCCAAGTCCCAAGCGACTGGAAAAAAGCGCAGGTGACTTCAGTGTATAAGAAAGGTAAACGAACGTATCCGCAAAGATTACAGATTGGCATCCCTAAGTTCTGTTTGCTGCAGAATCCTTGAACATGTTCTCAGTTCGAACATAATAAACTTTCTCGAGGCTGAGAAGCCTATGTGCACGAACCAGCTTGGTTTTAAAAAGCTGCTTGCCTTTTCTCACATGATATACTGAGAACTGTGGATGAAGGGCAACATTCAGATTCCATATATCTAGCTTTCCGGAAAGCGTTTGACACGGTGCCCCACTGAAGGCTGTTAATGAAGGTATGAACATATGCCATAAGTTCACAGATATGTGAGTGGCTCAAAGACTTCTTAAATAATAGAATCCAGTTTGTTCTCCTTGATGACGACTGTTCATCAGAGACAAGGGTATCATCAGGACTGCCCCAGGGAAGTGTGATATGACGAGTGACGTTCTTTATGTACATAAATGATTTTGCTGACTGGGTAGGTTGCAATCTGCGGTTGTTTGCTGATTATGCAGTGGTGTACGGTAAGGTGTCAAGTTGAGTGACTGTAGGGAGATAGATACCAGACGACTTAGACAAAATTTCCAATTGGTATGATCAATGGCAGCTATCCCTAAATGTGGGAAAATGTGAGTTAATGCGTATGAGTAGGGAGATCAAACCTGTAATGTTCGGATACAGTATTAGTAGTGTCCTACTCTATTCTCGATTACTGCTCGAGTGTTTGGGATCCATACCAGGTCAGACTGAAGGAAGATATCGAAGCAATTCAGATGCGGACTGCTAGATTGTTATCGGTAGGTTCGAGCAGTATGTGTTATGGAGGTGCTTTGGGAACTCAAATGGGAGTCCCTGGAGGGAAGGTGACATTCTTTTCCAGAAACACTATTGAGGAAATTTAGAGGACCGGCATTTAAAGCTGACTGCCGAACGACTCTACTGACGCCAACATATAATGCGCTCAAGGCTTGTGTTCACATCTACCCAGCAGCTGGCAGCCGACACCGGCTGCCCAGTTATGGAGGTGAAGAGCTTACGGGACGTTTCACACCTACCCGACAGACGACGTGGCCGGCAGGACGACAGCCGAAAGCCGGGCCGATGCCGTGGGATGCCGGCAGCCCCTACTGTGTCGGCCTGGTGCCGGCTGTCGTGGGGAACACCCGGCGCGTGTAGTGGGACGGGCAACAGTGGACTTCACATCTACTGTCGTCTGCCGATCAGTTGCGTTTTGCTTTGTTCTTTTGGTTCAGCCTGTTCTGAAGATTTCTAGTGTGCCATGGCGGAAATCGATGTCGAAATTCTGATAACATTAACGCAGGATCGACCAGTTTTAAGGGAAAAGACTTTAAGTAGTTATAAGGACAGAATACAAACCAGGAATGCGTGGATCGAAGTCTGCAAAGAATTGAACGAAGGTTTTGAATGGATGTGTGACAGGATAGAGACAACTATGGTAAGTACATATCTTTATTTTTTATGTTAAACCCACAACATTTTTTATAATCAGTGGTACATTAAATTTTAGATAATTGCCATTTCACAGATCCTTCATTCACAACATTTTTTACAATCAATGGCACATTAAATTTTAGATAATTGCCATGTCACAGATACTTCAGGTGTTATAAAATAGTCCGTCATGATGTTGCGTACATTATTGGCAGAAATTCCCCCACATGCACATTCACTTCTTGTTATACTTTCAAGTCCAGTTATGGGCAGAACATCCTTGCAGTTGTAGCCTTCGTTTTTAAGAACAAAATTGTGCAAAACAACACATGCCTTAACAATGTCAAGAGCAAAATCGGGTTTTAAATTTATAGCTCTGTGGAAAATCCTCCATTTATTAGTCAGTATCCCAAATGAACACTCTACATACCTCCAGGCTCTTGAAAGGCGACAATTGAAGACTCTTTTAGCAGCTGTTAATTGGTGTCCGGAGAACGGTCGTAGAAGGTGTTGTTGCAGTTCAAACGCTTCATCACCAACAAAAGAATAAGGTACCTTTGGAGTTACTGTACTAGGGAGGCATCTGTCTTCATGAATTACCAGCTTCTTTTCCATCAATGATTCCCAGAAAGAACATTCTTCAAATATAGTAGAGTCATCCTTTTTGCGATAACTGCCGATATGTGCGTAGATAAAATTATAGTCTGAGTCTGCCACAGCCATCAGCACTATTAATGAACATCTTTTGTAATTATAATACATTGAGTTAGATGGATGGATGACACGAACATGCTTTCCATCTACAGCCCCCATGCAATGAGGAATATTTGCTCTTTGCTCAAATTTTGCAGCAATGTTTTCGAAGTCTTCTTTGGTGAGTAGAGGCATGTATTCACAATGTAGACGCCAAATAGCTTGACACACATATCTGACTATTTTACTGATAGTGGAAATGCCAACTCTGTAACTATAATGAAGATCTGTGAACGTACAGCCAATGGTCAGATATCTGAAAAGAAAGTTTCAGTATTGTAGAATGTCTGTGTAGCTTTCTGGAAAAGTTAATTGAATATAGCATGTGCTGTAACGTAAGCAATAAAATGAACTATCCTACAATAGGCCCAATCCATGCACAGTGATCTAAAATCGGAAAGTATTCCTGCATGAACATCACAGATTTTGATTAAATTTTGTATGAACATTGACACAATATCACCAATGACAAATGGCAATGTTTAACGTTAACCAATTAAATACTTCTGGAAATATTTTCCCCTATTGTGCACCTTTCAACAGTCTGCCCCTATTTTTTGACAACATTGAGATATATCTCTGGCAATATATTTGTGAAGGAAACAAATCTACGACATATTGTAGAACGTTTTGACCTTCTTACATGAAATAACAAAAAAAAATTGCATTACCAATCTTCATAAAGGCGATTTGAAAAGAAGACTGACGAAACAGTAGTCGCTTGAAAGAAGTGTGAGGTCAGGCTTTTCATATGTCGATTGCACGATAAACCTTAAACTTCGTGTGTAATAACTTATCAACATACGGTTTTACAATGCAAAATTTCATTTTCCTACTGCTTTCCAATACTTTTTATATTGTAGACAACACTGATTTTTTAAAAACGTTAATTTCTGAACCACTAGACACTCTAATTTTTCCGGCTTTCATAACGCTTTTATATCAGACAGGTTGAAAACCATTAGACTTCTTTTTGTAAGGATGGTAGTGTGATGTACCTCTTCAGTTAGCATTTTTGTTTCAGGCAAATTGGATATGAAGAAGTGGGCGAATATTCGCGATTCTTTCCAAAGAAGCGAGAGAATGTATAAGTCATCTCTAAAATCTGGGAGTGAGAGGCAACCACCCAGAACGTACATATACAGTCAACAGCTTCAATTTTTGAAGAAAACGACAGAAGCACGTCCGACTGCCGACAGTTTCTCGCTCACTGAAAATGCGACCACGGAAAGACCAGTTTTTGATGACACTTTTTCCTTCACTGACGATACTCAGGATCCAGAAACTGATTGTAATGAGACATTCACAGAGGAAGTACGTAATTCTGACATACCGAAATCACGCAGTAACAAGAAGAGGAAGCTTGACCCTGTAGAAGTAGAGCTGATCAATGCACTACACAGAAAATCCAATCGCCATATGTCTTTTTTCAGCGGGATAGCTCCAACGCTGGTAACATTTGATGACGATAAGGTTGTAAAGTTTCAATTAAGAGTTGTTTCTTAGATTAGATTAATTATTCATTCCATAGACCCATAAAAGAGGGAATCCTTCTGGGTGTGGAACATGTCAGATAAACACATTACAAAAATGTAATTAGAAAAACTTGAGTTTCATTAATTTTAATGCTCCTCAGTCAATAAACAGTAAAATTATGTACATGAATTAAATTTAAACTTCTAATAATTACAGGTTTAATACTTACATCTGCTTTCATTAATTCCATCATTCAGACACTTGCCAGTTTCTTGGCTATTACAACCAAGTAATTAAAGTAAATTATTCATTTCAGTGATCCTCAGTTAAGAACAGTCAGATTATGTACAAGATTTAAAATTAAACTTCGACTATTTACAGACTTAAGACTTACTTCTGATATTAAACAGCGTAAAAAGTTGTGGGATAAAAATAATACTATCACTCATCCTAGTACATCATGTGAATACACACGTTTACCCCTTTATGAGGTACAAGCAATTACAAATGCAGAAGTCAATAGGCAACGACCCACAACCGACACACAGTGTTACCAACAAGCAGTGGAGTAATTTTTCAGGGACATGTTCCAGATCGTCTACGCCATCACAAACCTCTGAAAATTCATGTGCTGGGTCGTTCAATTTTTAAGCTATGTTTCAATTTTTTAATATGATTATAAAAATGCACATCCTTCAGAGTAATAAACTTTTTAAAAATTTAACTATTGTTTATCCCACTAACCTGATCGTAATTGTCAACATTTGTTTAGACTGGATACATTCTCGGAAGAACGTGTTGTGGCGCTGAATGGAACTCTTCATTCGATCATGTAGATCGTCAAAAGTTCGTAAACTCATCCGGAAATAATTAAAAAAACTTATCTTCATCTTCCCTATCCTCAAAAAGAACAAAAAATGCACCCACTTCGTCTCTTCTCACTTTGAGTGGATGAACCCAATGCAACCTTCTTCTTCTTCTTCTTCTCTTCAAACGTCTGTACAAGACAAGCCACGATAATAACTGGTCGGGCTCCATTTATCATTTGAAAGCAACTGCTGGTGGAAGGACGGCACCGGAGGGCATGCTGTGCTACTGTCGGGTAAGTGCGAAGAGACGCGGCTCTTGTGTAGGCCCGGCAAGAATGCCGGCTTGTCGGCTGCCAGGTAGATGTGAAGTAAGCCTAAGGGCCATGAAGATAAGGTACGAGAAATTAGGGCTCATGTGGAGGTATACAGACAGTCGTTTTTCCCTCGCTCTATTTGCAGTTGAATAGGAAAGAAAATGACAGGTAGTAGTATAGGGTACCCTCTGCCACGCACTGTACGGTGCAGAGTATCTATATAGATGTAGCTGTAGATTTAAATGTTCTTTTTCCATCGCAGATATCACCAAAATGCCATCTATGTAAACATAACAGAAGCCTAAATCCCTAGTGATCTCATCCATGAAACGCTGAAACGTCTGTGCCGCATTGCACAGACCAAAAGGCATCCTAAAGAACTCGAATAGACCAAAAGGTGTCGTCACCGCTGTATTGGGGATATCTTGCACGGCAATGGGGACTGATAACATGCTGGGCTGGATCAATAGTTGAATGTATAGAGTTCCCATGAATAGTAGCAAAGAAGTCTCATACATGTGGCACCAGATACCAACCTGGGATGGTCCTTGCATGGAACTGCCGGTAATCGCCACACGGACGCCATCTGTTCTTCTTGGATACCACATAGATTGGGGCTGCCCAGCTGCTACTCGGAACTCTGCAAATACCCATTGACAGCGTGCTGTGGAATTCCTATTTCACCACTCGCAACTTCTCTGGCGTCAAACATCTAGGCCCAGCGTCAGATGGCGGGCCTGGCGCGGTCAAAATGTGATGCACCACTGTGTGTTTAACCGACGGGAGAGCAGGCGACTGCTGCATGATTTCGAGAAATTCTTTTAGTAATCACGTGTACAGCATATCTTCTGCAACCGTAAGTACCGCCATTGGAGTGAGGCCTTCCTTAGACTATGCATGTTTTTAGAGGAATTTGACTGATGCTTGCGTCCGAGGTCAGGTATCAGACCATAAAAGGATAAGAAATCGACTGCTATGATAGGCTGTGGTGTATCTGTTACTTTGAAGCGCCACACAAGTGTATGGCGTAGTCCAAGGTAGAACAACAATGTGACCTGACCGTATGTTTTAATCTTAAGAGTTGTTAGCTGCAAACAGACAAGAACCGTCGCAGCTCTGGCGTGGTACACGAGTTAACAGGTACACCGACACTTCTGTCCCTGTGTCCATTAGGTATTATGCTTTCATGTTGCGGCCTGTGATAAAAATTCGACACACATTACCGGCATGAGTAGGTGTTGCTACTACGGTTTCTGCTTCCTGTTTCCACTTGCATGGTGCTATACACTTTTGCGCGTCATTGCCGAATTTATCGTGGTTGTTGTTGTTGTGGTCTTCAGTCCTGAGACTGGTTTGATGCAGCTCTCCATGCTACTCCATCCTGTGCAAGCCTCTTCATCTCCCAGTACCTACTGCAGCCTACATCCTTCTGAATCTGCTTAGTGTATTCATCTCTTGGTCTCCCTCTACGATTTTTACCCTCCACGCTGCCCTCCAGTACTAAATTGGTGATCCCTTGATGCCTCAGAACATGTCCTACCAACCGATCCCTTCTTCTAGCCAAGTTGTGCCACAAACTCCTATTCTCCCCAATTCTATTCAGTACCTCCTCATTAGTTATGTGATCTACCCATCTAATCTTCAGCATTCTTCTGTAGCACCACATTTAGAAAGCTTCTATTCTCTTCTTGTCCAAACTATTTATCGTCCACATTTCACTTCCATACATGGATACACTCCATACAAATACTTTCAGAAACAACTTCCTGACACTTAAATCAATACTCGATGTTAACAAATTTCTCTTCTTCAGAAACGCTTTCCTTGTCATTGCCAGTCTACATTTTATATCCTCTCTACTTCGACCATCATCAGTTATTTTGCTCCCCAAATAGCAAAACTCCTTTACTACTTTAAGTGTCTCATTTCCTAATCTAATTCCCGCAGCATCACCCGACTTAATTCGACTACATTCCATTATCCTCGTTTTGCTTTTGTTGATGTTCATCTTATACCCTCCTTTCAAGACACTGTCCATTCCGTTCAACTGCTCTTCCAAGTCCTTTGCTGTCTCTGAAATTACAATGTCATGGGCAAACCGCAAAGTTTTTATTTCTTCTCCATGGATTCTAATACCTACTCCGAACTTTTCTTTCGTTTCCTTTACTGCTTGCTCAATATACAGATTGAATAACATCGGGGAGAGGCTACAACCCTGTCTCACTCCCTTCCCAACCACTGCTTCCCTTTCATGTCCCTCGACTCTTTATAACTGCCATCTGCTTTCTGTACAAATTGTAAATAGCCTTTCGCTCCCTGTATTTTACCCCTGCCACCTTCAGAATTTGAAAGAGACTATTCCTGTCAACATTGTCAAAAGCTTTCTCTAAGTCTACAAATGCTAGAAACGTAGGTTTGCCTGTCCTTAATCTTTCTTCTGAGATAAGTCGTAGGGTCAGTATTGCCTTCACGTGTTCCAACATTTCTACGGAATCCAAACTGATCTTCCCAGAGGTCGGCTTCTACCAGTTTTTCCGTGGTACTAGCACAAATTTTGTGCCGATGCGGACTCCTGGACGACCGGGGGCGCGGTCGCTGACGTGTGTGCGTTGTTTGTAATGCAGCTACTTGCGTGCTAGCTCCGCTAATTGCGACTGTTGTTATGCTAGTGCCACTGCAGACATATTCTCTTGCCACAATGACAGTGTTGCCACATTTGTTGCGGACTACAACTCGACGATCCTGTTCGCCGTTTACGCTAGTGCATTTCAATCACACGCGCACACCGTCAGAAGTTTTTGAGTGTCCGAGAGTAATCAGGACAACCAGATATTGCGCAGCACGTCGTCACCCACATGTGCGCAAACGGCGTAAAAGCTGTGACGGGTTTCGATCGCCGAGCTCCTTTAGTCCCTTCGCTTCCGACGGTGACATGCGCGTCACTAGCGCGTTCTTAATTGACGCATACCGTTCAGCGTTGGACGGTGCAGCAAGGAATCTTGTACCACAGCGGCCAAGTCTTCTGTTAGTGCTGCGACTGCATAGCTAGACCTCGTTTCGTCTGCTGATATCTGTGCAAGGACGAAATGGCTTTCAAGCTGCGCAAACCACATCAGGTTGTGTTGCGAGAAGGGCGGCGGTTTAATAGTAGCCCTATTAATTTTACTGCTCGCAGCTGGCTCTGTGTTGACTGGCGGAATGTCCATTTTGTGCGAGAACAAGCGCGGCGCGGCTGATGCGGAAGTAATGAATGTTCACTTTACGATGAGGTGTGAACGCTGAAGCCGACGCGGTTGTATTTTGTGTTCCCGTCGAGATCACCAAATCTATGGTATCTGATAAGAGTTGAACATTTATTTCCACGTAAAACACGTCTATGCAAGATAGCTTACAAACGGCCAAGGCTATACAGTTACTGTAAAGAGCGGCATGGAATGGTTTGTATTTCTAACGTTAAGGAGTAAATGGAACGACATTTACTACAGTCAGATCCACGAACGATGGCGGTTCGCGCATATCGAGACAGAACGGGGAATGCATTGTTGCCGGTTCCAAGCAACAGTTTGCGGCACGCCCATACGCTTGATTTGCGGTTGATGTAAGCGTTTATCCGGCAAATTATGTCTCTCGCTTGCTTGTGTAGAATTTGTCGCTTACCGCCACCATCAGCCATGACAACTCGCAACAAATGAAATAAAAATTCACTAAATAACTACCTGCTATCGTGTTAAATGGTCGCATTGCATACAACATTCACAGCACAGCTGTGCGCTCATTGGCTGTCGGTGAATGATGATGCATGTGTGTGGAACGACCCTAAACTCGACCGCCATCGCTCGTGACTCCAAGTATAGTCACATCACAGGGAATATTTATAAGCCACTGTATACTCGTGTTTGCGGAGACAGAGTGAGATGCTTCTGGTCTTATTCAAGTTGTGTGTCACATATTAATGGTTTCAAATGTAAGCTGAAATAACCACAAATAGTTCATTGAGACTATTAATATCAACATAATGTTTTCCCGACATTTAGGGCTTCATTAAATCTGCATATTGATGTTTTACATAAATATGAAACAGTGTATCTCTTCATTCATTTTTAATGAGGTAACTATATTTTATACGGAAAACTCATCTTACGATGTTTATTTCCTTCGGTTAGGGTAATTTTTAGCAAATTTTATTACAGTGTTTCTTTCGATTTTTTACGTTTCAGAGGCAATTAACTGTTTTCAAATTCGAAGTGCACGAGTAGGTGAGCAAATAAAGATCTATCTTTCTATCTTAAGCAATGACACGGGTACTAAACCAAAGAAACATTATTTTTGTAGAAATGTGCGACAGTCCTTCGTTCTCGTTGTATGTACAACGAAACAGTAAATTGTTAGTAAGTCTTGATTCTTTGTAGAAATGTGCGACACCGCATCGTTTTCGTTGTACGTACAACGAAACAGTAAATTGTTAGTGAGTCTTGATTCTTGGCACGAATAAACCTCTGTTATGTCGTATTGTCAATAAACCGCGCACGAGGACACGTGTCTTCACAGAAATGCCTCGTGCAGCGATGCTGTTTTGTAATCAGGTTTATCAGATTGCAGCCAACGTGGTTATCAGTAAAGGGAAACAATATATATTTCATTGAGTCAAAAATTTAAAAAAAATTAGTTGATGGCGATCTCATTTTTCATACTGCACGCAATCTTCACGGATAGTTATCTTTGATCGTTACTGCGTTTGGTAAGGAGAAAAGCAGTCGTGACTGTGAGTTAGAGCCGGCAAGATGTGGCGCAGAGTGTAAGTAAAGTGAAAATATAAACAAACTTTAGGAATTTATGACCGTAGAATATGATTTCCGCTAGAAAAATTCGTTAACTGTGTATATCTGAGAACCCCTGAAAAGTTAGAAGGGTTATTCTACAAGTCTTTCTTATCCTGTTTCGCAGATCACTGTGTTTTTGTTGTGTCCTTATGTCAACGAAATCGTCTCTCAACTTTGCGTATCAGTATTTACATAAAACAAACCATCCAGCGAGTTTGTTTTACCGAATATGTGTTTTGTACATTAATATTTAAGACGTGAAATTTAAATATAACACTAGTTGTATGGAATGTAATTTGCAAATGAGTGATACGTAGACCTACTCCAATGTATTATTTGAGATTTCGTGATTCGTGCCCAAACGAGATTATTAAACAATCAGGGCAAGTTTTTTTAGTGCCTGAACTGCAGCTATTAGAAAGGCTTTTCAGCTAAGTGCTATTGCGAGATACACCTCTCAGTTCCGTCACTGTGGGCTCCTGTGGCAGCATTTGGCATATTGCAGGAATGTGTCCAGTTTTGTTGTTCATCCTCAGTGTAATAACTGGACTTTTTCCTGCTTCGCTAAGAAAATCGAAGCCCCCCCCCTACCTATATTTGTCGTCGCCTCTTCTCATAATAGTCTAAGCTTTGTCGCCTTAGTCTGCCCCATCCGAAGTTTGGAGCTACGTTTCCTCTCTCAAATCGTTTTGGATCATACAAACTGTGGATCAGTACGTAAGTTCTGACATTTATCAAATTATCATTGTTGAAGGATGGTTTTCAGAAAGTCTGTACTGCTTAGTTCGTTCACTTTCTAGGTGTTTAACGTTTGCTGTTTGTTGTACCTGTTAATCTGCAGAGGGGTGTATGGTTTTACTCTTCTGTTTCACCTTTTATAAATGACATTGTGCACTAATATTATGCGTTCTTCTGTTAAGGAAGTGCTTTGTCACCTGCATTGGGAATTGAGATAATCCATCAAGTTATCAGGGTTTGGCTGCTGTGGGATCTTTTTTGCTGTTTTAGCAATGTTTATGTATGTGTAAAGTCTGATAAACTGAAGCCTTTGGTACCACTATGTCAGCTCACAACAAGACTTGTCACCTTTCACTCTAATCCATATCTTGACGCACACTACAGGATAAGTTGGTCACCACAACCTACCTCACTGACATAATATAAATGCTAAAAAAGCCAGTTTTCCCCCACTCCCTGTTTGTGCATGAATGATGTCACATGCCACATCATCATCATGTCGCGGGGCGAAGTTTCTATCCGGTATTGACGGGTTAAGTTGCCTCAGATAATCTGTTTGAGCCACAGTAACTAGCTGGATGAGTCAAGAAATGGACTACACCTAATTAGTGGGTGTCTTGTGAATAATGCAAGCTATCAGTAAATTCTTTGAAGTTGCACAGATGGCATATCTTGGATATTTTGGTTTGTATTTTTCAGTTGAAGACAACTGCTGTGGGTTTTGTTTAGAAGTTACCTATTTCTTACAGCCAGTGATTCTTATCATGTTGTACACTATGTCCATGTAGGTGTCATGAAGATATAAATCCTTTGAGGGAAATTTTTTTAGACTGTGTTGTATACCAGACTGTATACAATATGTTTTTATGTTGAAGTGCTGACAGATTGAACTGTAGCTTGGACTGAAGTCTGAGTTAGGTTCGAAACTGACAATTTGGTCAAGAGAGGGCGAAACAAACTAACGTATCATGACAATCTTTCTTGGATATAAAGTGCGTATTCCATAGTTGAATCTACTTCTGCGTTCAGAATTGCTGTTTTTCCCACTGTGATCTGATGGTTTTGAGTTTCTAATAACATGAAAATTCCTGCCCTCTTCTCGCATTCCTGAAAAAGTCCTGACAGTTTGTGTATTTGTGCCAAATTATGCAATAAATTGCAGAGAACTGTCGAAGTTGCAATATTATTATTATTATTTTTTTTTTTAATCACTTGATTACAAATTGTGAGCCCAGCCTCATTATCAAATCATCCAGTAAGCTGTGCAGTAATATACATTGCAACAGGCACATGACTGTGCATTTAGGTATACATCGTGTAAAGCAGTGCATTTCATTCAGCGTGCATTTGTGTTATTAGTGATGTCATCTCTCTATTGGCATAGTTTTGTGTTGTTAATGAATCCCTTCATTCGGGCATTACATCAAACAGGACCATTCTGTGTGAAACACAGGAGTAACAGAGACTGGGATACCACCCACCTGCTTTGACCACTGATGTCATCACCATGCCAAAAACCCCTATTTCGAACATATCCAACGTGGCTACCAACACATCTGCAAAACCACAGGTAACATACGAAGTAGTTCAGTGACTAAGCCCAGTGAACTGCGGAAAATGGGGTTGTGGATGGGGACAAACTAAGAATTCAATGACAGGAACAAAAACACTGTTTAAGGTGCAACACTCCACAAAAAACAAAACACTAGAAACCATCAAAAAATAAAACTAAACAAAGTCATAAAAAATGCAACATAAGGTCATGGTATCCCAAACTCAAGGTAACCTATATAGCCTAACTCAAACTTAGTCCAGGATACCAATAACCCCCCATTTCCCCCCACCACAACTACAAAAGGCGGTATCCCAGTCTCCACTTAACCTATATAGTTCAAATCTAGACCCGCGTAGCAATAACATATACCGCTAAAGCATGCCACCTCTTCATATGCTGTGCCCTCTACCACATGTCATTTCCATTGAGACCGACAACCTTGCAGGTTGGTCTCCTCCCCCAAATCAACCCTCCAACCCTCATTTCCATTCCAAAACCCAGACAAATGGCTCACATTATGATCAAGGTAAAAATCACGTACATGCTGAACAGTTTTCTCACACAGTATCTTACGTGGCTTTGGATTTGGTGTCACTAGTATAACATGTTTTGCTATAAAATGATTTGCTCTTCGAATGATGTAATCTGAAGCAGAAAATTCTTTCATAGTTTCCCTTTACTCCAGCTCGTTGGAAGTACTATCAAAATTTGTATTTTGTCATACATGCAATCTGAACCCTTCAAATAATCTTTCAGCTGGGCTTTGATTTCTCCTTTTCAATTTCTTTCACGTTGTTCTTTTTCCAGTTGTGCCACATAAGTATGCTTCAACACTGAGGCAATCTCTTTCAGTTTTTGCTTTGGGTACTTTATCTCACTCTGAAGCCTCCTTTTCTTCACAGGAGACTCACCTAAATACTGAAGGCTAGTATTTAAAGAATAAAGTGTCAATCCAATGCTGTTTCATCTTCAGTTAAATTTTCTCTGGAAGTACGTAGTACAGCTGGAGCAACACCTGCAGGTATTGATGAGTTTTGAGATATTTGCTTCCCAAATTTGCTGAAAACGTTTCCACCTAGCAATACATTAGGATAATGTTTTACTATCCACTCTTGACACATGCTTCAAATTCTTCTGTATTCTTGTGTGACCTCCTTTAAAGTCGAATTGCAATATAATTTCTACTTGGAATCCATTTTTTGCAAACTACTCCTAAATACTACAGCAACTATACACTGCAAGTTGGGTACACTCATGAAGCAAGTTAATGATTAGTGATTGAAAAAAAAAGTCTCTCTGATTAGCTGTGCACAAGAAGAAATGTTCACCAGTTGCTTAGAATAAATTGTGGACATGATGCCTTTGGTGTGTCATCGTGATATACACCATCTGTATAGTAATGTATTGGAACAATTCAATACATTTTTTTCAAAAAAATTGATGATTATGTTTTGAGGTATATAAGGTTAAAGTCAATGAGCTTCAACATGTAAATTCGTAGAAACCTGTCCTGTTGCGTACCAGTGTAAAGCTCTACTCTTTATCGTTTTGGTGATGTAAGTTTCATTGCTTTATCTGGATTAGAATCAGAATTATAATCTTTTATGTTGAGACATATGCATGTAAATTTCACACAGTTTCCAAACTAGCAGACCTATAAGTTTCTTCACAACTGTCATATAATGTTACAAATTGGTATTTTCCATCTCTTACTTGGATCCTCCCCCCCCCCCCCCCCCCCCCCTTCCCTCCCCGCTGCGGGTCCAGGGATTAGAATATGTCTGAGGTATTCCTGCCTATCGTAAGAGGTGACTAAAAGAAGTTTCACACATTTTGGCCTTTATGTGATGGTTCCCTGTAGGGTTTTACCTCCATTTTTCAAAATTTTCCTGAAGAGCTAGCCAAATGGGGAAGGGAACATTACATGGTGCATCGTACCTTGAAATCTTTAGCCCACTTTATCGTCGTCGCACTGCAGTCCAGCTCATTCTCCATCTCTTGGGTGAGAACAACTTCCTGGTTGCATTTTCCACCATGCACTATGCAGTTTTGCTTTTTCCACCGGCGATGAGGATGGTCTTCTTTGCACCTCATATCCTGCACCGTAGCCAGTCTGTTGTGGTGGGGCCCCTATGTACCCTGTTAGTTGTAGCCCCTTGACAACATAGGGATCGCCCTGCTGATACCTGCGCTGTTAACTCCCCACATATGCAAAGGAGTAGATGGCCATCACTTTGGGGCATCGGGACCCCTCAGCAAAGGCCATCCTGCCAGGTGGCTTTTGCAGCAGCTGGGTGGCACCCGTAGGGAGGGCCCCTGGTTGGAGTGGGTGGCATCAGGGCAGATGACGCGCAATGAAGCATCACTTGCTGGTGATCAAACACCAGCAGTTCTCTAAGCATTCCAAGTCTCAGTACAATGCAAGAACGTATGACTGTATATCATTCCCCTCCCTGGCCACACCATGGGAGGAACACCAGGCTAAGGATCTCAGCGAACCTTATTCACCCTGGTACCTCGTATGTACGAGAACTAATGAAGAATCCTTTGTTTTGATGAAGCCACAGATTTTTGTAGAGCATTTAGAGGACAAGTTTGGGGAGGTGGAGGGCTTGTCCAAAAATGCAATCTGGGTCAATCTTGATAGAAACAGCATCCTCCGCCCAGTCATGGGCTTTACTTGCTTGTAACAAGTTGGGGGATGATTCTGTACCATCATGCTGCATAAGAGCTTAAATATGGTCCAAGTTATTATATTCCACAGGGTCCTTCTTTTGCAATCTGATGACAAGCTGCGCACCAATTTAGAGTGACGAGATGATCATTTTGTCCAGCGCATCCATCGGGGTCTGAGGGATAATCCGGTTGCCACCAGTGCCTTCATCTTGGGTGACACCTTACCCGAGGTGGTCAAGGTGATGGTCTGCCACTGTGATGTCAAGCCATATATCCCTCCCCCAATGCGGTTCTTTAAATGCTGGAAGTTCGGGCATATGTCTTTCCGCTGTACTTCCAGCAACACATGTCGAGATTGCGGACGTCCATCACATCCCAATGCTCCATGTGCCCTGCCTCCCATCTGTGTCAACTGCGGAGAGCATCATTCACCTTGCTCACCAGACTGCAGCATTTTACAGAAAGAGAGGGAAAAAAATGGAATACAAGACACTGGACCGTCTGACCTACACTGAAGCTAACAGAAAACATGAGTGCCTACATCGTGTGGCTATGACCACCTCATACGCCACCACTACGAGAACAGTTGTAGCCCCATCAGTTCCGCGAATTCCAGTCAGGTCTCAGAGCCAGAAGGTTACATTTGCCCTCTTGATGGTGAGGGGCACTTCCACCATTGTTGTTCCTGCACTATGTACCTCGGGAGCACTGCCCCCCCCCCCCCCCCTAAACATTGGGGACACCAGTCCCCACTTCTCAGCTGGAGAAGCATAAGTGTTCTTCGGCTCCTCTCGCCAGGAAGTGGTCCCTTGGGTCACCCCTTTCCCAGCTTTCTGCTACTGGGAAAGATGGCACCTGCCAGAGGCTGAAGAGCCCAAAAGTAGATGGTTGTAGGGCTTCACACTCATCGTCAGTCCTGGAGACTTAATCAGTGAAGCCTTCCCAGTCAGAGAAACCTAAGGAGTAGCTAGAAAAGTCCAGAAAGAAGACCCCTAAGACCAAGGAAATTGTGGTGGCACTGATACTACCACTACCTACTAGCTCTGTGTCGGGGGATAGGGTGAAGGTTCTGGTGTCCGCTGAGAACCTAGATCTCGCTGGACCCTCAGACACAATGGATGTAGACTGCTCAAGCACTAAGTCGGTGGCAGCAGGTGACCCTGAGACGTAAACTGCGTCATTGAATGTTCCATGCCTTCCCAATCTCATGACGTCGTCATCCTCCAGTGGAATTGCGCCAGTTTTTTCCACTGCCTGGCTGAGCTACTGCAGCTGTTAAGCTTTACACCTGCTATCTGCATTGCCCTCCAGAAAACCTGGTTCCCGGCATTGAGGACCCCTGCCCTCCACAGTTATGAGGGATATTACAGGAACCATAGCGACTATAATCGAGTGTCAGGTGGAGTTTGCATTTGTGTCCTAAACTCAGTCTGCGCTGAAACTGTGCCTCTTCAAACCCATCTTGAAGCTGTGGCTGTCAGAATAAGGAAAACACGGGAAATAACTGTTGCAGTGTATATCTTCCTCGAAATGGTGCAGTACCTCTGGATGTGTTAACTGCACTGATTGATCAACTCCCTAAACCATTCCTACTTTTAGGAGATTTTAATACCCATAACCCCTTGTGGGGTGCCACCTTGCTTACTGGCCGAGGCAGAGATGTCGCAACTTTACTGTCTCTGTTCGACCCCTGCCTCTTAAATACTGGGGCTGCCACACATTTCAGTGTGGGTCGTGGTAGTTACCCAGCCATTGTTTTATCCATTTGCAGCCCAGGACTTCTCCCAACTAGCCACTGGAGAGCACATGGCCTGTGTGGCAGTGACCACTTCCCCTTCTTCCTGTCACTGCCCTGGCATCAGGCTCATGGACACTTGCCCAGGTGGGCTTTAAACAAGGCAGAATGGGAAACTTTCACCTCTGTGGTCACTGTTGACTCTCGCCCACACGGTAGCATTGATGTGATGTTTGAGCA
The DNA here is from genome assembly GCF_021461385.2 of Schistocerca piceifrons. NCBI lineage: Eukaryota > Metazoa > Arthropoda > Insecta > Orthoptera > Acrididae > Schistocerca > Schistocerca piceifrons. Next base: position 699,012,440 of record NC_060139.1, on the reverse strand, counting down.
GGTGACTACAACAATCGTTACTGTGTTGGAAAACGTGAGCCCTCGCTCTTTAGGGTGCCCCGGCGAAAGGCGGTCCCTTGGTGGTCGCCGGAAGTCGTTGAGGCAATTAAGGAGCATCGCTGAGCTCTACAGCGGCATAAGCGGCACCCTTCCCTGGAGCACCTCATAGCCTTTAAGGGGCTCCATGCCCACGTTCGCCAGCTTATCAAAAGACGGAAGCAGGAGTGTTGGGAGATACATGTCTCAACCATTGGGTGCCATACGTCACCTTCCCAAGTCTGGATGAAGATCAGACATCTTTTTGGGTACCAGACCTCAACAAGTGTCCCTGGCATTAACATCAGTGGCATTTTATCTACTGAAGCAGACGCGATTGCTGAGCACTATGCTCGAGCCTCTGCATCGGAGACTGCCCCCCTAGCCTTTCTCACCCTCAAATGGTGGATGGAAAGGGAAGTCCTCTCATTCGCTACACGCCACAGTGAACCCTATAATACCCCATTTACAGACAGAATGGGAGCTCCTCATTACCCTTGCACATTACCCCAACACAGCTCCTGAGCCAGATCGGATCCATGGTCAGATGATTAAACATCTTTCATCTGACTACAAGCAACATCTCCCCCATCATCCTCAACCAGATCTGGTGCGACGGCATCTTTCCATCGCAGTGACAGTAGAGCACCATTGTTCTGGTGCTTAAACTTGGTAAAAACCCATTTGATGTGGATAGCTATCGGCCCATCAGTCTCACCAATGTTGTTTATAAGCTGCTGTAATGTATGGTTTGTCGGCAGTTGGGTTGGGTCCTGGAGTCACGTAGCCTACTGGCTCCATGTCAGGGCAGCTTCTGCCAGGGTCGCTCTACCACTGATAGTCTTGTGTCCTCAAGTCTACCATCCGAACACCTGGTTGCCATGTTTTTTGATTTACGAAAAGCGTATCACATGACCTGGCGACATCATCCTTGCCACATTATACGAGTGGGGTCTCCAAGGCCCTCTCCAGATTTTTTTTTTTTTTTTTTTTTTTTTTTTTTTAAATATCCAAAATTTCCTGTCACTTTGTACTTTCCGTGTCCAAGTTGGTGCCTCCTATAGTCCCCCCCCCCCCCCCCCCCCCCCTATTCATATCCAGGAGAATGGGGTCCTGCAGGGCTCCATATTGAGTGTATGTCTATTTTTAGTGACCATTAATGGTCTAGCAGAAGCTGTAGGGCCATCCGTCTCACCTTCTCTGTATGCAGACGATTTCTGCATTTCGTACTGCTCCACCAGTACTGGTGTTGCTGAGCGGTGCCTACAGGAAGCCATCTACAAGGCACAGCCATGGGCTCTAGCCCACGGTTTCCAGTTTTCGGCTGCAAAGTTGTGTGTTATGTGCTTCTGTCGTTGCCATACTGTTCATCCAGAACCAGAACTTTACTTTAATGATGATCCACTCATTGTAGTGGAGACATATCGATTCTTATGACTGGTTTTCAACGCCCGATTGACTTGGCTTCCTCACCTCCATCAGCGTAAGCGAAAGTGCTGGCAGCACCTCAGTGCCTTCCGCTGCCTGAGCAACACCAACTGGGGTGCAGATCGCTCTACACTGCTGCAGCTCTACAGAGCCCTTGTTCAATCCCGCCTTGACTATGGGAGTCTGGTTTATGGTTTGGCGGTGCATCAGCGTTGGGTTTACTTGACCCAGTGCACCACTGTGGCGTTCGCCTAGCGACAGGAGCTTTTTGGATGAGTCCGGTGACCAGTGTCCTGGTGAGACCAGAGTCCCTCCATTGCAGGTTAGGTGTGTGCAATTGCTCTCCAATTATGTTGCACACATTCATAGTTCTCCTGCGAATCCAAATTATGGTCTCCTTTTCCTGCCCACGGCGGTTCATCTCCCACATCGGCGGCTCAGGTCAGGGCTTACAATTGCAGTTCGTGTGAGATCCCTTCTCTCCGAACTGGAGTCCTTGCCTTTACCACCTTACTTGAGGTTCTTTCACGAACACCTCCATGATGTACACCTAGGGCGCTGCTTCGCCTGGACCTTTCATATGGCCCTAAGGATTCAGTTAACCGTGCGTCTCTCCGCTGTCACTTCCTCTCGATTATCGACACTTACCGGGACCATGAAGTGGTTTACACCGATGGCTTGATGGCTGATTGTCACGTTGGCTTTGCCTATGTTCATGGAGAACATAGAACAGCCCTCCTTGCCAGATGGCTGCAGTGTTTTCACTGCAGAGCTGGCGGCCATATCTCGTGCTCTTGAGCACATCTGTTCACACCCAGGAGAGTCATTTCTCCTGTGTACTGACTCCTTGAGCAGCATATAAGCTATCAACCAGTGCTACCCTCATCATCCTTTGGTAGCGACCATCCAGGAGCCCGTCTATACCCTGGACTGGTCCAGTCATTCAGTGGTATTTGTGTGGACCCCAGGTCACGTTGGAATCCCAGGCAACGAACTTGCCGACAGGCTGGCCAAACAGGCTACGTGGAAACTGCTTATGGAGATCGGCTTCTCTGAAACTGATCTGCGTTTAGTATTACGCCACAAGGTTTTGCTGCTTTCGGAGACAGAATGGCATAACCCAAGTATGCAAAACAAGATGCACGCCATTAAGGAAACTATGAATGTGTGGAAGACCTCAATGCGCGCCTCTTTCAGGGGCTCTGTAGTTCTCTGTCGGCTCCGCATTGGCCATACGTGGCTGACACATGGTTACCACCTCTGTCGCGAGGACCCACCTCGGTGTCGCTGTGGCTCACGAATGCTGGTCGTTCATCTCTTGCTGGACTGCTCACTTTGAGCCACTCTGCGGTGGATTTTTAACTTTCCCAGCACCCTACCTTTGGTGTTCTGTGACGATACCTCAACAGCAGCTTTAGTTTTACGTTATATTTGCGAGGTGAGTTTTATCATTTGCTCTAAGTTTTAGTATATGTCCTTTGTCCCTGTGCGTCCTCCACCCTAGTGCTTTCAGGGTGGAGGTTTTGATGTGTTGCAGGGTGGCTGGCTTTTCCTTTTTATCCTCATGGTCAGCCAGCTATGGTAACCTGCTTTCTTGTTTTAAGCTCTTCTACCTGTTTCTTGCGTCTTTGTGGTTTTCTTGTCCCCTTCTGTCCATTTCAGTGTTTGTTGCCCTTCAGTCGTTGTGGTTTTTCCTTTCATTCTGTTTTGTGTTCTAAGTCTCATTGTCTTATTTTCAACCTTGTGACATTGTTTCCTTCGGAACAAGGGACCGATGACCTTGTAGTTTGCCCCCTTCCCCTTCTTTTAAACCAACCAACTTATCTGGACCATTGAATGAACCAAATTTGAAAGAAATCTAAGTGTGTCTGGATGAGTGCTGGGTTGAATTAATGTGGAATTGCACATTTCTTTTTAATTGAGTAAACTTATTGCTTCTGTTTGTGTTGATATCACTTCTTTGTATTTGAATCAAAATACACTAAAATAAAAAAAAATCATGCCATGAAGGAATTATATGGATGGGGGGATCTGTAGATGTGATGTAGATGTACAGATAAACAAATCATTACACTTTCAGAAAAACTGGATGATTTATTCAAGAGAAAGGGCCTCAGAAATTGAGCACAAGTCAGTAACGCATTGGTCCACCTCTGGTCCTTATGCAAGCAGTTATTCAGCTTGACATTAATTGATAGTTGTTGGATGTCCTGCTGATGGATAATATGCCAGATTCTGTCCAGTTTATGCGCTAAGTCATCAAAATCCTGAGCTGGTTGGAGGGCACAGTTCATAATACTCCAATCATTCCCAGTTAGAGAGAGATCTGGTGACCTTGCTGATCAAGGTAGTGTTTGGCAAGCACAAAAACAAGCTGTAGAGACTCTTGCCGTATGGGGGCAGGCATTATCTTGCTGAAATATAAGCCCAGAGTGGCTTGCCATGAAGGGCAACAAAAGAGGTCGTAGAAAATCATCTACATACCGCTGCGCTGTTAGGATGCTGCCCATAATAACCAAAGGAATCCTACTGTGAAAAGAAATGGCACCCCAGCTCATCACACCTCATTGTTGAGCCGTATGGCAGGCAACAGTCAGGTTCGTATCCCACCACTGTCGGAGGTGTCTCCGGACATGTCTGTAGCCTGGAATCTCGTGGCCTGGTGTAGAATGTCTTCAGTGACGAGTCCCACTTCTAATTGAGCACCACTGACCAGCGAAGACATGTATGTAGACTCCTCAGACGGCAGTGGGATACCAACTTGACTGTAAACTGCTATACAACCAACAATGAGGAGTGGTGATGGAAGGTACTATTTCTTTCACAGCAGGACCCCTTCGGTTTTCACCTGCAGCACCCTTAAAGCACGGTGGTATGTTGATGATATTATATGCCCCATTTTGTTGCGCTTCATGGCAAGCCATCTTGGGCTTACATTTCTGCATCATAATGCCTGCTCGCACACGGTGAAAGTTTCTACTGCCTATCTTTATGCTCTGAATCCAAAATTGGCCAGCAAGATTGCAAAATCTCTTGCCAATTGAGGACATTTGAAACATTATGGACAGGGCGCTCAGACCACCTAAAGTGCCAGTTGGACAAAATTTGGCATGATACCCTCAAGAGGACATCCAGCAACTCTTATCAGTCCATACTAAGCTGAATAACTGCTTGTTTAATGGCCACAGGTGGACCTGTGCATTACATCATCTGATTTTTCTGAAATTGTAGTCATCTCTTTGTTTGTACATGTACATCACGTCTACAGATTTGTCCCATTCAGATAATTCCTTCGTGGTGTGTCTTTTTTTTTTAGTGTACTTACAAAACTGCCATAAATGTCACTATTTTAAATTAATAAAATGAAATTACTTTCTAAACATAAAAGCTCTGGCATCTTTTTATGAATAATTGTGAAGGCAACCATGATATACCTTTAAGATAAATTATATAGCTTTTTTGTTCTTGATACCATGTTTTTTTGTCTCTTCAGCCTTGTTGCGAGGTGTTTTTCCTGCCCCCCCCCCCCCCCCCCTTCCGTGTGTTTATTAAATCCTAACATTCATGTGACTTATGTTCTGTTTCAGGCTGCATCTACATCTAGTGTTTCTGATTTTGCTAAGCAGTTCACTAGGTGTGGACAGAGGAAATTTCAAAGCATGTCATCAAAGCAGCTTTTGCAAGTATGTAAATATATAATTGTGTGCGAGTGTAAAATTTCACATATTATTAGATTAATTTCACGTTAGTTGCTTAAAAAAAGTATTTAAAAGGGGTTGTATTGTGACATCATGCAATTCAGATTTTGATTGTTGTGCGTTAGAATGACTTCTGACCCTTAACAGTTAGACATACAGGGAGTGTTGGATAGAACTGTTGCCAGTGTGTGCTGACCGTGTCACACAGAAACCACTGATACTCGTTGCTACTTACTGATGGTATGGCAACAGATTGCACAGTACCAGCTGAACTATTAGTGGCACAGGAAGGGAAAGGTGGTTTCATATTGGAGTTACCATGGCAACTGAGTCAGGCTCCTCTTTTGCCAGATATACATTCTTTTATCATGTGTTTCATGAAGCTTTACTTTAATCATACTGTAAATTAATTGGTGCTGCGATGTTGCAAGTATGCCTATTTCTCAGTTGCTGTCAATTTGCCGTACAGCATTTTTACTGTTTCTGCATGCCTGAGTTGCTCTGCTCTGATCAGCATAGAACACTTTTGATTGAAATGTCAGCTGTATAAGACCAAAGAATCCCAGGTTGGATATATGTAGGTTGAGGAAGATATATGTAGATTGAGGAAGCAGCTCATTAGAAGTTTCCAATGTGGATTCGCTATCTTTCTATTCAAGATAACACCACTCTATTCTTGACCTCTCTGCAGGAAGTTTTTTACGTGAGTGAATGTTGTCCATCAAGAGACATTGGTTCATGTAGTGATAAGATGGTATTAAATGGTTTGACCAGAGGTATGCCTGTGATTTTAAGTAACAATTGGACAAGGATTTTAAAGTTTTGTGGGAAAGCATGACTCCTAAGATGATAGGGAATAGATTTTAATGATTAAGTGGCTGATTTTTTGATGTTTCTCAAATTATATTCCAATCCACAAATGATGGCGGTTCACGCAACTTAAGACACGGAGGGGACTGGCATTGTTGATGATTCCAAGCAACTGTCGCAGTACGCTTACGCGTGTGCTTTCCACTTGAAGACTTGAGGGAAGCTATATCCTGCAAATTCTCTCTCTCACTTGCTTATGTAGAATTTATATTTACCACGACCATCAGCAGTGATAACTCGCAACACATGAAATAGAAATTTCACTAAACAACTCGCTACAATCACGTTTAATGCTTGTATTAGCTACGGCATTCAGAGCAGAGCACTCGGAACACTACTGAACGCTCATTGCCTGTCGAAGTATGCAACCATCATCATTTGTGACTCTTAACAATAGTGATCAGTCAGTGACATGTATCTGTAGTAGTGTCATTTCATGAAAACATATTTTAAGTTAAGACTGCAGTAATTTTACTTAACTGTGAGGACATGTGTTTGAGCATGTGTGATCTCTCTCTCTCTCTCTCTCTCTCTCTCTCTCTCTCTCTCTCTCTCTCTCTCACACACACACACACACACATACACACACACACACACACACACACACACACACAAATATAATTATAATTTTAATTATTGAAATTAAACTTTTACATTTTTTATATTCAGCTGCTCAGTATAATCTTTCATCTGAGTCAATATTGTTCTGGGCAGTGTTAATGTTGGTGTATATGTGGGAAACAGGTCTCCTGCCTCTAGCTCGTTTTGTAGGGATGCCATTTCACATGGTCCTCCCACATGGTGATATGATTTCTTATTTCCAAAAAAGTGCTAATATATCTCTGTGGTGCACCACTACTGTAATATCCTTGCTTGCTTCACAGGCAGTATTCATATTCAGCAAGGATGCTTATGACCATCCCATTGCATGCTCTAAAACCAATATCATTATTGTCGGCCTCCAAGATGATTAATATATTTTCAGTAGTCATTAAATAACTTAGCAGATTATTAAGTGCAGTATATGGTCATCTCTTCCACTTACAAAGACTTAGAAGGTCATGGTGAGTGAGGGAAGTAACTTTGAAGATATATCAGTGAAGGTAAGCTTGTATAGCAAATCCTGTATCTCAACACGCCATCCTCTTACCTGAAGCAAGATCAGTGTTGAAATATGATCACTTAGGAGGAAGAGTGCCTGAAAATGATAATGAGCTGCAGTTGGTAAAGCCAACTGCTTAATCACGACGTTACCCTGTTTTCAGCCTCTCATAGTGGAAGTGTTTTAACATGACTGTGTATGTTACACAGATAATGATGCATAGCTTCCTGCACAAATGACCAATGTATGGTGCTTATAATTATATTTTCTATTTAGACAAGTGGGGAAAGACGAGATAGAATGAGTCCTGCCCAATTTTAGTAACATTTTGACACTTGGAGTCAGTGCCCAAAAAAATGTGAGTAATGTAATGGGCCTGTCTGAAAATACACTCCTGGAAATGGAAAAAAGAACACATTGACACCGGTGTGTCAGACCCACCATACTTGCTCCGGACACTGCGAGAGGGCTGTACAAGCAATGATCACACGCACGGCACAGCGGACACACCAGGAACCGCGGTGTTGGCCGTCGAATGGCGCTAGCTGCGCAGCATTTGTGCACCGCCGCCGTCAGTGTCAGCCAGTTTGCCGTGGTATACAGAGCTCCATCGCAGTCTTTAACACTGGTAGCATGCCGCGACAGCGTGGACGTGAACCGTATGTGCAGTTGACGGACTTTGAGTGAGGGCGTATAGTGGGCATGCGGGAGGCCGGGTGGACGTACCGCCGAATTGCTCAACACGTGGGGCGTGAGGTCTCCACAGTACATCGATGTTGTCGCCAGTGGTCGGCGGAAGGTGCACGTGCCCGTCGACCTGGGACCGGACCGCAGCGACACACGGATGCACGCCAAGACCGTAGGATCCTACGCAGTGCCGTGCCACTTCCCAGCAAATTAGGGACACTGTTGCTCCTGGGGTATCGGCGAGGACCATTCGCAACCGTCTCCATGATGCTGGGCTACGGTCCCGCACACCGTTAGGCCGTCTTCCGCTCACGCCCCAACATCGTGCAGCCCGCCTCCAGTGGTGTCGCGACAGGCGTGAATGGAGGGACGAATGGAGACGTGTCATCTTCAGCGATGAGAGTCGCTTCTGCCTTGGTGCCAATGATTGTCGTATGCGTGTTTGGCGCCGTGCAGGTGAGCGCCACAATCAGGACTGCATACGACCGAGGCACACAGGGCCAATACCCGGCATCATGGTGTGGGGAGTGATCTCCTACACTGGCCGTACACCACTGGTGATCGTCGAGGCGACACTGAATAGTGCACGGTACATCCAAACCGTCATGGAACCCATCGTTCTACCATTCCTAGACCGGCAAGGGAACTTGCTGTTCCAACAGGACAATGCACGTCCGCATGTATCCCGTGCCACCCAACGTGCTCTAGAAGGTGTAAGTCAACTACCCTGGCCAGCAAGATCTCCGGATCTGTCCCCCATTGAGCATGTTTGGGACTGGATGAAGCGTCGTCTCACGCGGTCTGCACGTCCAGCACGAACGCTGGTCCAACTGAGGCGCCAGGTGGAAATGGCATGGCAAGCCGTTCCACAGGACTACATCCAGCATCTCTACAATCGTCTCCATGGGAGAATAGCAGCCTGCATTGCTGCGAAAGGTGGATACACACTGTACTAGTGCCGACATTGTGCATGCTCTGTTACCTATGTCTATGTGCCTGTGGTATCATGTGATGTATCTGACCCCAGGAATGTGTCAATAAAGTTTCCCCTTCCTGGGACAATGAATTCACAGTGTTCTTATTTCAATTTCCAGGATTGTATGTGGACCATGTTTTTACTGGCTCTCTTTCTCAATTTTTCACATAGTTCCATGTGTGTTTTAATATTTCCTGCACATGCAGGTGCCTCTGTGGAGACTGTAATTAAGGTATTGTTTGCTAATGATAAAGTCGTGCTGAAGTAGCCTGTATGTTTCTTTCCTTTTGTCTCTTCACTGTGGTCTATTTATATGTGTGTTAGTTTTGTTGCATAAATATGCCAAGATGCAGTTTTGCCATTGTTAAAATTGCTTAGATTAATCCTATGATTTTGAAGATAATGAGACTGATTTTGTGGTAGATGTTGTTGCAGATGATTGTGGGGATGATGTGATCTATATTCAAGAAGAAATTTGAGAGAGTTCAGACAGTGATACTTTCAAACAAAATGCTTGCCATTTTTATTCAGATTTCAGTTGGCAGTGCTTTCAGAGTGATTTTATTTTAAAATATGACTTTGTAGTAGAATCAGGAGAGTAAGGCTGATATGTAGGGCGACGACAGACCGAGTATAGGTGGATCATCACTTATCATGTACTAGATACTACTGTATTTTTGGGGCTATCCAGACAGCTCAACTGCTTTTTTTTCCTTGCTTCTAACATATTGTGTTATGAAAAACATGGAGGGCAAACCAATGTATATGCCAAACAAAGCATAAGATATTTATGAAGCATATATTACTTCCCTTACCCGTACACTATCCAAGTGGGAGTTTCTTTTGTTGAAATGAGTAATGTGCTCTCAGGAAGGCAAGATGATGATTGGAAAAGTGTGACACTGTGACTGTGAAAGACAATAAACTGTGAGGGTCCCAACAAGAGTGACAAGCCCTTACTGAACTATGAAACAACAGTGCTATAATCCTTCAGACGACAAGGAGAATGCCTGTATGGTGATAACTGATAGAAAAATGACCACAGAATGTAAGAGGTACTCAGGGATCCCATATATATATATGGAACTTAAAGGAGATTCTATGGCTCAGATTATCAGAAAGATGTGTGCATTGCTTAAGGAGACTATAGAGACCCACATAGATTCCACACCTGAGATCCGGGCAAACAGTTGTAAGGTGCACCACACAGGTTGCAGATACTAGAACTGTCAGAGGCCACTCATAGATGCACGCACAGCCTTTCCTCCGTGCATTCTACTGGCCAGCCGACAGCTTACAAAGTTGGGCCAGGCCAGCCTTGCCCTCAGTTACATGTTGGCATTCTGACTAGGATTCTCAGACTAGTTGTGTAGTTACTCAGTAGCAAGTGTCTTCTTGTACAAGTTACTTCTAGATGCAGTAGTGTTGTGTCCATCATCGTGTGTAGGTTCTTGTGGTTAGAACACGTTGTCAATGAGTAGGGTTGTATTTTCACATGTTTTTTGTTGTGTGGTTGCTTTTCGCATATTGTTGTGACACGGAGTGTCAAACCTTGGTGCAACAACGGAAGGATCTCATCGTGGTCATGCAACAGGCTTTGCCAGGTTTGCTCTCTGAACCTTTGTCTCCAGCTCTGTTTCCTCCTCTGCTCCCACCATTTGATGAGGCAACAGAAGATTGGGAAGTGTACGAAAACTGCCTGTGGCAACATTTCCGTGCATTTCATGTTACGGATGTGGAGGTATATCGTGCACTGTTTTTGTCATGTATCGGGTATTGTGGCTGTTGGCCCCATTGAAGGAACCTTCCTCATCGTCATTTGACAATTTGTGCTCACGGTTGTTTTCCTGTTCTTGCTGCTGCATTCAGATCGTGGCAGCTAGGGTTGAATTCTACCACTGCAACAAACAGCCTCATGAGTCTAATCATGCCTGGGCCACGACCCTCCATGGTCTTCATCGCAAGTGCCACTTTGTCACAGGCAAGTCAAAAGAATTGTATGCAGGCATCACGATTTGCAGTATCAACAACTGTTCTGCCCCATATAAGGATGTCCAGTAACGGACCCTCCAGTTAGAGAACCCCTCCCTTGAACAAGTTTTGTCAATTTTCCAGTTTTATTAGACGGCTGGAACACTGTTTTTGTGCTGTGTGGAAATCGCCAGATTATCCTGCTTGCACTGCCGCTACATCGTTCTTTCTGGAACACAGTGCATTCAGTCAGGCCACTGTACCGCCGTGACACCGCAACAGGTTTCCAGCTGCCGATCAGAGCAGCTGGAAACCTGGTGCTGTGTCACGGCGGTACAGTGGCCTGACTGCATACACTGTGTTCCAGGCAGAACGATGTAGTGGCAATGCAAGCAGGCTAATCTGGCGATTTCCACACAGCACAAAAACGGCTTTCCAGCCACCACTCTCTCTTGCCATCCTGTCCATCATTACTACTGAAATAACAGATCAGCGTGTCCCTAGTATTGGGCTGTCTGTCATTAAGTGTAAAAAAGAAAAGACAACCTTGTGGTAGTCTGCCACTTAGCTCAGAGAACGTTCCAACAGATAGTGTGGATATGGATGTCCAGGAAGTGTTGTCGTCAGGGCTGGTTTCTGATCAGGATTCCGACAACCTTTTTGTCGAGGTTTTGGTTCTCTCACAACCGCACCTACAGTTAGAGACTAGCACAGCAGTTTCCCTGCCTAATGCCCAAAAATATTCATACCTTATCTCTCTGCCACTGTCGCTGGTAAACAGGCACCTATGGTAAACAGCGAATCTTCTTGCTTGGCCAATTCACAGCTGAAGTTACTACAAGTCAGTGACTTGGTCTATTACCTTTGTCATCCTTGATGCTAGTTCAGCAAACCTTTTCATGTTTGATGTCTTTCAGGCCTTTGACTTATCAGTCACGGACTCCATACAGTTGCTATCTGCCAAAGTCCCCTATCAATTATTGGAATCTCTGTGCTCAGAATTTCAGGATATCATTATGGAAGACCCAGGGTGCACCACAGACTTTCAAGCCCACATAACCTTGAAGAAGTCTCTCATCCTAGATTTTTTCATCCTAGGTAGATTCTTGTGCCTCTATGCTCACAAGTCAATGTGGAGCTGGACTAGCTCCTCTCTCCCAGGTTTATGGTTCCCATTTCTTCTAATTCAAGGAGCACACCCTTTCTAATCATGCAGAAATCCTCTGGTCAATTGTGACTTTGTGGTGATATTGAGGTCACTGTGAATTCAGCCCATGGTAGACACGTACCCACTGCCACGTCCGGATGAACTGTTCACATGCTTATTAGGGGTTCAGTTCTTCTCGAAACTAGATCTCTCCAAAGCATATCACCAGTTACCCCTAGATGAGGAGTCCAAGCATATCATTGTTTGTAATACTGCTTTTGGCCTCTATCAATACCAACAGTTGATTTTTGGGGTGGCAAGTGCCCTTGCAATTTTTCAGCACTACATGGAACAGGTCACATCTGCTATTCCGTGCTGTTTCAAGTACCTGGATGAAAATGTCATTACCAGATGTACTACAAGCTGCCACATGCACAAGCTCTGGACCCTTTTTCAAAAAATTCTGGGATGTAGGTCTGCATTGCACTGCGCAGAAGCCCAGTTTTTTTCAGCCATCCCTCGAGTATCTTGGCCACAGCATCTCGGGTCAGGTTTTCTGACCTCTGGAGATTCTTATTTGGCCCATTACGGACCTGCCACATTCCTCATTGTTGCAAGAGCTGCAGGCTTTCCTGGGTAAAATTGCCTATTACCACTGGTTCATTCCTAGGGCATCCACCATTGCCTGCCGCACCCCCCCCCCCCCCTCCCCCGCCTCTCTCTCTCTCTCTCTCTCTCTCTCTCTCTCTCTCTCTCTCTCTCTCTCTCCACTCACTCTCACTCTCACTGTGCAAAGGTGCTTCTTTTGTCTGGTCTCTGACTTGCGACCAGGCCTTCACCATGCTGAAGGAATGGCTCAGGTCAGTATTGTGTCTAACTACTTTCAATCCTAACAAATCATTTGTCTTGACTACAGATGCCTTGCAGTAAGCTATGGGGTCAGTTCTCATCCATCGGAATGCAGGTGGTTCGGAGCAGCCACTGATGTTTTCATCCAGTCCATGCCCACTACTCCCAGGTCAAGGACATATAAGGTGGCTCACAGCTTGCAGTGGTGGGCTGTGTCCCTCTCTAAATACAACTATGAGACTCATTTTCACCTCACTGGGCACCATCCCAATGTGTAAGGTCTCTTGGTCACTCTCTTTTCTGATAATGGACCTCAGTTCCTGTCTCCTGTCCCAAGGGTTTTGCGATTTCTGTGTGCGGTCAGGTAATTTCTATGTTCACTGTCCTCCCTTTCATCCCAACCTAACAGGGAAGCCGAGGGCATGGTTCACACCTTTAAAACACAGATGAAAAAATATCTGCAGAACTTCCTCACTGAGGAGGCATTACAGTTTTTTTCTGATGGCCTTCTGGGTGACTCCTATTGGTTCCTGTAGCCCTGTCAAGCTTCTCTATGGGCACCAATCACAGTCAAAGATGCTGCTCCACCTCCTAAGTATGGTATTTTGCCTGCCATAGTGTCCCACAATACCAAGCTTTCTGTCTGGGATGGCAGTCTGTGCCTGTGGTTTCGGGCAGTGCCCTCACTGGTTACCAGCAGTCATCGTGTGTCAGGACAGCTGCTGTGTCTACACCATCAGGACTGGAGGCCAGGAAGTCTGCCGCCACAAATCAGCTCAGGAGCCCATGTGTGGGTATGCAGCCCCTCACCTTGTCCCCCCTCCAATGCTGCTTTCCCCCCACCCCCTCTTCAGATGCACCACTGCTTTCGCCCCGGTCACTGGATGTAGTGTATCCAGCCACCTCTTCCACACTCATCAGCACCTCTGTCTGATGAGGCTACTACTCCACAACTTGTATGGCACCAGCTCCAATGCCCCTCCAACTGGTGGAAATACCCCTTGTGGGATTCATGTCTCCTGCACAGCCTCAGCCTGCAGCAGAGTCACCTCCACCTTCAACACCGCTGCTGGATGTCACCAGAGATTCCAGCTTGGACTGCCCATCGCTGGTCCTGTCATCGGTCCTGTCATCTCGTGCTCCAATGGGGGAGGGTGTTTCAGGGCACTCCTTGTGCCGACCACTTTCGCCTGTATTCTAAGGCCTCTGAGGACCAGGAGTTGATCTCCCATCTCATCTGTGATATCTTCATGGACGTGGATGTCGTCTCCGCATCACGGCCGTCACATCTTGCCCATGGAATTAGCGATGCTCTGCCTCCTCCCAAGGGGGAAGGAGTGTAGTGAACCGCATAGGTTACACACCTGAGATCTGTGCACACAGTTAATTGATACACCACAGAACCCGACAGACACTAGAAGAGTCAGAGGCAGCCTCTCCTCTATGCACTCTTCCGGGTGGCCAACAGCTTATGGAGTCGGGCCCGGTCAGCCTTGCCCTCAGTTTCCTGTTGACATTCTGACTATGATCACGATTATCAGACTAGTAGTGTAGCCATTCTGTGGCAAGTGTCCTGTTGTACAAGTTATTTCCCAACATAATACAGTGATAGGTCTTCATTGCTTGTGTGTTTTTGTGTTTACAACAAAGACCAAAATAAATTTCAACACAACCATTAGAGCAATTCTGGGAGTCCCAAATGTGTCTAGAATATACGAGATGCAAAATATACATAAAAAGGCTTTTCCACTGAGACTAGTAGTAAATGGGATAAGTTCGTCAACATACAACTTGGTGGAATACCTAACAGGTTGCCAGATGGTACTCGTAGTCACACAGTCCATAGGAAGCTCAACAGCACTGGTAGATATCAACACAAAATATCACACCACCCCACACAGCTGAAGAATTCAGTTTTATATATACTACATAATATCGCTCACTGGATCTCAGATGTCCATAATTTAAAGTTGAACTCACAAGCTTCATAGTACTATCAGAGCTAACAAATACAGAAATGAAATTAACACAAAATAACACCCAAAAATGCATAAGAGCAAAAGAGACGAAGAGATTGAACAATCATGCAGCACTTCTGTACTGTATGTCCAGGGAGTTCGCGACAGAGTGGGAAAAATTTATTTACTGAGTGAGCAACAGACCAACATATCAGAGCAACTACAAAATTAGACTCTTGCTGGGTTCAGCAGAAGATGCAGTTTATACGTTATGCACACTGATAGTTAACGAGGTCAGATGCAAGTGTGGAGTAATTTATATTGGCGAGATGGTACAATCTATCAGAAGACATTTTAAAGGTTTCCAGAGTCACCTAAAGTTAGGACGTCGTCATAAATCTATAGTACCAGAACACCATAATGAATGCATAAAACATAAAGTGTAAAGGTGACATGTATGCTAGCTAGACAACAGAGTACCTTCAAAAGAAATATAAGGGAGGTGATAGAGATAGTCAGTCGTCCCACCATCCGCGACTGTAAAGATTCCCGCAGAAAGCATACAACATGCTGGCCTGTCCTAACTGCCATCAGACACTGAAAATAGCACCACATCCCAAAAGCAGATCACTCCTGGTTCACCAATGTGGGCCAGTAAAATTCCATTTTAAATCACAGACAATAAGGAACATCAGATCACATTCTCTTTACTTCTGACAACCAGCTGTGTGATGAATGTAGGTAGTGCTGCTTTTCAGCGACTACACGAGCAGTAGTGGAGACAGTATTTAAGAATTAAAAGCAGTGCTGCCGCAGTTGTATTACACTTTAATATGAAGGCCATTTGCAATAGTAACATAAATGTTCTTACATTTTACAACACAACACCGTCTACAATCCAGAAGAATTGTATGAACAGAGTATCAGTCTTGTTCGAGGACTGATACTTCACCTGTGCTGAATGCTGTGGGGCAGTAGAGGGCCAAGAAAGTGAAGAAATGAAAATATTTTGAGTGTTAGGCAAGAGACCCATCAGTACAAACGTATGTAGCAGCTAGTATGACAATTCTGCAACTAAAAGTTTTTTTTAGGGTCAACAACTGCAGTATGCACTGTTCACTAAAATTCCACTTAATTTACACCTGAAGAAATTGTGAGAAATTTTCTTCCAAGTTTTGTTGTGCAAGTCAAAATGCAATAAAGTATCTCTATAAATATTCTCAGTATGTGAACTTCCTGCGTTAAAAAATCATTAATTGTGAATTTTGAATTGATGTAAGAAGGAAGAATAAAAATGTAATAATTTAAGGACATTCTTGTAACAGGCAAAGAACTGACAAAATACTAATGTAAGAAATTCATGAAAATGAACCCACAGGATTTGTAATCATTTGTGTTGCAATAAACGTTTTGCATCAACATTAATCAGTCATCATCATAAATGGTCCACATAGAAAGAAAATGAAACAAATGAATACTCTCAAAATAAAGCTTGGCCACTACATTGAACTGACAAAATACTAATGTAAGAAATTCATGAAAATGAACCCACAGGATTTGTAATCATTTGTGTTGCAATAAACGTTTTGCATCAACATTAATCAGTCATCATCATAAATGGTCCACATAGAAAGAAAATGAAACAAATGAATACTCTCAAAATAAAGCTTGGCCACTACATTGAACACTGCTCTTCTGGGGGGATTTAACAGGGCTCTTTCAAACATATAGCAGACTCCAATATTAGAACTTATTTTTCAGCACATCTATTCAAGATAGTAGAAACATTGTGTTTGCTCTAACTTAGTTTGAATTTTTGCTTTTTTACATTTCTTAATGCTACTTTACCACCTATGGATTTACAAATTTTAACTTACATGATTTGTCACAGGATTTAATAAGTTTTTCAGTTTCAGCAAATGATTCAAATTTGTACTTGAAAATCTACTTTTATTGAAATCTTTAACATTATAAATAGATTTTTAAGGTTAAACTGAACGTATGAATAAGGCATAGTGTTTTTGTTTTTACAGGAGGTGCCGTGCAGTGGAACCTGATAAATCAGTGTATGTCCTTCATTTGAATACGCTAAAAATAGAAGACAGTGTCGTGAGTGCTGAGATACAGAACACACAGAACTTGGTAAAATTCAAATTTGAGTTGTTTTCCTTGTCAGATGCAACTTTCCGCATGAAAATAAATGAATTGTCACCATTGAAACCACGCTATGAAGTTGAACATGTCTTAGTAGGTGAACCTCAGCTAGAAAGGTGACTGATATTTTAATGGCAAACATTATTTATTACAAACAATTTAATTCAGTCTTTGTCAGTAATGTCGTAATTACTTGTAAATATCTGTATGCTTCAGGCTTGAAGTTAAAGAAAGAGCAGCAGAGTATATCATTGTCTCATCTGGCAACATAAAAGTAAAAATTTACGGAACACCATTCAGAGTTGATTTCTATCATGGAGACAGCTTAGCAATTACTGCTAATGCTAAAGGCTTAATGAAATTTGAACACATTCGCATTAAACCTGAAAGGTAAGGTGTGACAATATTTGGAACTCTCTTCATATGTGTATAGCTGCATTGATATTAGCCAAAAGATGCCTTGTTTGGTCTGTCGCCAGATTTTAATCTCCATTTTTCTTCTCATTTTGTTGTTTCCTCCTCTTGCTGTGTAATATTTATTTTCAGATACCTAAAAGTTTTAGAAAGTCTGAAGAATTTAGGATCAGCATATTTTTCCACAAAATACTATTCTATACTACAGGGCAGTGAAAGTGGCAGCTGGGATGGGTATGTCAGTTCTCCCATATCTCAACTTCCATCGGTTTCCAAGTGTCAGTAGAAGCCTTTGGGCTAGTCTGGCGTGGCCTGTGACTCAAAAGCTCACACTGTGGCCACAGCCTCATTTTTGCCACAGATGCCACTCAGGTGTCATTGTAAGAAGCAATATCTATCAAACGCACCTATTGTCAAGAATTTTTATATAGTTAGACTGTGCTTAATTCATTTATTCTGCTGCTGGCATTGCTTTGCCACTTTGTTGCTGTCCACTGTCCATTTGCTATCCACTGTGCAGCAATCGTTCAAGCATGCACTGCATTGGCGTCCAATTTTGTGAAGAGAACAGAGCTGTACATTGAATAGTATTGCTATTTTTGTTTGAAATTTAAGATGAGTGTGTTTCAGGACAGCCAGAGTCAGTCATGTAAGAGGTATATGGATTTCTTAATGACCTTAAGGACAAGAGAAGAGAGAAAATCATTGACACCATTTACAGCAACAGCAAAGCTGTGTGCTTTTTTTTCACTCCAAACTGTGCAGAGAAAATGTGCAAAAGCATGGAGAACACACACACCTGTATTTTAGAAACAACTGTTGCTGATTTAGATTATTTCTAGAAAGACAGTTCATTGTACTGTCTTGTAAGTTTATGATCATGGCGAGTATCATACTGATGGAGAGCTCTGCTATTTTAGCAGCCAGGGCTACTTTTCTGAGAAAAATGCGCAATATAAGAAAAGAAAGTCATTGTTGCTCCATTATTTATCTTGATGAGACCTAACTGACCAAAATCACTCCAGGAAGCACATCTTGGAGCAGTCAAAGGGCAATAGTGATTTGAAAGTGCCAAGTGGCAAAGGAAACAGACATCAAATATGAAAAATAGCATTTATGATATTGTGTTCGACTTGAAAATGAGCTACAATCGAAACCAGTAGCAGTAAATAAAATATATTTAAAAAAAAGCAGCTGTGTTGGATTATCTTTAAAATGCATTTCATTCAGTTTGGAGTGTCAGAATAGCATACAAAATAGATACACAAAAAATAAATGGAAATACATATTGTCTGTCGCCCAGGATTGCCGGAACATGGCTTTATCTAAAGTGCAAATCTAATATTTACATTTTGCAAATCCAGTGATTATCATGAAGGGATTTTAGTGATGCATTTAAGCACTGTATTTTAGATTTATTAATGGTTTAGAAGAAGGTTGTGTGATCATCATGGTGGGTGGACGAAGTCAAGCAGCACAAGCACCTTTACATTCAATTGGAACTTAAGCAGAATTGCACCACAGGGTTGTGACTCTGCTCCCCCTTCCCCCCCCCCCCCCCCCCCCTCTCCCCCCTCCCTTTCCCCGTATCCCTAGCAATATAGGCAAACACAAAATGTATGAAAATGAAAGATCACATCCAGAAATTGCAGATTCAGAATGAAAAAAGTAAGCAAATAATGATGTCATGGTGGAAAACTAGATTAAGTATGTATGCTGTGCTGAAAATTTGCAAACAAGCAGCTTTCTCAAGGAGGTCATCCAAGAGAAATTTGTTGAAAGCACTGTCTTTGCTGCAAATGATTTCTCGAATAATGAGTCTTCAAAACAGTACAATTAAACAGCAACAAATTGCATTAAATTTTTGTTTCTTCTTCCTTCTTCCCAAAGCTGTAAATGCTGTTCCCTGTCCCTACACCTGTGTTTTCTGCTTTGTACTGGGGCTAAAACTGACATTCAAAAGTAAAGAATGCTTAAATGTTCTCATAATCAAAACTGAAAAGCTTTTAACATTCAACAAAGGAACAGTGATAATGTATTTGGCTAAAATATACCTTTTAAAATACATGAGTGTACATTAATATAGAGAGGCTGTGTTTTCACTACAGTGTTTTCTAAACATTTCTTGACATGATGTTTCTCAGCCATAATAAACTCTTTAAAATAGGCATCTGACCACTTCTGTATGTAATATCACTATGCTATCTGCCAGTCTTTGGTATCGTATGATATTCAAGTGAGTGTTTTGTAATGCAGTTGAGCATAAGTGCGCCAGATGGCATTGTCTAATAGCAAAGTTTGCTTTGTTCAGCTTGATACGCTCAGGCTGAAGGCCAGTAAGTTGTGGCAACTGTAATGTATGGCGAGAAGTTTAGTGGGTGAAGTTTGGAGAAGAGATGGGGGAGGGATGCCTTGGTGCCTTTTGTGCATGTCCCTCCAGCTGCCACTTTTGCAGCTCCCTAGTATAATTGCACATGTGCGCAGGTACCACAAAATTGATGTGGATACCTAATGCTTCTCAAGATATTTCCTTGTCAAAATTTGATATTTTCTGCTGACAACTTGGATAGTTGAATTTTTGGTTTAACTTCAAATATTTACTAATGTGGCAAACCTTTTTTAACATACCCTCAGAGCTCATAAAACATTTAATATACAACCATAGTTAATAGCTTCATTAAAACTAAGCAGAGAATAATAATTGCGAAACACGTGTATTTTCTTTTCAAAACGGAATTGAAAAGTTGCGACTGTCAACAAAATTTGATCAAAAAAGTTGTTGTTTCAAAGTGTGTAATTCATATGATTTCTGATCCTTTCAGCTGCAGTAAGAAGCTATCTGTGTTTGATTAATTGAAAACATAGATATATGTCGCAATTAATTTTCTTCTATTCACAGCAAGGATGATGGCAGTGAACAGCCTGATAACCAGGTCAACGATGACACAGCTTCAGATCCAGGGGCCTGGGAGGAAAATTTCAAATCCCATCATGATTCGAAACCTAATGGTCCAACTGCGGTTGCCTTGGACTTCACTTTTGCGGGTGCTCATTATGCTTATGGAATTCCTTTACATGCAGATTCATTTGCGTTAAAGTCAACAAAGTAAGTATTGTTCTATCCTGAATTGTACATTGTACTAAAATCATTAGTGTGGTGTAAAATCTTTTGGTGGAGGTGTGATATACACTGAGGTGACAGAAGTCAAGGGATAGTGATACGCACATATACAGATGTCAGTAATATTGTATAAACAAGGTATAAGTGGGCAGTACATTGGCAGAGCTGTCATTTGTACTCGTGTGATTCATATCGGAAGGTTTCAGGTGTGATTGTGGCCGCACGACATGAATTAACAGACGTTGAACGCAGAATGGTAGTTGAAGCTAGACACATGGAACATTCCATTTCAGAAATCCTTGGGGAGTTAGATATTCTGAGACCCACAGAGCCGAGAGTGCGTCGATAATACAAAATTTAAGGCATTACCTCTCACCAAGGACAATGCAGTGGCTGAAGGCTTTCACTTAACTATCGAGAGCAGCAACAGCAGCAGTGTTTGCATAGAGTTTTTGGTGTTAATGGAAAAGCAATACCATGTGAAATAATCACAGAAATCAATGTTTGAAGAATGTATCCGTTAGGACAGTAGAGCAAAATTTAGGCATTAATGGATTATTGCAGCAGATGACTAACGCAAGTGCCTTTGCTGATAGGATGACATTATCTGCAGTGCCTTCCCTGGGCTCAAGACAATATCAGTTGAACTCTAGATTACTGGGAAACCTGACCTGACCTTGTTAGATGAGTCCTGATTTCAGTTGATAGAGCTGATGGTAGTGTTTGAGTGTGGTGCAGACCCCATGAAGCCATGAATCCAAGTTGTCATTGTTTAAGCTGGTCATAGCTTCTTAATGGTGTGGGCTGTGTTTACAGGGAATGGAATGGGTCCTTTGGTCCAACTGAGCCAGTCATTAACTGGAAATGGTTATGCTTGGCTACTTGAAGACAATTTCCAGCCATTCATGGTCTTCACGTTCCCAAACAATGGTGCACCATGTTACTGGGGCACAATTGTTCACGAATAGTTTGAAGAACATTCTGGACAATTTGAATGAATGATTTAGCATCCCATATCGCCCAACATGAATAATCCCATCGAACATTTATGGGACATTATTGATTGGCAACACTTTCACAATTTTGGATGGCTGTAAGGCAGCATGGCACAGTATTTCTGTAGGGGACTTCTAATGACTCGTTGAGTCCAGGACACACAGAGATTCTGCATTATGCTGGGCAAAAGGTGGTCTGACATTACTTTTGTCACATCAGTGTTTTAGAGTATGTAAGAATATATATGAAAGTTCCAAGGAAATATTTGCCAATTACATCTCCTCTATCTTACCGTGTGTTCATGAAAGATGGTATCTAATATTTGAAATTGCATGTCATTTATTTTGCAGAAATGGTGATCCATATCGCCTCTTTAATCTCGATGTTTTTGAATATGAGTTAAATAATCCTATGGCTCTTTATGGATCAATTCCAATGCTGGTTGCACATGGGTAAGTAAAAGTAGCGTACTTAAGGCCTATAAACATCTGTATTCTCTTTATATTCATAAACTTTTAAAAGCAAGGATTTTGTTTACAGAATATCCACAACTGAGCTGTATGGTGAGATTGAAAATATCTGCTTCAGTTTTGACTTGGTTTTATTATAAACAATTTAAATAAATTTTTTATTATATATATACAACATTTTTATAACAACATTATGACAAGACAGTCCTAGCTGCGGAGACATTTTTGGCGTTGTTCGTGTGGGTTCTCTGACACCCAACACCGACAGTAATGTACATTATCATAAGCATCCAGATGAAGTGGGCTTCATCACTCAAGAATACTGGGACATCTGTATCTTCCATTAGAATACCATCTATTATGTCACAAAATTCTCTGCACTGCAAAAAACCAGTTTCATGTAACTTCTGGTCAGTCACTATTTTGGTAAGAGTGAAATTTGAAGTCATCATGTAAGATGTGATGTAGTGAATGACATGACATACCCAGCGATACAGCCAGTCGCCTGGCAGATTGTTTCAGACTAGTAAGAACTGCTCTTCTCATTCTTAAGTTTTCCAGAGTCGGAGCTGAAGGGAGAAGACCAAGTGGTTTCCTTGCAATCACAAATCCAGTACTTCTAAGGACTGCAGCCCATCAGAGTGTAGTGTTTCGATCTTTGACTGCATCTCAATGTCCGACATAAAATTGTTTGACAGAAAAGTCGTGTAACCATGACCACAGAATCATTGTTTCTAAAGGAGTACTCAACCATGAACTCACGATGCTCATGCTCCAACGCTCCATAGCAACAGAAACTGCATTGTCGGCGAAGTCTGCCAACAGTTGCATAAGATCAGTGCCCCCACACATTGCTGTGATTTAAAAAACATGTTTCCTCTGCTCAATCTGATATTATAAAAATATGTGTGTGTGTGTGTGTGTGTGTGTGTGTGTGTGTGTTTCCCCATCTCCTCTTAAAGCACTGCACCAATTTGAATCAAACTTCGTACACATATCCCTTACTGTCAGACAACAATCGCTGTGGTGGTAAGAACGACCTACCTGTTGTAGTTCAGGAGATATGATGTTATAAACAATGAAAAGAAGCTGCATTATGCATTACATTTAAATGTATTGCTTCTGTGCTACTATTTGTATTTGTAATAAATTTTTCAGGCAGCATACAAATGTGCCTCTAAATGCACTTGCAGAAGTATATCATGGTACCACAAAAGTTCAGGAGATATGAAGTCATAAACACAGATATACATGGAAAACTGCCACATTGTGTATGACATTTAAATTTATTACTTTGTTGATACTAACTCTATTTGCAACATATTTCGCTGACAGTATCCACATAGGTCACTGAATATACCTTGTATGACAGGTAGTTCAGGAGATATGATGTCATAAATACTGAAATATGCGAAAAAATACAGAATAGTGCATGAAGTTTTAATACATTTATTCTTTACCACTAAGAAACTCCTATAGTTGAGTCTACATAAGGAAGTCCTTGACATCTGACAGCACTTTGGACAGCTTTCAACTGTGAAGTGCAAATGGCTGTAGGCGAAAATGATTGCCATGTGCAGAGCTACAAAGACGCATTTCCATGGAGACATTTACATAATAGTGTGGTAGACATGTTGAGCAGCTGTGCCCAGTGTGCAGACACTTTCCTGGATCATGTTTTTTAAGGGCATATACATATACATTTGTGTGTTATGCATATTTCTTTCTATGACTGTTTCATAATTTCAAAGGCGTTTTCATGAATACAGGGAAATAAAATTTTTTCGATACTTTGCTACAAACACAGTTCATTTTTTATTTTTGTTTCTAATAGAAAATTGAATATCCGGGAAATACCGGGTTTGTCAGCTAGTGAATAGTAATGACACAGTACAATGTTACAAGCTATTTTTATGTACTTTAATTTTTGTAGATAAAAAGATAAAATTTATGTATTTGTTTTTAGTAAAGTCTAATGTATTGTGTATTTTTCATGGCATACCACATTGTTATGAAAATTCTACGTATTTCCCTTTCCCCAGTGGAATTACTGAGTGAGGTAGTGCATTGGTTAGCGCATTGGGCTCTTTCGGGAGGTCGGTGGCTAAAATCCACATCCAGTCATCCATCCAGATTTAAGTTTGTCATGATTTCCCTAAATAGCTCCTGTCAAATTCTGGGATGGTTTCTTTCAAAGGGCCTGTTCGAAAACCAAATTCAGTAAATGAAACTATTATAAGAAACCACTGTTTAGTAGATCACAGCATACACATTAGTAGTGCAATACAATTTAGTGGCATGTACAAGACTGCAGCCAGAGCCAGTGCACAGCAGTAAAAAGACCATTTTGCCTGCCAGGCTATTGGCTGCAGGTAATTGAGGTCCATGATTGACGGCCTCTGTTGGGGGCCTGGAGTAGCCAAATAGCATGATAGTCAAATGTATTACATTCACCACGGTAATGGCGGCGGAGATGAAGTGATGTGCTGGTTTCTACACAGCCGATTTCCTTCCCCATCATTGAAGCTGCCAAAGTTCTGTCTCTAATGACCTCGTTGGGTGTTAAATACAGGGAGATCCGGGAGAAACCCGGGAATTTTTTCATCCGGGAGAAAACCGGGAAAAACCTGGGAATTTTCATTGTCTTAGTTTTCAATTAAATTTTTTAACTTTGACTGGTAAGAACCAATTTTCTAACAAAGGATATTACTGTATCTTGCTACTGCAGAATAATAATGCAGCAATAAAACATGAATGAGAGAAAAAAGAAAATAAAACTTAAGTTGCAAAGGAAATGCACCATAGACAACAACAAAACACAGTGCTCATACAAGTGTCTGCCAACAGAAAAATGTGTCAAAGGCTTTAGAAAGACTATGCAATGCTTCATAACAACAAATTGCCTCCTATGAGCATGACGTCCCAACTGTTAACGTTAGATTCGTTTGAGCGTTGCGAGTGAGCTCAAGCACATGCTCAGTTGAGTCGCCTATGAGTTGTACCTTCTCTCGCTTCTGACTGCAGAAGTGTGGCAATATAAGCAATAGTAGCAAGCAGCCAGATGCTATCCTCAAAAATTTTACTGGTGCGCCTAAGCTGCCAGATTCACATATGCGCAACAGGCCCGGAACTAGGGGGTGGGGATAAACTGGGGTGTCTGCCCCAAGCGGCAATTTCAGGGAGAAAAAGACTTTGTTTCACAAAGCGCGTAGCATCCAGTGCACGTTGGTCTATTGATTATTCATATAATTTTGAAATGCATCACTGTTGTGAACATTTTTGAACAGATTTGAAGTCGATTCCTGAATGAACCACAAGTTGAGTTTTGAATACATGCATAGTGTATGTGATGTCTCTGCCAGGGGAATCCCCGTCACATCTAGAAATAAACTTTCCTGCAGACAAAAGGGGACGGGGCTATACGAGCTGAGCAGAATAAATCCGAACGTGTGAATGCTACTCGCTATTATGTGGTTGACTGGGTTTGCAAATGATCAGCGTTGTTATAATTAATAGTGAAATCCATAGACTCAGACTACCAGAGTGGAAATAAATGACTAACAGAAATAACAGTGACAAAGATTACATATTATCTTTTCCATATATCCAAGAAGATGAAATTTTGACAAAAAATTTTTGATCAGACCGCTACCCTAGTAAGGCTAGCAACCGCTAAAGTTCTTATCTGGGAGTAGCGCGGCAAACGTGTACGAACACGTAATAAAGCCTAATCGGAAAATAAATGCGGGATAACTAAACCGGTGATTGTGGCAGGGCTAGTGAAGTTAACCAAGAGAATAAGTTTTGACACTGGAAGGAATAGGTACAGAATTAGTGATAACAGGATCGCTTGTTAGAACGGGGAAGGAGAAGAAACGGGGACTCATACAAATTATGGAAGAATGTGACAATTCCAAATTTATATAAAAATTTTGTACTACCACTTTTCGATCTTACGCTCAGAAGCTAGATAGTATGAATGAGATGTGAAACTGTTTCCTAACACAAAACTTTTTGCTTGTATAGTAGGCCTAATAAGCATTTGATATTGGTACTTCGTTAATTATATTCCGTTGTGTTATAAAAATGGCCATTTGTTCGAAAACAGTCTCATTTATTTGGTGTATGTAACAATTGCTGGAATATTAGGTAGGCCTATTTTGTTTTATCTAACAGACAATGACAAAATATACATAATCAGATCGAGAAACCACACCAGTCTTGGGTACTATTTGTATTAACAGCTTTTCTAGTATTAGACAACGACATTTCATTTTGCATGTAGCAAAACGTTGAGGAACTTTTATGAGGTGATCGATCCTTTCCCAGAAAGGAAAGTACGCCATATAAAGCAGTGACAAGATAAGAGAGAAAAAATGCTAGGACTTTAGGATTGAAGAATGTGTGCTGTCTTGCTTGTCTTTACTAGTTTTATGTATATATTTTTAATTTTACGTCGCACAAAACAGCGAGTTATTAGCTAATATGCAATAAAGACTGCAAGTTTTCTGAAGAGTTCTTGTTCTGCCGGTTACAAATAATCCCGTCCAGTATTAATTGTATTTTTCTTTTTATTTTTATTTTATTTTATTTTATTTTATTTTATTTTATTTTTTAAAAGAGGGGTCAAGAAAGTCAACCCGGCCGACTGGAAGCAGGAGAGGCACCACAGGATATTTTAATTTCCTGTGGCCTGAATAAAGTTTGATGGCACCCATTACAAAATATTACACATTTGAATTCCACAGACTGAAATACAGATACATACGATGGAAGAATGCTATGTGAAGAGGCATGGCACTGCATTTTGGCACACTTTCGACCAAATAACATGTCTTACGTTCCATAACATGTTTTACATTCTCTTGAAGATATATGCTTTATGTATCAGACGCTTCAGAAAGATGTGCGCTACAAAATCCAGATATTTTTGAAAAGTCAATTTTTTACATTTTTGGCGTTCTACCTCAAACGCTCCAGGGAGGGGGAGCACCACTATCTAATATTGCCCCGGTTCGGAATATCGTAGATCCGGACACGATATACAGAGCAGTCTGAGTGGTAGTGGGGAGGTGATAGTCTCCACGTGACCCGTGTTTATGTTAAGTGATTTTGCTGTTTCCTCTTCGTTTATTGCTCTCACGTCAAATGAAAACAAAACTGATTTCTGTGGCTGGGAGCTCTCAAGTGAATTAAAATACATTCACATAATTACGGAAGGCTAAAATATGTTATTAGTTTCAGATTTTATTTTATTTCTACCTTTCTGACAGTCAAGCATTAATCGCTTTGCAGAACAATGAAGTTATTTTTGTCGGTTTGTTAAAGAAATTTGACTTTTATTAATCTTTTCTGCTGAGGCAGTGTGTTTAATTCCACACTATTGGCTAGTTTCAACTGTTGCTGCATTTCAAGTGCACGTTTTCATCGTCTAGCACGTATGGCATTATGCTATAATAAAGAACCAAACATGAGGTGATACAGTACTGGTACTCCAAGAAAATTTACATCCGAATGTGGACATAATGAATGGCACTTTAAGCCGATTTATGCATTTTAGTATGGTTCACAAAACTCCCACACTCTTGGAGTATCCTCTAATGTTTCTTTTGTGAGAAAATGTAAGATCTTTTAATGTTTTACACGTACGAATGTACCGGCTTCGTGCGTCATCGTAGCTGTGCAAGTGCGGTGACGCGTGTTATCTGGCGCTCTCTGGCAACTGCTGAAGCGAACCTATTTGTAACAGGTTGCGGAAAAATATTCCAAACGGTTGTTCGAAAAGCATTACTTTCACAGTAAATTTCCTTTTAATCAAGATGAACTCTGTGCTCGAATGTACGATGAACCTCTTAAATCACAGAGCGTTTGTTTGTCTCTTACTCAAAAATCAACTCTTGGAGGATGACCATTTAGAATAATTTCTAGCCCAGAAGACCAAACATTTATGTCATTGTTAAAAATTTCATTGGCACATTTGTGTGATGTATCTTAAAGTGTAACACGCGCAAAAAATATCACTATATAGTGTGAAAGCTTAGCTTCTCTTGCAGCTTATTAATCTTAGAGACCAATATTATATGTGAAAGCTCTTCTTTTCTTGTAGCAACACTATATATATTAATTTAAGCCATTACCTTTTCTTTTTGTGTGTTTGTGCTATGTAACCTCTATATTGCTACTGGCTGACTACATTACATGTCCTGTGCTCTGAATATCCGCTGCCATCGACTGGCGGGATCGCTTGACATGAGCTACGACTGGCTTACACCCTTGTTTATGTTGCTGCACATCAGGCATCTTCCAAAAAGGTTTTTTTCCCCCTGAGTTTCGTTTTCCAAAGTGCTGGGAAATTCTACGCCGGTTGTGTATAAAACCACAACCGTTGAAAGGATTGATAAGTTTTACAGTTCCGAGGAAAAGTATACTGTTACTTAACACGGAAATAGTGTATTTTGATCCGGGAGAAAATGTATTTTTAACCGGGAAATCAGGGAAAAATCCGGAAATTTTTTTTCCTCGTCCACTTATACACCCTGAAATACTAATCTTTCCTTTGTTCCCAGTAGAATTTGAGGTCTTGCTACCTTATCTTAAAGTACAAATGAGATAACATCACTTGTGAAACCCCAGCCGACACCAAGCTTGCTCATCGTGTGTATACAGTTTGTGTAAAATAAGCCATTTAAAATGGCACAAATTAAAGATACAGGGTTAAGTGTGCTTTAATTATCATATCACTAGATGTGATATGCAACACAGTTAGTGCTAGATGAAAACCTAGAGAATAAGTGACTAGTGTGTCTTATATTAGGTGTTTAACTTTTTACAACCACCTTTTTGTTGTAGTTCCTGCACTACGCGTATTTCCTCCTTGTTAGCATTACTGTCATGCCATTTTCACACTGGATTTTGTATTTGGACACAGCTTCTTTCCTTACTCTATAAACCAGTTAAGTTTCGTCTGTAACTGGTGATTTTTGTGCTGCAGAAGTTTTGGCGTCGTATGTAGTGTTAATAGTACCTTATGCCTTTGAAGCATACTTCACATGTAGATAATTTTTTAGAATATGCCCTATGTGTTAAATGTAATTATATGGAAAGACTGTTTTATTTTGTTTTGTTTTCAGGCCATCAATAACATCAGGAGTTTTCTGGTTAAATGCAGCAGAAACCTGGGTTGATATAGAAGGCACGCATGATCAGAATGTAATGTCATCTATAGTGAACTTTGTCTCTGGGTCTGTGCGTACACCAGAAGTTAATGCACATTTCATGTCAGAGAGTGGAATTATTGATGTATTTTTCATGTTGGGACCGGAACCTAAGAATGTGGTTCAGCAATATGCAAAACTGACAGGGACTACCCCTCTGCCTCCAGTAAGTTAAACATTCTTCTGTGCTTAATCTTGCATGCAACACTGAATTTTGAACAAATTACATATCAATTCAAATATCGTTGCTCTGTTTATAACAACAGATTACATTACAAGTAACAGGTTACACTACACAACAAACATGAATTAACATATTGTTATTGTATTTTTACGTAGATAGTGGTCAGTATTCGCTGTGGTATTAAGACTGTGCTGTAAGTTCCATTTTGGGGGGGGGGGGGGGGGAATAAATAAATCACATTTTCCTTTCATAATTGAGCTTACTACATGACAGTTGCAGTGAGGGATAAAAGGGCAATATATATATCACATAGTTCGAAGAATTGCCAGAGGGAGAAATAGTTGTTAATTAATGGAATACCACTTCAATGATTTCCAACAAACGTCACCATCAATCTCTGGTAGTTGCCAAAGCCTTAGCACTCTATTACATATGCCACAATCCAGAGATTCCCTCCCCCATACAACACAACGTAGAATTCAGATAAGTTCGTGTCCCTTCACCTTCTGGTGCTTTATTGGTGTCCACTTCACCTCCCTCAATGCGGGTATTCTTAATGTCCTTGGTCTTGCCATAACTGAATGTCACCTCTGCCGTCCCTGCCCTCAGTCTGTTACTTATTAAAATGTTGGCTCATCTAACTGAAATATCTTTATGGTGGTAAATTAAGAATATACTATTTGATACAAGTAAACTATTGTTTGGTGTGTTTGTTGAAAACCTCAATGTTTGACTCATCATTGTGTGATCTAGTGAAAGACCTTTCCAAATACTGGAAATAAAGATTGGCCTGCAGTGAAAATGAAATATATTGGTGTGCAATATTTCAAGAGATACCTACCTTCATAAACTGGTTCCATGAAATAAGGTGCGAAGAAGTTTATTTGGGTGGAAATTTAGTGTGAGAAGAAGGGGAGAAATTTTTCTGGAGACTGGGATTGAAGATTGAGCACATAAAATGTGGGGCTGGATCGTTTTAAAAAACGTCGTAAATTTAAATGGAGGAAATGGGTCTGTGGAATATTGAAAAAACAGGACTTTGCTAAGGCTAATGTAAGGAAATATTTTCAGTTTGGGACATTGTGGTCTTATACAATTCAGTTCTCTCAGAAATCTGATCTTATCAAGGAGGATGTGTGTGATGGAGACAAAATGAGCAAAGAAAAATTGTCAACTTTGTTGTGTGATGATAATGGATATGATAAGTTTCCATCATCAATACTTAGGAAGTGTAAAATTGGATGCCCTGAAACATTTCAGGATGTTTTACAGTTGAGCTTTATTAACTATGCATGAACAACTGCAGAAATTTTTTGAAGGTTTATTCTTAATATAGGCATCTGATCAAAGACTTCCGACAGTCGTCAGGATGTTCTGAGCAGGGTATGGTGATGAGAATCATCTTATGCTTGAGAGTGCCATGAAAACATCATTCACAGTGACATATTTGTTGTTCAGAAATGTCTAATCATCTTCCCATAGAGCTGGCAGCTGGGTCTCCTGACCCTGTCGACAGTGGCTGGCACCCATCTGCCTGTTAGCACTGTTGCATAGTGGATGGCTCATGTGACAGCTGTTATGACATGCCCAGACAGTCCCAGCCAATGTCATAGCCCACACTGTATGCTGATTGACAGCAGCTGTGTGAGCTGATTTCTGAAACATTCTCATTGACATCAGAGATGTGCACCCTGGAGACTCTCCCTCCAGCCCAACCTGAAATACTCATTGCTGTGCAGAGTTCGACCCATGACCTCCATTTACGAGACAGAGGCTGGCAACATCAGTGTCAGCCACAAGAATGGGACGAGCGGCAACAGTGGCTTCCCCTCACTGTGGCAGTTGGCAAATAGCTTTTTGGGCCTGCTGGTCAAGCCTCCAGTAGGCCAACAGGTTGATAGTGGTCTGGGCACCCCATTGGTCATGACCCAGAAACTGGCACTGCACCATGTAGTGGCAGTCTCTCCAGAAAAACTTGCCTATTGCTCACATGGTACACATTTCCTGGCACATTGTTCAATGTCTCATTTCCTGGCCCCCTCTAAAATTATTCAGCAATCCATCTTTAGTCGATTTCCGTCAACCATTGCCTCCCAACAGATGGTCGTGTACTTGTTTCAAAACTTTTTCCCATAATGCTGCAGGTCCTGCCACTCAGAGTCTGCACTTCGTTCTGTACAGTAAGCTGTCATGCATAACCAACTGTGATCATGACTTGAATATCAGAGAGTGTCAGCCGCTAGGTCATTTTGCCACACAGCAATGCTTTTGCCCAGTCCTTGCAGAAATGCAGTTGCCTACTCAAACAATCTGCATTGGTATATGCCTTTTCCTAGTCTTGCGTAATACGTTGAATCCTGCTTACTCATCAAATGTGGGGTGTCTAAGAAACCTGCTTTCCTGGATCGCTAGACAAACAGTTCAAGCAAATCGTATTAATAAGTTCTATTACAAAATGAGCAATGACGGTACTTAACTTTGACAGTAACACAGAAGCGCCGCAAGCAAAGGGCGACATGCAAATAAGAAATCTCTTCAGTATGTACAATTCGTAAGTCGCTGCTCTGGAAGCGCCTAATCTTGATGCTGCTATAGAAATGGCCGCAGCCAGTTGGTGCTTATGTCCTTTTCGTATAGAGACTGTTGCCATTGTGTTGTCATCCTGTAGAGGGGTCGGTCAGCGTGCAACTGGCTGACGTCTTCTTCACAGCCCTCTCTGCTCACTCATTTTTGATTGGTGTGCCAGCAGTTAACTTTATGCATTAACACACTGTATAATCAGTTGTAGGGCCCATTTTGTCGGTATACTGGAAGGGCCCTTCAATCCTAGTAACCATTTTAATGTGGCTTGAACTGTCACTACTTTAAACTTTTGGTCACATAAATAACAGCAAAAGAAAGAAATAAGATAGGTAACTACCAGCATATCCTTCTCAGTTGTGGAATAATTTCACTCTGCTTTGTTCAGCGAGGTGCATGCCACATTGTGTTCTTCATTACCTATATTCTGGCCAAGGACACAACCAACCTCTGTATTGCTTGCATTGGAAGAAAGAGTGAATTCTTTTTCAAACTTTGGAACTTGACAGTAACACTTGTTTCAAAGTATCAAACACTGACCTTTGACAGTTCATTAAAATTTTCTCTTTTATGCAGGGTGTTACAAAAGGTACGGCCGAACTTTCGGGAAACATTCCTCACACACAAAGAAAGAAAATATGTTATGTGGACATGTGTCCGGAAATGCTTACTTTCCATGTTAGAGCTCATTTTATTACTTCTCTTCAAATCGCATTAATCATGGAATGGAAACACACAGCAACAGAACGTACCAGCGTGACTTCAAACACTTTGTTACAGGAAATGTTCAAAATATCCTCCGTCAGCGAGGATACAAGCATCCACTCTCCGTCGCATGGAATCCCTGATGCGCTGATGCAGCCCTGGAGAATGGCGTATTGTATTACATCCGTCCACAATATGCGCACAAAGAGTCTCTACATTTGGTACCGGGTTACGCAGACAAGAGCTTTCAAATGCCCCCATAAATGAAAGTCAAGAGGGTTGAGGTCAGGAGAGCATGGAGGCCATGGAATTGGTCTGCCTCTACCAATCCATCGGTCACCGAATCTGTTGTTGAGAAGCGTATGAACACTTTGACTGAAATGTGCAGGAGCTCCATCGTGCATGAACCACATGTTGTGTCGTACTTGTAAAGGCACATGTTGTAGCAGCACAGGTAGAGTATCCCGTACGAAATCATGGCGGTGAATCAAGGAAATACAGTACATACTGACGAAACTAAAATGAGCTCTAACATGGAAATTAAGCGTTTCCGGACACATGTCCACATAACATCTTTTCTTTATTTGTGTGTGAGGAATGTTTCCTGAAAGTTTGGTCGTACCTTTTTGTAACACCCTGTATAAGAAATTCTTCAGAAGTTTGGCAATTTCAGTAGAGTTCTTCACAAATTTATGATGATGATTATAGAGAACTAAGAAAGATTCCAATTGTTTAGCTCCGATTGTTTAGCTGACTCTGGTTATGAGAAGTTTCGAACTGCTGAGATTAAGCGTGGATCTCATCACACCATCCTGACTAATCACATGCCCAAGACAGTTGTACTTCTGTTGCTGCAAAATGACATTTAGGAATACTTAGAATTAGTCGTGTTATCCACAGTCTTTTGAACACTTCCTCCAGCCACCATACATGTTCTTCCACGTCCTTGAAAACACTATGATGTCATCAACATAAACCATACGTTGTTTCGGCTTTGGTCCTCTATGTACCCATCCAGCAACCTTCGAAAAGTTGTGGGTGCGTTCTTGAGTCCAAATGACAGTCAGCAGTACTGAAGATGGCCCCATGGGATGGTAGACGCTGTCTTTGGCTGATCTTCTGGTGCTATCATCAGTTAATGAAACCAGCTCTTGAAATCCATGGTGGAGAAATATTTACAGTGATCCAAATTGTCCAAAGTCTCCATTACATTTGGTAAGGCATGTGCATCAGTGATTGTTCATGCATTCAGGTGTTGGCAGTCACAGCAAATTGTGTACTTTTATGATTCCATACCTCAGTTGATAAAAGTGGAATCATTATAGAATCATGTTGTTGTCTTCGTGTCTGTCCATCCAGCTGTTGAGTTAGATGCATCAAGCAGAAATTTGTCAAATGCTAAGGTCTGTGGTTCCTTGGCATTGCGAAAACTTTAAGTTTCTAAATCAGTGTGCCATTTATAACACGTATTTTGATATTTGGAAACCCATTTATCTAGAATCATGAAATTTGGCAAGAAGCAGGTTTTTACAGCATGAATAAAGGAAAAAATCCAAAAATTATTAAATTTTAATTACATCACAAAAGATATGTTTTTCATTAGAGCTTAACGTTGCATTCGTCATCTGTCAAAAGCATAATAGAAAAGTATTACTGCATGCAAATATAAAATGTAAGCTATAGTCATGTTTTAGTAAGTAAATAAGAAATATTAAATCCTCTGTCTCTACGTATATAAACTGAAGTCCCCTGCCCGCTTCTTCTTGTATGTCCAGGCTAGTGTCAGGAACAGTCGTTGAAACTTGGATATGGTTTTTCTTAATAGTAGACTGATTTACAAGGAAGCTTTGCACTTGTAGTCAGAGACCACTCTAGGAGTGGGCAACTTGGACATTTGTCTGGGGTGTCAGAACTGAGGGACACCATTTTGGCTCTAAGTGTGTGAAAAATATTGATGTGTTAAATGCTGAGTAATAGAAAAATTTTATTGCATGCAAACATAAAATGATAAGTTTTAGCCATGCAAGTGTTTTCTGTTGATTATGTATGCTTCCATTATAATGATGTCTCTTGTGGCATGACCCATTGCTGTGGAATTGAGAGCGTCTGTTTGATATTCTCTGCTCCATGCAGTGGCGAGTGTTCTGAGCATGCTCAGACATCTATATGTCTATGTGGCTAATGGGGAAGCGAGTAAGCAGCCATGCACCGCTCATGGTATGGAACCCTCAGAACACAAGTTCTACTCGCACTTGCCTAGTGTTTCTTTTGTACTATCTGGTGACTTCTTTGGGACCAAAATGACTGGTGCTCTCCACGGACTATAACTATATTCAGTAATATTGTTTGGTAGCCATTGGTTAATAAATTCTTACATTACCAGTTGCTTACATTTCAGAATTCTGTATGCAACGTTATTCCCTGCTGGTATTGTGTGCAGTATGACTGACACTGCTGGTAATGGAAAACTTGGATTAAATAAATTCATGAACTGCAGTAACAAGGCTTCCATTGCTTTCTTATTGTATTCTCGTAATTGTTTTACTTTTTCATGTAATGCAAATGTGTTGAAGGTTTGCTTGCGGCAGAGGTACTCACTTTACCTATATGTGTCACTTTCCTCTAAAACATCTAACTTGGCAATCAACAAACTCTTTGGCAGATTCATTTTATCCATGTCAAAATTATTGAGTCTGACTGGAACAATAAAATCTCCATTTGCTTCACTGATGTGTGCTATATTTATGCATACAAAACAATGTGGCTTGTCCAATTCTTCATTAATTTCCAATGGCTCTACAACACATAATAAACCCTTTGGTAAGTCCGTGCCCGTGCTAACCCTGATCAACTTCCCTGTACCTTGCGGTACTGTATCGTGTGAATTGGTGTTCAGTGCCTCTGTCTACAGTTTGTTTGATACCACCTTCACCTTGCGACATCATAAAACTTGCGGCTGATGCATAGTGGAAACAATGTCCCATCAAGTTCAATTGTGTGCTGTGATGGGTACATTTTTCTGTGATATTTAACAAGAAAGTCTAGTCCCAGGATCGCACAGTATCCTTCCTCAATATGTGACGACATTTCCACATCCTCCCAAAAATGCTTATTTCCCACATGAAAACTGGGCAGTGTTGTCCCTAATGGCCTCACATAATTATCACCCACCCCCACAGCCTATGCTGTGGAGACATCAGTCTTTTTCTGCCTGAGAGATCCAGACTGATGTCCGATACGTGAGCCGCTGTGCCACTAGAAATTTATGTTCCTTACTATTCTCTTTGCCTAGCAAGGAGCATTCTGTCTCTACATACACTTGTGCAGTCTCGTGTTCTACTGGCATTGCTGTCCAATGGATGAGAGACTCCCATTCCCATGTAAGAACCAATTATTCGGACATTGCTTGTCCCATGTTTTCTTCCAGTCATTATGTGCCTTATGTTCCACCTTCCCACATTTTATAACATTTCAGCTGATATTACTTCCTGATGTGGCCCCTAAGCCCACATCTATAACACTACCCCTCAGACAAGAAAACACCACAATCACCCTGCCTCCACGTGGCAATGTTGATTTCCTTTAGTTATGTGTTTATTGCAGACCGTTTCCTCCAATCATTTTTGGAAATTAGCAGCAGACTTCACATTGGCAATAAAAGCAGATATGTCCTATGTTGCTTCCCCAAAAATATAAGGTTAGCTGCTACAGGATCAACTGAAGGTGGCTTCACTCAACACAGTTTTGGTCTCCCCTGGATCAGAACATACTTGTCCACCAGTGGTTTCCTATCCCTAACTCTCCTATGCAATGGCTCATTGTCAGGCTCTTGTTCTGTTGTTGTCTCCAAAAATGTGGCTATTTGCTCCTTCAGGGCTTCCACTGTGTCATTCAAGGTCACTGCCTGCATGTCTGCCATTATACAAGAAAAATAAGGAAACAATACACCCAATACACAAATAAGAACAAAACTGCACTCAATCTTTGCACCTTATCTTAGCCCAATGGGACTGTCCCCTGCTGTGTCTTGTGACCATACCTTTTATACATGCTATATGTAACTGATGCAATGCGAGTGGCATCTCATGCTCGGACAAATGACAATACGGACATCTCACTGGCTGCAGGCAAACCACCCTACTATTTCCACGGAAGAAAGCCAGATCCATAGGTTCTTGAGGGCTTACAAGTGACACTTTTAACGTACTGTGGAGATCTGTATGACTCAAAATGGCCACTACAAAAGACACAAGAAGAAGGGCAACAAATATCACACTACATGCAGCGAACTGCAATCCGTAGCCGTTGACCTTACAGCAGAGCTGTGCAGACAGTGCTAGCAGCTGCTACTGCTGCTGTAAATGTGTGGGTGTTGCACCAGGCCTAGTTGTCTCAACCGCTGGCATCCACTTGCTGACACCAGATACAGGGTACTGGTCTAAACTCCCACAGTTATCAGGATTGTGCTGAGCAGTGTGAGATGAGAACCTGCTTACTTGAAGAGTGCCGAGAAAACATTCCTTCCAGTGACATATCTATTGCCCAGAAACTCAGAGGCGTCTTCCCAGAGCTCTGGTAGCTCAGTTGGACTGATTGTATGTGGACCCTGTCAGCAGTGGAAGGTGGTACTGCTGCTAGTAGACGGCTCGTGTGACAGCTGTTATGTCACACCCAGTTGGTGCTCCTGATGTCGTAGCCTGCAAGGCACACACTGGACACAGTGGACAGCAGCTATGCGAGCTGATCTTCGAAGTGCTCTCATTGACATCAAAGACATGCATCCAGGAGACTTGCCCTACACGCTAGCCTGAAATACTTGTTGCCATAAAAAGTTCAACTCGCAACTTCCAGCTATGAGACAGGCAACAGCATCAGTGTTGGTTGCAGTAATTGGGGTGAGCAGCAACAGTGGCTCCACCTTACAATGGCGGATGGTGACAAACAGCTCCTTTGCCTTGCTGGTCAAGCCTCCAGTTGGCCAGCAGGTTGATGGCGATTTCTGTAACTCATCAGTGATGACCCAGGAACTGGTGTATAGCGGCAGAATCTTTTCAGTGAAACTTATGGATTCATAGTTTATCATGGATGATTAGGCACGCAGAGTGTCAACTGACATAGTCACCCCCTCCACAGGACAGCTGCAGCTGAGATCATTGATTAAGAAAGGTGTAGTATTTACGCTGGCACTTCATGTGCACTTCGCTGTAGCAACTAAGTCATGTGTACTAGTTCTGTCATTTGATCAGCTGTTTGAACACAACACTAATGTAGTGTGAGATTGCCCTAACCGCTCCCCACACCCCACAGTTTTCTACAAAGAGCCGTTATGGATTTATGATGTAATAAGAAAGATGTGTTGGAATTAAAGAATTAAACCTTTCATTCTGTAGCATCATTTACAGTATATTTTCTCAGTAATCAAACGTTACTCTCTGTGTAATTGAAATTCACCCCTGTCTGGTTGTGGAAATATTTTTGAAGTGTATATATATAGTGGTGTGATAAATTCTGGCACTACTTCTATACCTTTAGAAAGGTTCAGGCCTAATGCTTTACGAAACAAAATTTCATTCTGGTGTATGAACTAAAACTTTGACAGATTTAGGCACTATCCTCTCTCTCTCTCTCTCTCTCTCTCTCTCTCTCTCTCTCTCTCC
Source organism: Schistocerca piceifrons (assembly GCF_021461385.2). NCBI lineage: Eukaryota > Metazoa > Arthropoda > Insecta > Orthoptera > Acrididae > Schistocerca > Schistocerca piceifrons. Next base: position 698,974,223 of record NC_060139.1, on the reverse strand, counting down.
CTCTCTCTCCCCCCCCCCCTCTCTCCCCCCCCCCCATCCCCTTCATCTATAATACACTTTATGATCTGAAACTTTATTCTCATTCCTGTAAGCTTCACAGATAGTATCTTACAGTGTAGAAGTAATACCTGGTGAGAAAGTATGTGATGGACAATGGTTTAGTCATAACTTAAGCTTAGTTATAGATTGCACTGACTACAGAAATGTCAATTTTTTTCAGGATTTTGCAAAAGTTTGTATAGAATATAACTGTCATGTTAAAGAGAATGTTGGTGTTGTAGTTCCTTGTATAACAGAAATTTTTGTAAGCTTTTAATTTTTTTTTAGTACTTTGCTATAGGATATCACCAGTCAAGATGGAATTACAACGACCAAGACGATGTAAGAAATGTTGATGCCAAATTTGATGAATACAACCTACCAATGGATGTGATGTGGTTGGATATAGAGCACACTGATAACAAAAAGTAAGTTACTATAAAATTATTATTTGAAATTGAATTTCAATTTTTACATTTTAAGTGAAAGCAAAGTGGCTGGCAAAATACCATATTTGCTCGACTAGATGATGACACTGAATATAGTATGACCCCCACTTTTTTTATGTTTTAAGACTCACTGAGAAAATTGTATTTAATATATTTTGTTCTGATGAATAAGCTTTTTGTTGATATAAAAGTTATGCCTAAAAGAGTTAGCATTACAACTATTCTAAATTTGTGCCATTTATTGTCTACATTTTGATAAGGAAATGGCTTCTCTTAATTTTTATCTTTGCTTCATTTTTTGTTTGCAGACAATTCTGTTGTATACTGTTTTTAACCATGACCACCACCACCACCACCACCACTGATATCATTATTTTCATTTTTTTTTTTTCGTTCCTGATACTCCTCCCATATCATATCATCTTGTGAACCATCCATAGCATTGGATATGTAGTACTTTTTGTGAATCCCCTCATAATAGATTCACTTCAGATTCTGCCATGGGCAGTAAGGATCCTTTGGCCAAGCGTAGATATTTAGGGTTTCTTTAACTGTCTGCTGTAGTGTAGGCATGGTATCCTTGGATAAGCCACTCACTACAAAGCTGTCACAGGTGAGCCTCGAAAGGTCTGTTCACATCATCATCCATTATTTGAAGTTGTGATGTCATGTTGCCAGGAATTCTTACCAGATCTGTGTTGTTCTTTGCTATCAGATACTTAACTTCCTGGTAGAATTGTCCTCTCAAAGAATCAAGCACCATTCTCCTTCTGCTAAGCAAAGAGTGTAGTATTCTGGTCCAAACAACTTTCAACCAATCTAGCAACAGGTCACTTATCAACATTCCATTTTGTTTGCGTCTTAAAATATCAAAAATATCTGCGAGTAGGTTTCATTTCACTATCAAAGAATGGCTAATGGGGGCATCTTCCTTCACCTTGGTAGTGTACCAACATTACTGTTATCTGGCTTTTTCATTGCCAGAACTTCTTATACAAACTCTTTTAATCCCCTCCACATCAACAGTAATCTTTGACATCACATCAAAATAGACAGACATCTGATCATCGCTTACCATATGACCTAACAAATAGTCATGCTGTTTCCTTCAAATGATTGTATGACACTGTATGCAAGTAGTTTTTGCCATATGCTGTGGGGAACCACTGAGCAAGCATTGTTCGGTGACTTGAAGTAAACCCTGTCCATCCTCAAGCACCAGCCAGTACTTGCTTTGAATTCTGGAACATATGCAGTTGGAAAATGCTTTCTTATTTCTACTGCCTTTATTGGGATAATTTCTCAAGTAATTGGGAAGCCTTCACTGCACTTCCCTTTCATGTACTGAGCAACCTGCTGCTCCATTTCGTGAAACCATTCCTACTTGGCAAGTAGAGGTGGCTTTTTTTTAGTATGTTCATTAAACACCACCTTCAAACATTCACTTCTTTGACACAAATTATCTTCCTGCTGCAAAGTTGTATGTGACCTCTGCTTCATAAATCACCATTAACTTAAAAGTAACATAATATTGTCTGCATAAACCAAAGGAACTGTTTTGGACTCAGAGGTCTGTGCTTCTCGACTCAGTCACAGTTGTAGTTGGTATCGATTATCGATTGCTACTATTTACAGTTCTTACAGTGCTGTCAATATAAGCAAGTTGAATGACAACAATGCATGTGTTTCCAGCTCCCTACAGCTGAAATGTCAGAAATTGTACAACTTCAGATTAATACTGTAGCTGACCTTGCACATCAGAAATGCTGTAGAGCAGTGGCAGCTTTAGAACTGTCATTAAAACTAAAGTTTTATTTATCAGTTACTCTGTGTAACATATTTTTGTTAACATTAGTTTGTCTCCTGGGCTAAAGTCTAGATTGAGACCACTGCCAGTTGTGGCAGTGTGTGTCCAATGCTCACACACTGGCGAAGTGTCAGCTGCATGTAGCTAATGGGGCAATAGATTCACCTTTCATATTTTGCATCTATATTGATTTGAGAATGTGACAATATTTTTCAGAATAAATCGTCATATGACCTCACTTACCAAAGCTCCATACTGTCTTACCATTTGGTACAAACTAAAATTTGAAAATTCCAGAGTCTTCGCTGTTGCGCCGTTATATTGGGATACCGTTATAAAGGAAGTTTGTAAGATTAGAATAAACCGCAACAATTTTAATAGACCAGGGGTACACATTTAGTAGGAAATATCGAGCAAAAACAAAGGTTCTAAGAAGCTGGGAGTGCCAGTTTTAAACGTGGCGCCGACTAATATAGGCACTTGATATCACTCCATCCCACAGTGGCCCAGAGCTACAGTGAGCTGCCAGACTCAGCTTTCCATGCATATCACTGCAGCCCTCTTTGGAAAGTTCCAGATGCTGCTGTCACATCTATTAGAAAGACACCACCATAGCCCTGGCAAGTGCTACTACTTGTATATAGGCATATGTTGGCAAAAAATGTTGTGTGACATTTTGTGGTGAGTTGTTATATTCCTGCCTATCTGAAGATTATTTGCAGAAAAATAATTTGGTGATTCCTTTACACATACTTTTTACATAATGATCGTGATGGTAAAATTAGATATTCAAGTCTATAAAGATATACGTATGGTTGTATGTATATATTTATCAGGGTGTATACGACCCGGGACAACCGGGAAATCCGGGAAAATCCCGGGAATTTTTTCATCCTGGAGAAAACCAGGAAAAACCCGGGAATTTTTCGGAATTCCGGGAATTTTTCATTGTTTCAGCTTTCAGTTAAATTTTTGTAATTTTTGACTGCAGAATTGATTCTCTAGCAAAGAATGTTATTGTATCCTGCTACTGGAGAACGATACTGCAGTAAGAAAATATAAACGACAGGGAAAAAATAAAACTTTAGTGGCAAAGGAAATGTGCAATTTACAACAACAAAACACCGTGCATACACAAGCGTCTGCAAATAGCAAAAATATGTCAAAGGCCATAGGGCACAGACTATAATTCTTCGTAACAATAAACTGCTTGCTATGAGCATGACGTCACAACTGTTCACATTAGGTTCGTTTGACCCTTGTGCCAGCGGTCTGTTGCACATGTGCATTTGACTCGCGTATAAGCAGTACCTTCTCCCGCTACTTGAAGTTTGGCTGTTAGCTGTATCGGTAGTAGCAGCAAGCAGCCAGATGCAAACGAGAAAAATTTTTCTCGCGCGCCCTAGCTGCCAGATTCGCGCTTGCACAGAGTTGTCTGAGTTGTAGTGGGGAGGGGGTTAGTCTCCACGTGACCCGTGTTTACGTTAAGTGATTTCGCTGCTTCTCTTCGTGTACAGCTCCCACGGCAAATGAAAACAAAACGGGATTTCTGTGGCCGGGAGCTATCAAGTGAATTAAAATACATTCACATAATTACGGAGGGCAAAAATATATTATTAATTTCAGTTTTCTGATTTTATTTTATTCCCAAGTTTGTAGCAGTCAAGCATTAATCGCCTTGCAGAACAGTGAAGTTAATTTTGCAAGTTTGCTAAAGAAATTTGGCTTTATTAATCTTTCCGCTGAGGCAATCATTTTATTTGAAACGAAGTGTTTCATTCTACAGTATTGCCTAGTTCCAACTGTTTGCTGAATTTCAAGTGCATGTTATCATCATCTGCCATATATGGCATTATGCCATAATAAAGAACCAAAAATGAGATCTCAGAGTACTGGTACTCCAAGAAAATTTACATCCCAAAAACCACACTGAAAAGCTTAATATCAGATGCGACCTACTTCATTGTCAATCTGGAAAAAGCCAATTTGCACTGAAGCCGAATTATGCATTTTAGTATGGTTTACAAAATTCCGATGCTCTTTGGAGTACCCTCCGACGCCCTGTTTCTTTTATGGTGTGATGCAAGCTCTGTTAGTGCTTTATACACATGAACATGCGAGCTTCCTACACCACTACAGTTGCACATGCACAATAATGCCTACTTTTCTGGCGCTCTCTGGCAACTGGTAAATCGAACCTATTTCTAACAGTCTCCGGATAGTATTGCGCACGGTGGTTAGAAAAGCGTTACTTTCAAAGTAAATTTCTTTTTACGCAAGATGAATTATGTTCCGTGTGAGAAAGTGGATGGATATCTAAATCACAAAGCGTTCAAAACTGAACAGTTTGAGGACCAGCACTTACAAGAATTTCGAGCTGAGACATTTATGTCAGAATTTTAAATTTACTTGCACATTTGTGTGATGTATCTTAAAGTATAACACTCACAAAAAAAATCAGTATTACATGTGAAAGCTTAGCTTCTGTTGTAGCGTGTTAATCTTAGAGACCAAAATTATATGTGAAAGCTTAGCTTTTCATGTAGATATACGGTACTGTGTACATTAATGTAAACCGTTAACTTTTCCTCTTGCGTGTTCACGCTATGTAACCAGTGATCTTGCTATTGGCTGACTATAACACGTGTCCTATGCTCTGAATAGCTGTTGTCATCGGCTGACGAGATCTCGTGGCTTTGAGGTATGACTCGCTTACAAAAGGACATCGCAACCTCGGTTTCAACACTCTGGAAACTAACGCGCTGTGTTTGGTGCAATTCGAATTTATAATTCCGTAATACGAAAATATGCAGCGTATATGTTCCTGCAAATCAAAGGTCTTTCCAAAACTTCTCTCCTTTTTTTTTTATTAAGTCTCTCCAAAACTTCTCTGTCCCGTCTTTTCTTTTTTTTTCCGGGAAGCTCTGCGCGATTGTATAAAACGTTAACCATTCAAAGGATTGATAAGTTTTACAGTTCCGAGGGAAAATCTACGGAAAACCTACTGTCACTTAGCACAGAAAAAGCGTATTTTCGCCGTGGAAAAAGCATATTTTTTAAACGGGATATCCGGGAGAAATCCGGAAATAGTCCGGGAATTTTTTTTCCTTGTCCCCGTATACACCCTGTTTATGTATGTTTTTATGTAATGTATGTATGCTCCCAAAATTTTAAGAGTAATCCTATGTCCGACTCTGTCTTCCTTGTAATGTCTCCCACTGCAGTTTGCTGACCATTCCTCTGATAGTGTCATAGCAGGTAGACAGATCTGACTCTCTTCTCAGACTCTTCAGTGTTTGTATTGATCCAACTTAATAGTAATGGTGACCATAATGTTATTTGGCTTACAGCGGATACAATAATTTTGATATGACACTGTTTTGGCAGTTGGTGTGTCAATGTCTGCTTATTTCTTCATGTATTATCTTAATCCAAACTTTTCCATTGGAGAAAAATCTGAAGTGGTCCCTGGAAATTAATTGGAGAAATTTCCACCAACGTTCAGCCTGTTAACTTGTTTAGAATTCCTGACTAATAAAGGCTCTAGGTGATGAAGGTGCCAATGTGCACACACTGTGCAATTTCTCCCTTCAGTCTCACAACAGGTGGTATAATACTATATGCCAACAGAACAAATAGTCCTGTTCCAGAGAAAACAATGTGTAACAATATTATACAGAGAATTGTGCATATAGTATACACATCATAAACATGCCTGCTTCCCACAACTGTCGTTCAATGTTACTTTTCTGTCATCTCGGTCACTGTAGAGCTGTACCGTGGGAAGCAAGGAGAGGATGTTGTTTGGTGGCCGGTATCCTCTTCTATAACACAAACTGCACGCATATATTAACTGGGTTCCTTACTCATAAGGATAGAAAATTACTTACCTCAACATAGTCCAAGTGTTGTAGTACAAGCTCTTCGTAATAGACCACATTAGCCTCACTGCTGGTGAAGTTCAAGTCTGCTCTGAACACTACTCTGGTCACTACATGTTGCCTGCGACTGGCTGTGACTGCAAGTGACTGGGCTGCAACTGATGTCTCGGTGACTCACTGGATGACAGACTGGGCCCTCTGGTCCACTTCTAAAATATTGGTGGCCGAGAGGGCATTGGTGGCGCATTTCGTGCGAGTCTGTCTTTGGCCTCTATCAATCTTCTCGCAACCTCTTTGTCGCCTGGTGTTCTGGTGCCATCTTACACCAGCACATTCCTCCTGCTCCCCTCCAACACCTTCCCTCCCCGAAATGTCGCATCATTGTCATGCATTGAGGCTGTGAACAACGGGGAGGGAGGCAGGACGCTGGACATAGAGATGAACCAGTACCCGTAGCCTTTGAGGATGGAATACTTCCAACTGTACCCCACCATCTGGCTTGCGAAGCAGTAGGAAAATCCTCCTGAAAACTGCTTCCAGGGCACACGTCCAGGCCTGAGGGCGTCTCTTGGGGCAATGACGGCGACAGCGTTGGTGAGTTCAGGTCCATGGAGTCAGCGAGTGGGGACGCAGGGGCTATGGTGCATCATCCATCCGCTCTTCCTGTGGTGCCCTGGTGGCACCAGCAGGCGGATGTGAAGGCCACGCAGTCCTGTGAAACTGTGGATCAGGGGGAAGAAAAGATGCAGAATCATGGGGCAAATGACATGCGCGGAGTTGGTTCTGGTGGTGGGGCCCTGGAAACCATTGGTATCTGCAATCAAATACATATAAGAACCAATGCATTCGTGGATTACGCCTCTTTCCCAGTACCCACAGTTGCCATAAATCCTGAAGAGAATGATATCCCGCGGCGTAAAGTTATACTTGCGGACCATTGGCAGTGCCGGATGCTGTGGTGGGTGTAGCACCCCATCCAATGGCGGCAGCCTTGCAGAAGTTGCACCAGTGATTATCCGTCTCAAGGGTGGGAGCAATAGCTGGCGAGAAAGAGCTACAGTGCCTTTCCCCGTGTGTGGGTGGAGCAAAGCTTGGCCATCTGTTGCTTGAAAGTGCATACGAAGCATTGTGCTTCTCCATTGGACTGTGGGTGAAACGGAACACTTGTTTGATGACAAATGCCATTTCATTCACAAAACTGTTCAGAATCATGTGAAGTGAACTGTTGTCCTTTGTCCGACACAAGTACTTCTGGCAAACCTTCTATGCAAAATATCGATGACAACACTTGAATGGGGCTACATGATGTAGAGTTTATAGGCACCACCAATGGGAACTTGCTAAAAGAGTCTACCATTATGAGCCAATGAGTGTTTCAGAATGGCCCTGCAAAGTCTGTGTGCACTCCTTGTCATGGCGATTGAGTCTTAGGTCAAGCTGAGAATGTCTGTGGCGGAGTGGATTGGTTTTCCCCACATGCACGACATCATTTGTTCAATGTGGGCGTCTATGCACTCCCAAGTACAGTGCCATCACACTAACTGTTTAGTGCAAACAATTCCCCAATGTTCTGGTGGAGCAGTCACAACCCATCCTTTTGTAATACTTTGGGAATAAGCACAAGCGATTGTCCACTGTCATTTTCAGTCACACATTGTTGAACTGAAGGGTTATGCCAACGTGCAATATATCAGCAAACAACTGAGTTCTGGATACTGTTCAATGAGCAAGGCGAAGACGTTCAAATGTAATGCAACAAAATCTTGAGATCTAGTTCTGCTTCTGTGACCTGTGCAGTTTTTCCATAGTGCAAGGGAAAAGTTTCCAGCAATTCTGAGTCCTGCACATTGATTTGGCAACAAGATGCAGCAGATTCATTACAATCAGAGTGTGGGCCAATTGGAAGGTGAAATAGGGCACCTGCATTGCCATGCTTTGCCATAGGTCTGTACACAATTTCATACTGATACTGTGAAAGCAACAAAAGTCCATCATTGCAATTTTTAACCAGTGCGTGTAGGAACCAGCTTTGATGGATGAAACAAGGACTGCAAAGGCTTGTGATCTGCCCCTAAATAGAACTTGCAACCATACAAATTTGTCGCACCATACACAATAGTGAGAGCCACATTTTCTATTTGAGAATTATTGCACTGAGTTTGAGTTAACAACTTTGAGGCAAAAGCAATAGGTTTGTCTTGTGCACCTATTCTGTGCAAAAGCACAGCGCTGATTCCGTAGGAAGAAGCATCGACTTGCAAAACTACTGGCTAGGCAGGGTCAAAATGTACTAAACATCTGTCAATGAGCAAGGCATTTTTGAATTTCTGAAATGTCTTGACAGTCTTTAGTCCACACAAAAGGTGCATATTTCCAATGCAAATGATGCAATGAAGCCACAATCTGAGCAGCATTCGGTATGAACCGATTGTAGTATGTCATGTGGGCTAGTACTGACTGCAGTTCAGATACATTGTGAGGAACAGGCAGGTCAGGGATTGCAAGCAAATGAGATTGGAGGGGGTGCACACCCAGACTGTTTATCATATGGCCAAAGTACTTGAGTTCAGTTTGAAAAAAAAATCGCACTTTTGAGACAATACTTGAGTCCTGCTTCTGACGACACTCGAGAAAGAGTACGCAAATTGGCACTGTGTTCCTCTGGCATACAGCCTGAGACGACAATATCATCAAGGTAGTTTGAACAAAATTGCACTTTTGCAGTCAGCTGCTCCAAGTAACACTGAAAAATGGCAGGTGCCAAAGCACTGCCAAAGGGCAAACACAAATACTTGAATAGTCCTAAGTGTATATTTACAACAAACAATTTCTGTGATTCTTCATCCAATGTAATTTGCAAGTATGCATCACACAAATCTATCTTAGAAAAGTAACATCCCGCACCAAGGCTGTCCATGATTTCCTCAGGGCAAGCTAATGGATAAGTGTCAACTACTGTCTGTGGGTTGACTGTAGACTTGAAGTCAACACAAATGCGGATGTCACCAGAGGGCTTAGGCAACAAAATGAGAGGATTTGTCCACTGCCTAGCTTGAATGGGAGCAATTACACTGCCACACCATTATCTTGCAATTCTTTCAATTAACTGGCTACTTTGTCTCGTAAAGCAATTGGAATGGTCCGGACCTAGAAAATGTAACATGCACTACAAAGTTATTAGCTTTTTCCATTCCTCTTGAAAATAGTTCAGGAAATTCTTTAACCAAGCTAGCAACACTTTCTTTTGGATCACAAGCTGATATGGGAAGTGCATTGTCTTGGTTGCTAAGGCCAAACAGATCAAAGGCATCTAAACCGAAAATGTTGTCATTTCCCTAAATCGCTCCAGGCAAATACTGGGATTGTTCCTTTGCCAGGGCATGGTCGACTTCCTTCCCCATCCTTTCTTAATCCGATGAGACCGATGACCTCGCTGTTTGGTATCCTCCCACAAACAACCTCCAACGAGCACTTGATTTAGAAAGGCATCGTGAGCCTAACTGTTTGTACGTGGCATGATTAAACAAAGTCACTGAGTCACCTTTGTCAAACTGAAAGTTAACACGATTGCCAGCAATGCTTAATGAGACAAATATTTGGTTAGAACGTCATTGCACAGCTCTAGGGCGAGAATGAGACATAATCTTAATCTTACTTTTGTCAGAACCTGTTGTAGGTTTAGAAAACACAATGTTCGCTGCATGGGTATGAGCTTGTTTTTTCTGGGAGCAGGCAAAATTGGCATTTTTGTGCCATTGCAAACAAACTGCTTGGACATGGCCTTCTTTTGCACACATACAACACATTGTGTTATGGTGAGCAAAACATGTAGGACAAGACTTCACTGAATTCACAGGCCTGTTTACATGTTTATGTGGCTGTCCGCGCAGCTGTGTAGGCACTCAATGTAGGGGCTGCTAGGAGCGCTCGTGAGGAAGGGGGCGGCTCGACCCGACAAATTGGGGCCTGGTCAGTCAAACTTATCGGCTGGAGTCATATTGCTCTAAGATTCGCAACACTTGAGGAAGTGATGGATCAGAGTACTTTAGGCTCTGTTCCTTACTATCGAGGACATTGAATGTTATAGCATCTCTAATCATTAAATCACTGTAAAAGTTGCCACAACTACAATTAAATTTACACTCCTTAGTCATTCCCGTTAGTTCCGTGTACCACTAGCAGTACATCTATTCTGGCGTTTTCTGCAAGCGAAAGAGCTGATATCTGGCTGCAGCTGCTTGGGCTTGCTGATCATAATATTGAGTTAATGCAGCGATTACTTGGTCATAACTGTGTTCGTCAGGAGACACAGTTGAGAATAGTTTTTGTATTAACCTGAACACTGGGGACGCCACAATCGAAACGAAGTATTGTAGTTTTACAGGACCTTGTAGACAGTAAAATTACGATGTGCTTGGAACTAACTGTCAGGTATTTGAGCCATTCCTCTTCGGTGCCGTTAAATTGCCGGAACGTTGGTATGCTGGTCAGCGGCACTTGTTGGGCTAGTAAGTTGGTGGTTGTTGTTGTTGTTGTTGTTGTTGTTGTTGTGCAGCCAACGTGACTTGTGCAGCCAGAAGTTGTCATACTGTCATCAACAAAGCAGCAATTTGTTGGTTCTGAAACTGAAAAGCTTGTGTTAGATCAATCACAGTGGCCGTCTGCGGCTTAGGCGCAGGGGCAGGGGGTGGAGGGGGCAGGTTAGCCATGGTTCACACAAATATGTTACAGCAAAAAAAAGCAAGCAAAGCCTCCGAAAAGGGAAATTTGATTAGAACTGTGAACTATGATCACCTCTGCAATCTGAAACACAAGAGAAGCAAGCAAAATCTGCACTGAATTATACTCGTTTCCATTTTTTATGTTGTCTCGTTGTCACTATAGAGCTGTACCATGGGAAGCGTGGAGTGGATGTTGTTTGGTGGCCGGTATCTTCTTCTATAACATAAACTGCACACTTATATTAACTTGGTACGTTATTCATAAGAATAGAAAATTAATTAACTCAAGATAGTCCAGGTGTTGTAGTTAAAGCTCTCCGTAATAGACCACATTAGCATCCCCACTGGTGAAGTAAAAGTCCGCTATGAACACTACTCTGGTCGCTATGTGCTGCCTACAGTTGTGTGTGACTGCAAGTGACTGGGCTGTAACTGAAGTCTCTGTGATTCACTGGGTGACAGACTGGATCAAACTGCACCCTGCACCCTGCTGCAGCGGTGATCTAAATACTGGCGGCCAAGAGGGCATTGGTGACGCGTTTCGTGAGAGTCTGTCTTTGGCCTCTATCGATCTTCTCGCAACCTCTTTGCTGCCTGATATGCTGGCACCAGCTTACACCAGCACTGTTACACCCTTTTACAGGCTTTGACCGTGATGTCACTAATGGGTATGGAAATCAGACTATTAGTTCTTTTTCTAAGAATTTTCTAGTTGTTAGAAAGAACATAGTAAAAATGGGATAACACTGAAGCTAGGACCTTCCTGTACCAAGGTCATTAAGTGGTTTGTTGAATGGATTTACAGTCACCAGCCTATGTAGACAAAGAAATGGTTAAGTTTCAGAAAAGCAGAAGTAAATTTGGGCTACTTTCTGCTGTTCCCTAACATAACTTCACAAATAAATATAACTTTTCAGGATATGGTTCTGAGAAAGACACAGGAATCTTTCAGCTGCTACACCCACATGCATACATAGTTCTGATCTAGAAAGCCCATGATTTTTTAATCGTCACTATGTGCTAAAAAAAAATTTGGCCAGGAGGGACTTCTGTGTTTGTATTTTGTGTACTTAAATATTCTAATAGTTAATACAGACATTTAAATGTGTTAAGGCACTTTGTTTATACCTTTCTCTTAATAAATAATCCATCAAAAGCCAAAGGTAGGGTGTGATAACTCCATATTGTCATTCAGTATTTTTACGCAACCCTACTTCAGTGTTAGTGAGCCACGTAAGCAACTTTCTTTTTACAGTACTTTGTACTTCACTGAATTTCATTTATAACTTAAAGAATTTTATCTTTACTTTACTCAAGACTTAAATTTGCAAAACCTCATTGTTTATATATGACAAGTTTGACTTTTTTTAGCAGAACTTATTTTTTTGCTTTCACTGTACCTATTACCACAAAGAGAGTAAGAATATTAAAATCATTAAATTTTTATGGAAACAGCTACTTCCGTACTAAAGCAAAATTTCACTTCATCATTTCTACTACATAAGTCATACAGTACTTTTACTAGCACTTTAAAAGATAGTATGCAGCAATTATATACAGACATCATCTAACACCAAGAAAGAACCATATATAGGTGAATGATTAGGAATAAAATAACAGGGTGAACCAATTTTTATGTTTTGCACAATAATTATTCAAAAACAATTAATTTTAAATAATGGCTAATGCTTCTACAACTCTAATTATGAAGTTCGTAACTTGTTGGCTGTAATCATTGGGTGTGCAGATAGTAATGGCGGCTACAGTACCCATGGTATGGTGTACAAGTTTCTTGAAGTATGGACTAATTAATTCTTCTTCTTGTCATTTTAACATCCATAACATAGTCCGATGACCTCTACTAAGGTCGTAATAATGCAGCAATTGTCATCCGAGACTATTGTGCAACAATTTCCAGGCAAGGCATCCCCTGCTTCTTCTGAGTGTTGCCTCTTTCACTGCTGTCTACAGACTGTGTCCTCTCATTCCTTCTCACTCTACAGGTAGTGCACCAAAAACCCAGTCCACCTTTTGTGCTTCCCACAGTAACTTCTGTACAGTACAAAGCACTCCATCTTTTACATAACACATATCCTACACATTCTCCCTAAGCATGTACCATGTTATACAATGACAACTTGTAAGAACATTTTCATTTCATTAATCCATGACAAAATATTAATTAGTAAATTAAACATTTCACATATTTCTTTACATAAGATACAAACATACATTAGCAAAGCATTTTAACATCACATATATCACACTTTCCATATAATCTTTGCATATCACTGTCATGACAAATTTTTAAGGCAAAAAAATTGCGAGATGACGAACTGAATAATAGTGTTATAACATGTCCTCTCATCGTGGAGCCTAAGTGATCTGCCTTTCCTTTCTAACCTATCCCAACTTTTCCCTATCTTCTCTCTGAGGGTGTAACAAAAAATCTAGGGTAGTGTCATGTTCTTTTATATTTGTCTCTGAGAAGTACTGATTTTTTTCCATCTGTGGCACATAATAGCCAGCAACTCTGTCTCATAATTTCATACATCTGACCACTTCATATTCTGTCAACTATTTGTGCTGGCGTTAGTAGATCCAAAATACACTCTTAAGCAGTTGAATTACACAGACCTGCCTAGTAGAGTGAAGCATACCTGCCCAACAATGGGAGAAATGCACCATGCAGTGGGCTGCCCAAGAGATTAAAGGTGCTTGGGAGCCACACTGATCCAAGACCACTCAACTACTGCCAACATCTCATGGAGGTAGTCGGAGCTGGATCTGAGGTTCTCCCATCTTGCTCAATGGCGCCTCCATATGTACTGCGTGGGACTGAATTCAGGTGGCCTGGCTTCTGTACTACATGTGGAATATTACACAAATTATACAACAACAGTTTGGTAGCAGTTTGGGTATATTGTCTTTTTAAAGGTGCAGGTCACCTTTATGGTGCTGTAGGTCAACTAATGGATACCACATAACTGGACAGTAGATTCCTGTATTGTATGCCTGCAGGAGATGCTGCAAGGTATATCGCGGACCTATTCCCATCTTCTGCATAAAGATATTCCATGATAGAATACCTCCAACACATGTTCATGTGGTTTATGTTGTTTTGGTGCTCTACCATCGCTGTGTACCAGTATGTACCAAAACTCATCAGTCCAAGTGACCTCTTTCCATGAAAGGAGTGTTCAGTAGCAATGGTCACATGCCCACATGCCCATACATTTCTCAATGCCCTATGAAATGTGGTGAGCTGACATAGGGGAGTGAAGGGGGTGCCGTTTGTACCACACTGTAAGGAGACTGCTCACTTGTTGGTGTGAGTGAGCGAAGAAATATTAAAAACAAAACCTCTCTTTATGTAATTGTACTGAGAACACATTCGCTTACTGTTTATCAACATGAGTTTTTAGGCTTGCATGATATTTGAAACTCACACTTTACAGATTATGAATAATTTTATTTTTGATTTACATTTGCCTAGTAAATTATAATTTTTAGTATATTTGTGTATAATTTCAATCGATTTGTTATGTTAGACATCAAAGATCATGAGAGAGTGGATAACCTCAAGGCTTCACTGCTTTTTAGGTATTTTACATGGGACTCCAGGCGTTTCTCTCAGCCAGCTGAAATGATTAATAATTTAACTGCAAAAGGAAGAAAATTAGTTGCCATTGTAGATCCTCATGTCAAAAGAGATAACAGCTACTTCCTGCACAATGATGCCGAAAACAATGATTTCTATATTAAAAATAAAGATGGAAAAATCTATGAAGGTAACTATTTCAAACTTTTTAGATGTTGGTTTTGTCACTTAATGTCGAAAAGCAGAAGACAAACAGTTGGAACAGAATGACTCATACCAAAAATTGTCTGCAAATTGTGGTTAGTTACAAAACAAGTATTAATTTGTTTTGAAAAGTCAGTAACAATTTTTTTAACAAAACATGAAACTGAAAGGTTTTATTTAAATTATTTTCTCTTAATCTAATGATTTTGCAGTTTATAAACATTACTTCTTTGTATGAATTGCATTAGCTTTTAAAGATTCAAACTATAAACTGAATAATAGTAGAAATGGATTGTAAAATACACGAAACAGTTTCAGGCACAATGATATTTCTTATGCATAAAATTCTGATAGGAGTAAAGCAGATAAGTAGTATCAAAAGTATAAGTAGAAATTCCAGTAGACAGTTGTTTTTTGAAAGCAACAACATAAAAATTAAAATTGTTTAGGAAATCAGTCAGAGGAAGGAAAACCTAACCTGTTATGTCATTAATGCTAGAACTGTTAGCCCATAGGAAGCAAGTTTTCTTCATGTTAGCTAAAAACAGTCATCCTTCACAAGTGAAGAAAGAATAGAGTGTTTAAGTTTCCACCTTCAACTAGATGCACAAAATATAAACTGAATATGAGGATGGAAAACAGAAGATAAAAGATGATGAATGAATAGAAACTGGATATACAATTATGCTAGCAAGAGCAGGGGACTGGAAGATGATTGGAGAGATGTGAGCTGAACCATATTTCCAGGGGTTTTCTGTTGGTTGAGTTGCAGAACAGAGAACTACAATAAAAGGAGTGCAAGGGACAATATTTTCTGTGGAATAATATTTTCCCATTTTTGAAACAGCTTTGACATAATTTATGTATGCTTTTCTGTACTGTAACAGAACCTCAACTTCACTTATATTTAGAATTGATGCTTCAATTGGATGGACACACATACACTTTGTGGTTTTTCGAAACAGTTTACCGGATGAGTCAAGAAAACCACATCAAAAGAATTTATGTATTTATTTGTTCTTCACGTGTTATTGATAAGCCATCTTGAGTGACAAGGTAGTAGATTTAGCTCATAATGGAGTAATGTCTGAAATAAACATAATACATCATTGTACTAAGAAATCCTGAGCCGACTTGAAATGTAGCACAAACATATCTGAATACGGCATAGAAATGACTCTTACTTTCCTCAGTTATCTTCATACTACTCCCTAGGATGACTTCTTGGCAGCTGTCTGTAGTCTGAATACCTTTTTGCAATCTAACAAGGAGAGGTCCATAGAGGTGAGATAAACTTTTTGAAACAACCTGTATGCTGGTGTAGCTTAAGGTCCAAGGAATCACACATTGCAGTCGTTCAGCCTGGTGAGCCCTCATTTGTAAGTAATCGACAAAAAAGAAAAAGAAAAAAGAAATCAGAATTTCGTGTTACAGTCTGTAGGTTGAAGGATAGTAACATTTTTTACAGAGTGGTTGCATTGTGTAATTGTTAAGATTCTGTTTGAGTCTCATCAGGTACACTGGATTTCTTTTTTTAATCTTCTTCGAAATGACTTTGATCACTGTTTTTATGCAGTTCACGTATATGTGGTTTCTTTTATTTGTATTCCTTTGTCACATTATTTTAATCAATGCGAGAACTTCATTTGCTCTTATTGTTTCTTCCTATCATTCTTTTTCAAATTGGAATTTTTGAACATGTAAATTTAATTACTTTTATTTACCTATTACAGTGTTTAAACATTTAAAATTGCTGATCTTTTGGTTAAAAAATAAAAGATGGAGTAATATATTTGTATTGACTGTGTAGTGGTGTCAAAATGTATTTTTTTTTTTTAATTACAAGATGTAAATCTGATTTTGGTGGCAATCGCAGGGTGTGATTCTTTGGACCTTATCCTACATCAGTGTATAGATTGTTTCAAAAAGTTGATCCCACCTCTTTTTGTGAGAGAATTGCTACCCTATATATACACTATGTCAGGATCAAGTAAGAGAAAATTGTCAGTTACTAATTTGTGGATGTTGCAAACAATAAAAGCTTTTAATCATTTCCAGTTTTAGTTTTTCTCCTTCAAAAATTCTCAAATTCTCACGTGTACTTGAAAGCTCTTTTGAATATTCCAGTTGACACTTGTTATTTGCAGAAAGTATACAAATTTCTAATTTTCATTTCATTTGAGAGTCTGTGTTATCTTGCGTGATTCTTGTATTAAAAATTTTAAGCAAGATTATAATTTAGATCTTGTTTAGGGCTACACAAGATTGTGTGTGTTCTTATGATGACTCAGGGCTTTTGCGATAAGAATGAGTAAATCAAAAGTTAACGAAATCAGTATCTTTACTGCAGGTTCACTCACTACGTTAACGACATTCATCTCACAAATTGTTATTAAATTTCTTTCTGGTGTTCATTTACCTGGAAATTCTGAATTTGTGTTCTTAGATTTGGCAGTGAGACTGAAACACTTGGTGGAGGCATTAATAAATATTGTATTCAGTTTGTGCTAATTAAAATTTTATGCTCTGCAAATGGATTCTTGTTCCCTCTTTGTTAACAATATCTCATTTTATACTTCATTGGTGATTGCTTTTGACTAACAGATACTGCAAGCTTAATCACCACTTACATGCCGTGCTTCCAGTCTGAAGTCTGTGTAGAATTACAGGAATACATTTTTTAAAATCCTTATCAGGTTCTAGAGTAAACTGTTATTTCTTTCTTACCCACCAATGGGATACTCATAAGAGATTGGTTTATAGAGAGTGTAATTAGCTTTATGATTTTGTAGCCAAAAGATGAACAGGTTCTCATAATACATTTCCTGCAAAAATTTAGAATTTACCATTTCATAACAAATTTAACTTTAATTCAAAAATCTGTCTGTATAATGTTTCTCTTTCATAAGAACTTGCTACAGGTAACTTGAATATTGGGTCATAAGGCTTTTTATTAGGTTATGCTTGTAGTGGAGGTCATTTCTCTGATCTTGTGTGGTCTGGTGATACAGCGTAACACACACCCTGCTAGCTTTAGAGACTGGGAGGTGAGCCAGGTCTGAACCGAATCTGCTGCCAGATTAACGACTGCTGGTCTGTCACACCTGCCAAGCTAAGTATAGTTCTTAGGTGGTTTTACATGCTAATTTAGGCAAATTCTAGGCTAGTTTCCAACTCTACCTCAGATAATACTGTACATAAACACACAGAACAAAATTTACACAGTTTACATACAGAGGACACAATTTCCATGACTGAGGCTAACAGATGATGATGAAAGGAAGAGCATCAGACCACTAAATTGAAATAAAGTAAAACTACCAAATCATGAAAGACAGTGAGTGGCCCCTGATGTCAGGACAAACGTTAGAAAAGATATTCTTTGGATCTGCTTACAGTGTTTATTCATCAATTTGTTAAGGCTGTCATAAGAGTGGTACAAATTATCTATAAATGGCTTCTGCTTGCATTGTAATTGCTTCACATAGCACATCTACGGATTCTACACAAGTGCCAGCATCACTTGAGAGTTTTAATTTGCTCATATTTAATAGGAAACTGACTGGCCATGAACACATGCATCTCACATGTCGAACATTTTGCAGGAATGTGATCATGTTCTCGCCAGGTTTTCTGGAAAAAGAAGGCACAAAACAGACTATCAGAAGGGTCCTAGCTACACCTGGCGTGTAGTTTACTGTATGTACCGCAACGGCCCTTGAAGAGCATGCAGCTGTTTGATTGAAGCTTGTCTAGTGATGTGATCAATTTCATGCATCACAGTGTTAAGCTGTACCAGTAGCTATAATTTTTCCAAATCTAGGGTTTTCATTTGCACTTGGAGTAGAGTGAGACGGTCTAGCTTAATGTTTCCCACAGCAGCTGCATCAAGAGCCATTTCCGACCATTCTTGTAACTGATAAAATGCAAATGAGGCATGAATACAGCTTTAGGATCACAATTGTAGAAACCAATGACCTTACAAGGAAAAGGGCTCTCAAGTGTACCCAGAAAAATACTAAACCTATCTAGGATGGAAGCTTGCATAAAGGAAGATAGTGATAAGTATGTGCGTATAGCAGCAAGACTTATATTAGTTTTCAGCACTGGTTGAAGTGGCGAGAAGATGCCAGTGTCAGTGAATCAGCAACATGGCATGGAGCTTGGTGATGGCAATGGTGGTTGCATTGACAGTGACAATAACGACAGCACAGACCCTCAGCAACATAATTGCAGGACTCGCCATGGGCGCAGCACGGCTGCATCGGCAGAGTGCACCAGAGTGGCATGCAGACATCTCAGCAGCACGGTGACCCTGAGAGCACACCCATGTGCCAACGGGGTCATCTATCCTCAACATGGCAACTGTATGCCCCACACGCATTTGCATGTGACAAAATGTATGGTGTGTGCTTCCAAGTGCAAAAGAGGAAAGTCAAGCTTTCGCGAGCCCAGTCCACAGTAGTTAAACTACGGGCTAACCGTGCACTACCATCTCTTACTGGTAAGGATATTTGTGGTGACTATCTGCAAAAGGAATTCATGCCAGTTACTAAACCCACATTAGGTCAAATCCCACTGAACTGATACCAGTTTGTATGGGGAATGGCTGTGGTTTGGTGGTAGTGGGAAGTGGGCATCCGGCTTGTCAGGATAATTTTGGCAGAGATTCAGAACCAGACAGTTCGCAGATTCAAAAGTGGAGTTTTTTTACTGATCCACACATGTTCTCTAAGGGGCACAGCTATGTAGCATTCTGCAGAGACAGAGGGCTGTGGCAGCCAGATTGAAAGGCATATTGCCCGGAAGCAAAGGAGGAGCTGGGAACCTGTCCAGTCAGAAGAAGACCTGGCAGGCTAAAGAGTGACTAATTGATATCGGGACACACTCACCAATCCACTCCATGTCCCCACATGACAATTTCCAGCACTTCCATTAGGTGGTCAAGGGGCACTATGCGCATCCTTCGGTCAGCAGTAATAGTGTAATAGCATCCCATTGTCAGCAGCACCTGCTGTGGGAATGCCGCCACTTGAACTGAGCATGGTTAGCTGCTTATCTACCAGCATCTGGTACCACACCAGAGCAGGCCCAGCCACAGTTCTTACACAAGACGAGGTTCTAGATAATGTAATGTAACAAAGAAACTGAAAAAAAGTTTGGTGCATTAATCCCTCGGTCTGTCTGCTCGCCATGCACAGCATACATTTTTTATTGTGCTTTTGAATGAAAAATTATTTTATGCAGGAAAGATAAATATGTCATCCTGTATTAAACTGTTGACAACATATTTTTTCTTAATATCAATTTGAAGTAATGAGAGAATGCTTTCTTTTGAAAAAACTAGCAACATTGTGTGATGTGGAAGTGTCTGTTCTTAAATTGATTAGTTTTAATGGGTTTGAAGTAAAGTTTTTTTTTAATGTGGAACCAAATAAGATGTGAAATGCCAATAAATGTAATTATAAGTAATTGGATAGGTGAAAGATCTACTCACCAAGCAGCGGAAGAGTGAGTAGATTTTTTTATCTATCCATCATATCTTTAAAAATTTATTACTTGTGTTGATACAATAAATCTAATTGATAGATATATATCCATCTTTAGCATAAGACTTAAAAAAAATAATTAAATATGACAAAAATAAAGAATGTAATCGAAAAGTAAAAAATAAAGAATGTAATCGAAAAGTAAGTAGTCAGAAAAAAAAAAACTGGGCAACAAGCAAAATTATTTTTTTCTGTCACTACTTACTGCAAAAATTGATTCATCAATGAACACAGATTCTTTTTACTGCATAACCTTTCCCCTAAAGTTGCTTGAAAACAGCTATCTGTTGGTGTCCAAACGTTGTACCAAGAACGCACCATTAGAAACAGAACACACACATATATATACACTCCTGGAAATGGAAAAAAGAACACATTGATACCGGTGTGTCAGACCCACCATACTTGTTCCGGACACTGCAAGAGGGCTGTACAAGCAATGATCACACGCACGGCACAGCGGACACACCAGGAACCGCGGTGTTGGCCGTCGAATGGCGCTAGCTGCGCAGCATTTGTGCACCGCCGCCGTCAGTGTCAGCCAGTTTGCCGTGGCATACGGAACTCCATCGCAGTCTTTAACACTGGTAGCATGCCGTGACAGCGTGGACGTGAACCGTATGTGCAGTTGACGGACTTTAAGCGAGGGCGTATAGTGGGCATGCGGGAGGCTGGGTGGACGTACCGCCGAATTGCTCAACACCTGGGCCGTGAGGTCTCCACAGTACATCGATGTTGTCGCCAGTGGTCGGCGGAAGGTGCACGTGCCCGTCGACCTGGGACCGGACCGCAGCGACGCACGGATGCACGCCAAGACCGTAGGATCCTACGCAGTGCCGTAGGGGACCGCACCGCCACTTCCCAGCAAATTAGGGACACTGTTGCTCCTGGGGTATCGGCGAGGACCATTCGCAACCGTCTCCATGAAGCTGGGCTACGGTCCCGCACACCGTTAGGCCGTCTTCCGCTCACGCCCCAACATCGTGCAGCCCGCCTCCAGTGGTGTCGCGACAGGCGTGAATGGAGGGACGAAAGGAGACGTGTCGTCTTCAGCGATGAGAGTCGCTTCTGTCTTGGTGCCAATGATGGTCGTATGCGTGTTTGGCGCCGTGCAGGTGAGCGCCACAATCAGGACTGCATACGACCGAGGCACACAGGGCCAACACCCGGCATCATGGTGTGGGGAGCGATCTCCTACACTGGCCGTACACCACTGGTGATCGTCGAGGGGACAATGAATAGTGCACGGTACATCCAAACCGTCATCGAACCCATCGTTCTACCATTCCTAGACCGGCAAGGGAACTTGCTGTTCCAACAGGACAATGCACGTCCGCATGTATCCCGTGCCACCCAACGTGCTCTAGAAGGTGTAAGTCAACTACCCTGGCCAGCAAGATCTCCGGATCTGTCCCCCATTGAGCATGTTTGGGACTGGATGAAGCGTCGTCTCACGCGGTCTGCACGTCCAGCACGAACGCTGGTCCAACTGAGGCGCCAGGTGGAAATGGCATGGCAAGCCGTTCCACAGGACTACATCCAGCATCTCTACGACCGTCTCCATGGGTGAATAGCAGCCTGCATTGTTGCGAAAGGTGGATATACACTGTACTAGTGCCGACATTGTGCATGCTCTGTTGCCTGTGTCTATGTGCCTGTGGTTCTGTCAGTGTGATCATGTGATGTATCTGACCCCAGGAATGTGTCAATAAAGTTTCCCCTTCCTGGGACAATGAATTCACGGTGTTCTTATTTCAATTTCCAGGAGTGTATATATATATATATATATATATATATATACACACACACACCAAATGAAAGTGCTGGCAGGTCGACAGACACACAAACATACACACAAAATTCAAGCTTTCGCAACAAACTGTTGCCTCATCAGGAAAGAGGGAAGGAGAGGGAAAGACGAAAGGATGTGGGTTTTAAGGGAGAGGGTAAGGAGTCATTCCAATCCCGGGAGCGGAAAGACTTACCTTAGGGGGAAAAAAGGACGGGTATACACTCGCGCGCACACACACACATATCCATCCACACATATACAGACACAAGCAGATGCATGTTTTTAGATATATTTTTCCTACGTGTAATGTTTCCCTCTAAAACACACAGATGCATCAGACATTTTTTGTTGCTTATGCATTTAGGAGACATGCATAGGTTACTTCCAAGCAATTAAATATTTTGTTACATGTTTTTGTACTTGTAGTTTTTTCCCCTATGCTATCTACAATCGGTAAATGACACAAGATAGGATGGTCATGGCTTGATAGCTCAGGTTGTATGTTCCATCACATAATGCTCAATTAGATTAATTATATACAGTACTTTCATTCAGTTTATTTTCATGATACGGTTTGCCCTTTGGAAAGTCAGAACAAATGATATTGAATTCAGTTGCAGTGACAGAACACAGTATTTTATAGTTTTTAAAAGGATTCTAATGTAGTGTTGAACCTATATTTGCCAACATTATTAGCAGTTAAGAACAGACTTTTGTTTACAGTAACTATAAGAACCAAGCTTTATTTCAATGTATTCATGGTTTTTACAGGGTGGTGTTGGCCAGGATCATCCAGTTACCCAGACTTCTTCAACCCTGCAGTCCGTGACTATTATAAGACAAGATATTTATTAGAAAATTACCATGGCTCAACATTAGACATGCACATTTGGAATGATATGAATGAACCCTCTGTTTTCAATGGGCCTGAAGTAACTATTCCTAAGGATGTTCTTCACTTTGGTGGCTGGGAGAATCGTGATGTTCACAACCAGTACGGATTTATGTATGTAAGTTAGTTGATTAATCATTTATGGAGTGTTAGGGCCTTTAAACATTTGTTTCATTTATTGAGAATGGTCAACAAATTATTTGAATATCAAAATGTATGAAAAAGCTCAACAAATTTGTGGTTTGCAAGGAGTAGAAAATGGTAATGCTTAAAACAGTACATTGTTTTAAGAGATAGATATTGAAAATAAAATCAAAACTGTTTGCCTGTGTTTCCATATTTGACCTACAGTTTATGTATTTGATTTTCAGACAATAGCTACATATGAAGGTTTGATGGCAAGAAGTAATGGAAAATTTCGTCCTTTTATTCTGACGAGAGCATTTTTTGCTGGATCCCAACGTTACACAGCTATGTGGACAGGTGATAACACTGCTGATTGGGGACACTTAAAAATCAGCATTCCCATGTGTTTATCAGTATCTGTAGCTGGTTACCCATTCTGTGGAGCAGATGTTGGTGGTTTCTTCAACAACCCAAATTCGGAATTGATAACAAGATGGTACCAGGTATGTAGACAATAGACATTAAGAAGATAAGTACATAAAATAAGTTTCTGTTGTTAAAAAAAAGCTTCTCTCTCTTGAATGTTGCAGGGTACATTATTTATTTATAGGATGTTACAATTAGATAAACATTTAATAATATGGATGGTGTTTTTTCCATTATCTTTTCTTCTTGAATGCATGCCTAAGTGGGCACATGTTAGCCAGATTTAGTTTAAAAAATTTTATGTGAAGGCAAGGGGCTGAGGGGGAGTTAACAGTGATTTTACATTTAACACTTTTGATCATTGTTAAGCTGTGCAACATGTGACAAGGAAAAATAAATATGGAGGAGAGACTTAAGTTGCACTTTTCTTCTACTACTACTACTACTACTACTATTATTATTATTATTATTATTATTATTATTATTATTATTATTGCTGTTACTATTACTATGTTATGGAAGTGATTCACAATTGCTAACATAGATTGTGATGTTGCATAACTTGAATACGGAAGGATTAAATAAGAAAAATTGTAAACTATGCGAGGAATGAAAGAAATGTGAATTTCTCTTGATTATAACTCTTGACACCTATGAAGAGTCTATTTTTGTATATACACAAAGCAAATTTGTGATACTTGGCAGCATACCATTTGAGTATTTTGCAGCTATCATTTAAGAGCTTCGTTTGTTATCCTAGCATAATAGGTGTGTTGTTTGAGTAGCTTCTGTGTTTGCTTTGGTTGCCAATAGTTTTCATGTGATTACATAACTATGATAGTCAGGAGGCATTCAAACTGTGACTACTGCTCTTATTGACTGAAAGACCAAAATTTGTGTCAGTTATCTATAGTTACACTGATCTGTATCTTGAAGGAGACGTGATAAAATTACCTGAGATTGAAGTGATGAGTTAGTCAATGTCCTGTGAACAGTGAGTTGGGAGTTTCATAGTTGCATGGGATTTTAAGATTGTAATTATGGGTCAAATAGACTAGCAGTTACAGTATATGGAGGAAGCATGCAATGAGATTACAATTCTTTTTGTGGACATCTAATGTATAAGGGGTGTTTGGAGAGAATTTGTTGTTTAGTCTAAGGGGAGGAGTCTTTTTTTGTGACACATTTATGTAAGAGGACAGTGTTCACCAACTGGAGGAGGCTACAGCCAAAAAGAACACACTTCTCTAGGTTGGAGTAAGCTGAATAAACTCTCTTGTTTCAATGGCATTATTTCCAGTATAAAATGTCTGTTCAACTCCAAAGGCTTTTAACTGTTGTGCTGAGCTTTCCTCCTGCCGCTTTACACCACTACCACCACCGTCGCCACCATCCATTCACATATTTCATTGTTGGTTCTGCAGGACACAAGTAGAGAAGATTGAACTGGCACCTGTTATCTTCTCTGCCAGTAGTCAAACTTGTGGGGTTTTCTAAGTAGAAGTCAGTGCCATAGTTCCCAATTATCAGAATAAGAGTTAAGACTATTTAACTTTGCCTTGTGGGGCAAAGCGAGGCTGGTGAACCTTATTTAAAACAGTTTCACAAGTAAAGGAGTGTTGAAGATGATATGGCTCCATTAGTTAATGTTTCCTTCTTTGAAAGTTGTGTAACAAGTCTCATAGTACACTGGTGTGTGCTGCATATCACCAAGAGCATATGACCGACAACAGGTGGTGCTTTTTGTGAGTGTGGAGGAAATGAAAATTTAAAAAAATGTGCTTCTACAAATTTATTGATGATATCTTTTCTCCTGTCTTGTGTAGGTAGAAAAACGCACACTCCATACATGATCTGTCACACAACTTTACATGTCAACTTTACCTTCCAAATAACCATTATTGAAGTTAATTGTTGTTGTGGAGGTGCTATGTTGTGTGACTTCTTCTCCTTTGCAGCTGGGGTGGCTGTTGAAAGAGAGCTCTGATCTATTTAAGCTACAGAAATGACGTAATCAGGTTTTCAATAACTTTTCTGTATTATAACAGCCATATTTCCCACAGCACATTTACTTTTAAAATGGCCGGTGATGCAGATGGTTCATAAGTAGTAATTTACAACAGGTGTTTTCTATGCTTTGACATTTGATAGTGAAGTGACAGAATGACAGTTCTCAAGTTCTCTTCATTTGTTACATCATTTACATTCTTTCTGCGTTCTTTTTCTCCTCAATTTCCCAGCCGTGATGGCAAAGCGTAAGGGGGGCCTTTGCAGCACTTGGAGGTGTGCAGTCGCCATTGGGCTTTGCTGATATGCTGAGGTGACTTCCGCTTGCTTCCATCTGTACATACATCAAATGAGGGCACATGCAGTGGGATTTTCCACACTTAACAACTACCCAGACTATGTTTTCAGTTTCCATTAACATCTTTCGTTGCCCTTAGAAGACAAAAATGGAACGTGATTTTCCTTAGAAACCTGTATTTTGGTGATCACACACACACACACACACACACACACACACACACACAGAGAGAGAGAGAGAGAGAGAGAGAGAGAGAGAGAGAGAGAGAGAGAGAGAGAGAGACGGAGAGACGGAGAGAGAGAGAGAGAGAGAGAGAGAGAGAGAGAGAGAGAGAGAGAGCAGTGCCAGCCCTCTTCAAGATCGGATGCTGCCTGGTGGTGTTGCAGGCACATGAAGCAGTAAGCAAAGCATTTAAAAAAGAACAGAGACAAATTGAAATCATTCTCTCCACACATGAGCCATAAATGGGGTAATCTACCATAATCAACTTAGGCAAAGGACAGATTGTTATGGCATCATGTCTGAGTTCATGTGCTACTCTTGTGAGCATATATGGAAAATGGCTGAAGGTTGGTGAAGCAGGCAGTAAGGTGTTGGACATCCACACCATATCACAGAACGTGGAAGCTGGAGGCTTGCCCACTCTGTAAAGCAGGACAAGCAGTGATATGTGGCACATCTGACAACGGTGTTGGCCCAAGTGTTTCAGAGGACATTGTTCAGTGCGCATTGTTGAACATGGAGTTCCACAGCAGACAGTCCCCTGTGTGTTCACTGTGTTGACCTAATGACATCGTCATTTAAGGTTGCGGTGGTCATAGCATCACTGAGATTGGGCTGTGGCTCAGTTAAGGAAAGACTGTCTTTCCTTTTCATCCTGCCTGGTAAATCACCCCTGACCCGCGGTTTTAGGTGACTTTCCTGAAATCTTCCCCTTTTCCTAGACTCACCAGTTCTTTTCCTTCACCCCTCTTCCTTCCTCTTCAACCTTTCTGTCTGAAGAAGGAGCCACTGGCTCCGAAAGCTTGCCTAATTATAAATTTCTTTTATGTGTGTGTTCTGCTGCTGCTTGATGAGTAGTTTTTTTATCTGTCCACTTGATTTATTTACACCAGATATGTTGCCTTTTAGGTTGTTTGTTTGTACACAACACAACTATTCGCTACTGCTAAAAGAAATAAATGAAAGAAAACCTTTTTCCACCATTTCAATGTCTTCTGAGAGAAAGGATAATTGATTGATAGCTTGTCGACCATATCTACTCCAGTTTTTCCCTTTATATAATCTACTACATCATCTGGTTTATGTCTGTATATTTGTCCTCCTTTGTTTCTGGTACTAGTAGCAGTTGAAGTTGCTAGATGTTTGGTCGAAATACAGTTCACATTCCTGGTTGATTTCCATTTTACCACAAGTAAATATTCCTTCCTCCAGAACGTCATTTCCCCCTTCCTAACCTTCAAAGTCTTCATTTGATTAGGTAGACCCTTCCCACTTTTCATTGCAGCGTGTACAGCGAAGGTTTCATTCTGCTACAGATAGTCCAACACAGCAGGGTTTGTGTAGAACCTCTCGATATAAATGCCATGTGCTTTGCCAAAATAATCTTCACACAACCTTCCAGTTACTGACAAGACAGTTATCTACATTGTTTGCTTTACCTGTGTAAATACCACAATTCAAAGCATAACCTGTTAAGTCACACGGTAAATAAAGTTTGATTCTGTATTTATTTGGTTTGCTTTTTGCATACATTCTGAATCCTGTTCTGCTTCTGAAGGTTCATGTGTGATTTGAAGTTATTCTTAAGGCCTAATTTTGTACAGTGGATCGTGTCCTAGCTGACGTCCTTTTATGAATTTCATGTTGTTCAAGTGCAACATAAACAAAATTGAAGGAAATCTGTCCCTACTCATTACCTTTTCGCCCATGAAGTTTTTATAAATGCATCCTTTGACCAATAATCACTCATTCTTGGCAACTTCACTACACTCCTATGCAAAATAATACAGAAAAACAAGTACATTTCATGTATCTTTTCTGTTGACCACCATTGCCACATAGACTTCCTTTTCATATACTACTTATTATTCATTTCATAAATTTTTAGTCTTGCATACCTTTTTGTTTCAACTTTTATTGTTTTTATCATTTCATTTTCGAAAAATGCTGAGAAGCATCCAGATACACTAAAATTTTCATCCATTTGCAAAATTACACCACTAGCACTATTGAATATTGGGAAATCAGCCTGGTTGTCAACTCTTGGCCAGTTGCTCACATCAGTGATCACATTTTGCAGTGTATCAGGACAAGCATCAGTACTAGAACCCTCATCTTCATCTGTCCATAAATAAATACACGTATAAACCACTATAAAAATATCCAAATAATTTGAGTCAATATTTGCATTTATAGTAACATGCATACTATTTTGTAACAATATTTTTCAACAGTATTAATCCAGTTATGTGACTGTACCTTTGAAAACCAATTGTGTGTTGCCTACTCTCAAGCTGCCGACTCCTAGTGGCCTCTGTCGAAAGGAAATGAACTACCCCAGCCGCCAGTTCCACTTACGAAACATACAGCATACATATTCGCATTACAAACACTCAGGAAACAAAGCAACGTACAGCATACAGGCTCCGTCAAGAGAGGTGTGTGTTGTTGGTTGCCAAGTTGGTCTGATCATTTATGAAATGTTTCATTTCTCTTGTGCTTTTATGAAGGTGGTAGTTTTGTTGTTGTGTTAGTTGAGTAATAACATGATTTCTGTGATTGTGCCTGTGTTGGGAATTTTATGTTTGTATTGGTGTAAATGTTCAGCAAGAGTTGCAATTAAAAAAGAATCTGATGTCAAATATTGTAGGTAGATTCCATGGTGACTCACGTTACATTTTGAAATCAGTGTTTTATTATGTTGACATCTTATCAATCTATAAAACGACATTTTCTTTTGTAACAAATTGTGTTATTCAGGCAAAGATCTTGAAGTGTTTTTTTAAGCCGGTAAGAGAATTAAAATTAAAGAACAAGAATGTAATTTATGTTGTGACTCATGTCAAAAATTTGGGACATCCTATTCCTAATGTGCATTTTAGGTCAAAAGTGTCCTCAAACTGTTAGGAGTGTGAATCTGGTTTTTATCACAGAAGATGCATATTAGATTGGCACTCAAATGACAGAGTTACAGATTTCTAAAAATATTTATACAATTTTCAATATAGTAATATATTGAAGAAGGTGTATGACTCAATGTTACATGACTCATGTTACTTGCTACTTCTTGTTGGAAAAACTTTTTTCCTGCAAGCAGAGAAATGAAAATATGACATTATGTGCCAAACAAGATAAACTTAACATTAACATTTCACTTTTCAAACACTATGAAAAGTTATAAGAGCATGGCATCTGGGAAAATGAACTGTAAATTCAGTTGAGTCAGAACTGAAAAATATCCTCTTGCATTGACAACATCAAGTGGATTAATTCTCTTTATAATTTCATCACATTTTACAGGCCATTTTAATAGTGATCAGCACACTCCATTGCACTGATTAAGCAAGAATTTCCAAAAACTGCACGTAATTCTCCAGCATTGAATTTACTGTCATAGTCTACTTTGTACCAGTCTCCAATTTTCACACTTTCTATAGTGTCTTCAGGATGATGATCTGCAGCAGCAAAATTCTTTGGAGACGGCAGATATGTTTGTAGTACTCTTTTCTCGTAGTGAAAGCAGTGAATGGTTTTTATGTTTTGTAATGATGGTGCCGAAGAAAATATTGGAGCCAGATTAAGTTTCACTTTGATTCCTTTAATTTCAGCAGTAGACACGTGAAAAACCTGCATAGTTGTGCTACTTGCAGCTACCTGAGTGAAAAGTTGATGCATCACCTACTATGAATTTTTGCTTTTTTACCGCATTTCC
The DNA here is from genome assembly GCF_021461385.2 of Schistocerca piceifrons. NCBI lineage: Eukaryota > Metazoa > Arthropoda > Insecta > Orthoptera > Acrididae > Schistocerca > Schistocerca piceifrons. The sequence continues at coordinate 698,944,497 of NC_060139.1, read as the reverse complement.
CACTAGCCGTTCCTCAACTGCACCAATTCCATATACATCTTCTTTACCATGGGATGTAGCAAATAAGTTCCAATAGTTTTCCACATTATGAAATTACTGAAACTGAGGTACAGGAGCGGTAATATACTTGTTTTTAAATTGTGAGGCAGGTCCATCTGATCAGATTGAAACTACCTTCACATTTTCATGCATAGTTGGCAGTACCTTCTAACGTAAGCAATTGCTGCACTTGAGCCATGGCTTTATCCAGAGCACTATGTGACTTACATGGTGACAAACTTGCTTTACTAGGTTGCTGATCTTACATCTTACATTGCCTATCTTTTTCTAACACACTTCATATTTTTAACTCTTCTTTCCTCTAATAACAGCCCTTGCTTATGTTGGCTCAACTGTAGAAACTTCTGTTTCTGCTTCTGCTAGCTTTTTTGAGCTGCTTCCAGATATTTCTTCTTAAATTCTTCATATTTTTCTTCACCCTAACTTTTCCCTCCCCCTACTCGGTCTTTCTGCTGCTGCGGGCATCTTGTTCTTCTAATCTTAAAGTAATACAACTGTGACTCAGATTATGTGGCATACGTTACACATTTCATTTTCTGTTTTTACAATATTGGTTGAAATTGGGAAATTTTTAGTAGTGATATTAGTTAAACGTTCACTCTCAAAAGCAAATTACTGAACAAGATAAAGTTATCTCTGATATCTCTCTTGGTGTAAAAACTTAATTACATGAAAGTCACTCATGTTACATGAAAGTTCATGCTGTTATGTTATATTGTTTACCCCAACCTATGATTCACTTACTTCTGTTTTATACTCTTTGTGCAATGCATTAGGGTATGTAACAGTAACATAAATGATATGCTAATTCTTACCTGCCAATTAGTTGAAATGAAGGTCCAGAATCTCCAATAATTCACACTCTCATCACATGAAAAACATATTGCATTATAAAACTGGCTACAAATTATGGAGGGAAAGCAATAATGAGCCACAAACCATTGTTGCCATACAGTAAAAAGTCCAGCCTTTTCAAAAAATATGTAAAAAGTACCAAATTCTGAACTTTTAAATATCGTAACTGTGTTCTACTTTACATGAAATAGCCCTGTATTGTTTTGTCCTACATCCACCACAAGTATTACACCTCAGTTGGTAGGTTCATGATTCCAGATATAGATCTGTTCCTTTCCCTGTTACTTTAATGGGAATGTGTTTTCATTGAGTTGTTGGTTTGGTGAATTAAGTACACCAGACAAAAAAATTGGTTATACCCCAGAAAAAACATATTACTGCTGTGTTACACTTACAATCTTGATAACGGCCTCAGTTTTGTGGTGAAGAGAGTAAACAATTTTCTTCAGGCATGCCTCATTCACCCGAAGCCTCTCGTATATAGGTGTACAGGATCGAATCATCACTTTCATGGAATGTTGATTGCTACATTTCATCTGCTGGTCCAAATATCCCCAGACATTTTCTATTGGGTTAAGATCAGATGATTCAGTGACCCAGTTCAGGTGTTATACAAGGCTAATCCCAAAAGTAAGGTCTCCAAAGTGGTGGGGCCACAGGGAAGCTGTTTGCGTAGCTGATGAGCACACTGTTTTCTTTGTTGCTGCCTCCACTCTGTTCAGAAACCACCGCACAGCTGCTGGAGCTTTCAGTCTTGGTTTTGGCAGCCTGTTGTAATAGAGCTCTTGTTAACCACTACCATCAGGTACAAAGTTCACGCAATTATTCGCTTTTTGAGTGCGAAAGGCGTTAAACCAATGACACTTATTGACAGTTGATGGCAGTGTATCGAGAGTTGTGTGTTGTTGTTGTCTTGAGTCCAGAGACTGGTTTGCTGCAACTCTCCATGTTACTCTATCCTGTGCTTACTTCAACGTAGGTCTTTCAATCTCAGAGTAACTACTGCAACCTACATCCTTCTGAATCTGCTTAGTGTATTCATCTTTTGGTCTCCCTCTACTATTTTTACCCCCCACACTTCCCTCCAGTACTAAATTGGTTATCCCTTGATGCCTCAGAATGTGTTCTACCAAGCGATCCCTTCTTTTAGCCAGATTGTGCCACAAATTCCTCTTCAGTACCTCCTCATTAGCTACAGAATCTACCCATCTAATCTTCAACATTCTTCTGTAACACAACATTTCGAAAGCTTCTATTCTCGTCTTGTCTAAATTATTTATCATCCATGTTTCACTTATATACATGGTTACACTCCATACAAATACTTTCAGAAAGAACTTCCTGACACTTAAACCTATACTTGATGTTAATAAATTTTTCTTCTTCAGAAATGCTTTCGTTGCCATTGCCAGTCTACATTTTATATCCTCTCTACTTCGGCCATCATCAGTTACTTTGTTCCCCAAATAGCAAAATCCATCCACTGCTTTTAAGTGTCTCATTTCCTAATCTAATTCCCTCAGCATTTCCTGATTTTACTGCATTCCATTATTCTTATTTTGCATTTGTTGATGTTCCCTCAACTGCTCTTCCAAGTCCTCTGCTGTCTCTTACAGGATTACAAAGTCATTGGCAAACCTCAAAGTTTTTATTGCTTGTCCATGGATTTTAATTCCTACTCCAAATTTTTCTTTTGTTTCCTTTACTGCTTGCTCTGCATATAGCTTGAATAACATCGGGGATAGTCTACAACCCTGTCTCACTCCCTTCCCAACCACAGCTTCCCTTTCATGCCCCTTGTCTGTTATAGCTGCCATCTGGTTTGTGCACAAATTGTAAATAGCCTTCTGTTTCCTGTATTTGACCCCTGCCACCTTCAAAATGTGAAAGAGTATTCCAGTCAACATTGTCCTAAGCATTCTCTTAAGTCTACAAATGCTAGAAATGTAGGTTTGCCTTTCCTTAATCTATGTTCTATGAGAAGTTGTAGGGTCAGTATTGCCTTGTGTGTTCCAACATTTCTACAGAATCCAAACTGATCTTCCCCGAGGTCGGCTTCTACTAGTTTTTCCATTCGTCTGTAAAGAATGCGTGTTGTTATTTTGCAGCTATGAATTATTAAACTGATAGTTCGGTAATTTTCACACCTGTCAACACCTGCTTTTCTCAGCAGATGGTAGAGTTTTGTCAGGGCTTTTATCGCATCATACATTTCTTCAATCTCTTCATCATCTGCGGAGCTGGTTGGCATATAAACTTGTACTATTGTGGCAGGCATGGGCTTTGTGTCTATCTTGGCTACAATAATGGATTCATTATGCTGTTCATAGTAGCTTACTTGCACTCCTATTTATTTATTTATTTATTTATTTACAACAGATACCCCTCCATTGTGGTTGCACCTAAGGCACGGCTATCTGTATCACTGAGGCACACAAGCCTCCCCCCCACAAATGGCAAGGTCCATGGTTCATGGGGGGAAGGAGAGTCACATATGGATGTCAAAAACATCCGCAAGGTGTGTAGAGAGCTTGTGAATGGTCGTACTGAGATTCATGTTGACGAAAGTTAGTGGGAGACCGTGAAGACGCAATCACAAAGGTTGGACAAATCGTGTTACAAGAGTGGCATATTGCTTTTGATGAGCTCTGTAATGTTGTTCCTTAAGTTTTTCGAAGCACCATTCACTGGCCATTGACTGAAGTGTTGAAATTTCGAAAGGTGTGCACAAGATGGTTCACAAGAATGCTGACAGAAGACCACAAATGACTAAGCGTTGAAACTTCCCACCAATTTCTTCAACGCTATGCAGATGAAAAGGACAACCTTCTTGATTCAGTAGTCATGAGTGATGAAACTTGGGCTTTCTATTTCGCACCTGAGACCAAAGAACAATCATGTGTGTGATGGAATTCCGATTCGCCCTTCCGTGAAATTTCAAAAGAACAGTCTGCCAGTATAGTCATGGCAGCCATGTTTTGGGATCGAAATGTGATATTGTTGATTGTCTTCATGGTCCCTGGGACAACAATAAATGCCAACAGATACTGTCAAACATTAAAATACTCAGACGGGTGATTCAGAACTGAAGAAGAGGAATGTTGAGGGACGGCATAAGCCTTCTCCATGACAACGCTTGCCCCATCACATCACCTGTCAAACTGTGGATATTCTGTAACAGTTTGTATGGGACATCATCACTTATGCGCACTATAGTTCAGACTTAGGGTCCAGTGACCACCACTTGTTTCCCAAGTTAAAAGAACACTTTGCTGGAAGGCATTTCAGTGACAACAGTGAGGTGAAAGATGGGAGGTCCGATGCTTATTCAATAGCACGGTGGCAGGCTGGTATGACATGGGCATACAAAAGCTGCTACAGTGTTTCCAGAAATTCATCAATTGAAATGACAATTATGTGGAAAAGTGGAAAAATACTCAACCTCGAAAACTATGTACAATTTATTGTGAATAAATGTTTCTTTATATTTAAAAAAAATGGAGACCTTACTTTTGGAATCACCCTTGTAGGTTCCTGAATATTGGTCAAAACAGGAATATATGCATGCACTCCTGTGAACATGGCTGTTGTCGTCTTGGAAGATGAGTGCCCACAGCGTATTCATCATGTAAATGTAGAAGAAAGTGCAAAACCTGCTCACAGAGGATGTTGAAATGAACATCCTGGTTTATTTTCAAAGTAACATGAATGAGAAGGCCAAGTCATGGAACAAGAAATATTCCCTGAACATCTCAAAACCACCTCTTGCTTCAACTACATGCTCCACACATGACGAGTTAAACTGGACTGTTGCAAGACACTGAGTGCACCATCATTTGGTGAGAGGCAAAATCATTACTTGCCAGATCACTACATGCTCAAATCAACTATTGTCCAGTTCCTGTGTTGTGTATCCAACTAAAGATATGCAGCTGATGTACCACTCCGAGTAACGGCAATTTGCTAGGAAACCTGACTCCAGATGTTCATTGCAGGCATTGGATGGACATGTATTCACTGACTGCAACAAATCATCTCAGGTTTGAAACAGATTGACATTGACACTAAGTGACTCTCTCCTCTACTCCCTGTTAGTTGATTCTTTTTACAAACAGTGTTCTTACACTGACAGTGAACTGTTGGCAGTGGAACATTATTCCTGTAGGTACACTGGACAGTCATGTTGATGCTCCAACAGATTGGACAACTGTGTTCATCTTGTGATCATGAGCACTTGCAAACATGATAGCTTCTTTTTGCCATTGTGTCATGTCTTCATACCCACTCATCTTACTGCACTGACTCCATACAACCAAGTGGCACATTCACACCATTTCATTGCTGTAACTTGCAGCAGGTGGAGGCTCATATGGCTGCCTAGTATCAGATAGACACCATCTACCTGTAAAGAGCTCTAAAGTGACCAGTGTGCTTTTTGAATGGAATGAGTAATATTTAGTCTTATTTTGAACTCTTGTTTTCTGAAAATTTGAGATACTTTTTCATATGTTTATGGTTTTATGTCATTGTATACCATCTTTTGTTTTCTTCATCTCTTTCACTGTCATTTGCTCTTGTTGTCTTTTATGTTCATTTGTGAAGAACTGTGCCCTTGTGTTCCTGGTAGGCAGCTATTTACCGAAACTTCCTGGCAGATTTAAAATGTGTGCCAGACCAAGACTCTAGTTCAGGACCTTTCACTGGCAAATATCCTACTGACTGAGCTACCCAAGCATAACTCATGACAAGTCCTCACAGCTTTACTTCTGCCAGTTCCTTGATCAAATCTTACAGAAGCTCACCTGTGAAACTTGCAAGACTAGATTCCTGAAAGAAGGGACATTGCAGAGACATGGTTTAGCTACTGCCTGGGGGATGTTTCCAGAAGCTGTAAGGACAGGTCGTGAGTCATGCTTGGGTAGCTCACTTGGTAGAGCACTTGTCTGTTAAAGGTTCCTGAGTTAGAGTCTCAGTCCAGCACACAGTTTTAATCTGCCAGGAAGTTTGGAGTCAGTGCACACTCCACTACAGAGTGAAAATTTCATTCTAAGGTGTTTATTGATTTTTGTTTCTTAATTTTGTTGCTCAGCTTTGTTACTGTATTTTATTAGTATCGATTGTTGGTTGCTGTTTTTACTATGGTACGGTTCTTTGTTGTATTTGTCTAGTAGTATTGTGTTAGGCTGAGGAGAATGTTTCGAAGTGCTGCTTGTTTAAGTTTGCGTGATTTGATGTTTGGTGTATTAGTTATCAGTTGTTGCACATGTGCTGGTTGTTCTGAGTCTTTATGCTAATATCTAAGAAATCTTGTCTGTTTTGCTCTTTCTCCATTGCAAAATTTCATCTTATCATGGATTAGATTTGTGACTCTGTGTAACTGGTCAATTAAGCTTTCTGGTTCATCTGCGTGGCATATGAAATGTGATTGGAAAGTTTTAAGAATGGATCTGCTACTGCTTACTGGTTTGGCAGGCAGATACACAGAGGATGGGGAATGAGTCATTGCCTTGTCCTTGAACACCCTCCGACCGGAAACTGCGTTTCCTTTATTCAGTTCATTGTGGCAGCTGCTTGAGTGTGGGTCTGTTAGGGCTTGTTGCCAGATTTTGTCTGCGTGAAAATTGATTTAAAAACGGAGCAACGAGTTTGTGTGAAATTTCTGAGACTTACAGATGTGATCCTGAAACCGAAGTGCAGTCGCAGTGGAAGATTTTAGGTTCACCATGACTGAAAAAAGCATGGCAAAGTTGGTCGAAGGTAGAGACAATTTTGGTGATTTTTTTTTTTCAATTCTGCTGGTATTGTGCATCATGAATTTACCCCTGGAGGACAGACAATTAACCAGGAATACTATAAATGTGTCCTTGAGCATCTGCCCAGGAAGGTGTGGAAGAAAAAGCCTGCATTTTGGAAAGACAGGAGTCGGGTGCTACACCATGACAACGCTCCGGCTCATCATGCCTTCTCCATTGTTGAATTTATGACCAAATTCAACATTCCTGTGCTTCCACAACCGCCATATTCCCTTGATTGGCCCCCTGCGGACTTTGGACTGTTTCCTAAACTGCAATTTTCACTGAAAGGGAAGTGATTTGACTCAATTGAAGACATCCAGGCAAATACGGAGAGCATCCTTAACGTACTTCAGGAAAAAAATTTCCAGCAATGTTTCCAAAAGTGGAAACACCAGGGGAGTCGGTGTGTTCAGTCAGAAGGGGGCTATTTTGAAGGAGATGTGTCACAGTAGCATGTAAGTACCACCATTGTACAATTACAAGCCCATTCATAAAACTTTCCATTCACACCTCATAGAATGCCATCTGTGCATATCTAATCCAGTATATCTAATCCAGTTCAAACAGTGAAAGCTCCTCTCCTTTTCTGCTCCTCCCCCCACCCACCCTCCTCCCACTCTCCCTACCCCACAACCTCCTGATGCTGCACTTGTTGGCATTCTAGTCCCTGCACATTCTGCCTCACAGCTTTCGTCTCTCCTATTCCTTGCCCTTCCCCCCCTTCCTCCAGATTGCTGCTTGTATCTCACATTATAGTTGCATTGTGCCAGAGGAGTTGGCAGTCATGTGTGGATGAGGTGTGCTTGTTTGTGTATATGAATGGTGTGTGTTTCTCTTTTGCTGACAAAGGTTGTGGAGAAAACTTATTTAAGTGTCATTTAATTGTACCTCTCTGGAACTTAACATGTCTTCTTTAGGGTTAAGTAGCAATCTATCTTTTCCTAAATTGATAATCCAGTTCATGATGATGTATAAATCTGATGTTACTTCGTCAAATATGACATATTCTCTATGGTTCTTAAATATATTTGCTATGTTCTGGACACTGGTAATCCCATTGATAAGTATTCAATTTGCAAATTGAAATCGTTATTGAATTGGAAACAGTTCTGCTCTGTTATCAACAGTTAACAACTTGTCTTCTTTGTCCCATTAATGTGGACATGTTCTGTGTGTTTTAAGATTTTGTTCTACCAGATTTGTTGTTTCTGTTATTGGTACATTAGAATACACATTCCTTACATAAGATGGGGGGGGGGGGGGGTGGCTGTGCTTTTGTGTGGTGTTTCTTGTAATTCTATGAACTTGTAATTTATAGTGTTATGACATTTTCAACGTGTCTTTCAAGTAAGTTGGTGAGAACATTCTGGTAGCTCATGGTAAGTCTGACTGAGGTCCTCCTTCTATAACTTAAGTTAGTAACAGGGGGAGGATGCGCTGGGTCTTGTTTGTAACCTGTTTGTTTTCTTTGTCTTCTAATGTGTCTTTGTGTATTTTCAACTTTGTCTGGCAGCTGTTCAGTGGATCTGATTTTGGTTTTGTAATTTTGTTTTTTGTGATAAACTCAGGTCTTATTAACGCGGAGCTCTTTGTTCATAAGTACCGCTGTGTTTCCTTTTTCGCTTTTATTCGGTGGTGTTATATTCCTAGTTTCCTTTTGAGTTTTGTGAGTTGTGGACTCTGTACAAAGCTTTACAGTGTTTTGTTTCATTTATGATATTATGTTTTTGACTTCTTTGGGTACAAGCTCTCTTGTTAGACCAATGTTTAGCCTGCTTGTTTTCTTTCTACTTTGTGTATAAGGATTCTTTTTGATTCAGCTATGATGTTTTTATGTATGTTTAATCTATTTGTGTATTTAAGTTGTGCTTCAGACCTTTTTGAAGCGGTTTCATTTCCTTATTATATCACAGTGAAGAAATACAGAAAAAATGCAGAAATAAAATTGCTTGAAAAAGCTGTTACCTTTTACTTGTTCTCCCCCTCCCCTCCCTCCCCCTCCCCTCCTCTCTTCCCATCCTCCTGTCCCCTCCCTTCTTCCTCTCTCCCCTCCCCTCTTCCCCTCTCCCCTCCCCTCTTCTTCTCCCCCCTCCCCTCTCCCCTCCCCTCTTTGCCTCCCCCTCCCCTCCCCTCTTTGCCTCCCCCTCCCCTCCCCTCTTTGCCTCCCCCTCCCCTCCCCTCTTTGCCTCACCCTCCCCTCCCCTCTTCCCCTCCCCTCTTCCCCTCCCCTCTTCCCCTCCCCTCTTCCCCTCCCCTCTTCCCCTCCCCTCTTCCCCTCCCCTCTTCCCCTCCCCTCTTCCCCTCCCCTCTTCCCCTCCCCTCTTCCCCTCCCCTCTTCCCCTCCCCTCTTCCCCTCCCCTCTTCCCCTCCCCTCTTCCCCTCCCCTCTTCCCCTCCCCTCTTCCCCTCCCCTCTTCCCCTCCCCTCCCCTACCTCTCCTCCCCTCCCCTCACTCTCCTCCCCTCCCCTCACTCTCCTCCCCTCCCCTCACTCTCCTCCCCTCCCCTCACTCTCCTCTCTTCTCCTCCCCTCCCTCTCTTCCCCTCCCCTCCCTCTCCTCCATTCCCCTCCCTCTCCTCCATTCCCCTCCCTCTCCTCCCCTCCCCTCCCTCCCCTCCCCTCCCCTCCCTCTCCTCCCCTCCCTCTCCTCCCCTCCCCTCCCCTCCCTCCCCTCCCTCTCCTCCCTCTCCTCCCCTCCCCTCCCCTCCCTCCCCTCCCCTCCCCTCCCTCCCCTCCCCTCCCCTCCCTCCCCTCCCTCTCCTCCCCTCGTCTTTGGACTGAAGGTGGCACAGAACTAACTACCTTATTATCTTGGACCTCCTACTTTCTCTGATGCTTCCTGCTTCATCTTTGTCTCCGATCATCTTTGCAGAAGGTGGGTGCTGCTCAGCTTGGGGTCTCGTTTCTAACCTTCCCCATCCCATCCCATTTTCCTCATTGAGGAATAATCCAACAGTTCGTAAAGCTCTAATAGTTTTTTCTGCTTTTGTGTGGCTGCATTGGTACTATTTAGAATTTCATTTCATGAAGGTAGGTACTGGCCAGCCGTTATGTCTCATTGTGACTTTATAAATCCAATATACGACTATATTCAGATGGTGAGAATTTCATACAACTAAGCTAAGATTGTACCAGTAAAATTAAATTTTGCCACACACAAATCATAGCAAATTGAAAGGGTTACGAACGAGAAAGAAGGGTAGGGGAGGGAGAGCAGCTGATTTGTATTTTTAGAAAAAAAATTATCAAAATAAAGATAATTTGTCAGTTGATCGAGAGTCCCATTAATGTAGTCTCTGAATATTACACTCCTGACTTCAGTAAATTCATAGTGAATGAAAGTAAGTGATGCATCTTGCTCTTCCATGTGATAAGTGGTTGGCCACAGGCTGCTGGAAAGCACCACAAATTTCAGTCCACTAAGTTCTATATGAAAAGTGAAGTAGTTAAGAGACACTGGACTTGTGTTGCGCACGCGCGCGCTCGCGCGCGCTCGCGCGCGTGCGTGCGTGCGCACACACACACACACACACACACACACACACACACACAAAGCAGCCAGTATATGTGCAGACCATTGCAGATATTTTACTGCAGCCCACTTTTTTTGTGGTCATACAAACCAACATTCGTGTGCTCCCAGTCTTGGCTTTAAAAAACCTCACCTGTTGTAGCACCTCTCATTAGCTGCAAAATATATCTTCCCACCAACTACTAGAAAGTAGCTTACATTACTTGTGTATCTTAAGCAGATTATCAGAAAATATCCAGGTCTTTAAGGAAACTTAAGTGCGGTATGTATGTGTCCCACTGAATTCTTGTATTTGCAGTCAAACCAAATAAAACTGCTATTCCACTAAAGAAATATGTTAAGTGAGCTCCTAAGTTCCTATACCATAATTGACTTTATAAATAGAATACAGTACAATATTTGTATTTTTGCTGCTTGCACATAAAATCACATTTAAAGAGATTTACTGGCTCATTAACAGTGACGTTTAACTACATTTCTGGAAAAAAATTAATGCACACTTTCAAAGGTTTCCAGTTCACTAAAGATTTATTGTTGCAACAACACATATGGATTACAGATCAATAGCACAAGTGGTACTTGAGTATTAGGTATCAACCCATGCTGAAACACCCATATTAGAACATGGTATAGCCTTCATGGGTTGCAACACACATGCAACACACATGCTAACTCTGACATTCAGCCAATTTTACAAATGTGGAATACTGTCCTGGGATAATTATGCCATGCCTGCTTGACCTGTTCGCGTAGTTCTGTAATAGTTGTTGGTTGATGAGTTGCACGAGTCACTTCTTGTCCCATCATATCCCACACATGCCCGGCTGGAAACAAGTCCGGAGATCGTGCTCGCTAGGGAACTTTCTGCACATCTTGCAGAGTGCATTTTCACAGGCAGTGTGTGAGTGAGCATTATCCCATTGGAACAACATAGCACCTTCCTCTTGCGAAAACAGCAAAAGAACATGGCTGATAACATTCTGCATATACTGAGCGCTGGCTAATGTCCTCTCCAGAAACACGAAAGGTGAATGTGAGCTGTCGCTTATTGCACCCCAGATAATAAGGGCTCGGATGGGGCCGGTGATTCTTGGACAAATGCACTCTATGAGGCAGTGCCCAAGAGGTCTAGGTCGTACATGCAAATGACCGTCTCTTGTATACAGGCAGAATTTGCTATCATTGCTGAAGACCATGACATGCCATTCCATCTTAAGTGATCCTTATCTCTGCTTTGGTAGCTGTATGATCTGCCACTGCTGCCCTTACAATATGACAATCCTGGCGGGTGTCTGTGCTGCGTGGACATCCAGAACTTCTGCAGGTGTGATTATGATCGTGTAACCAGTGATACAGCAACATTGCATAACTTACGCACCACATCTAACTTGTATGGTAATTCTTAGAAAGGACCACACTGCCACACGAAAGGAAACAATTTGACCCCTTTCAAACTCACTCAAATGGCTCTTGGAAGCATGTGTGCAGCATCTCCATGGCGTGGTTACCTGCTTGCTTCATATGTTTTCACCACGCTGAGCCTTCTGGCTGCAAGCATTCCCAATTAAAGGGTAGACACTGATCGTGTGCTGTTGGCTGTATGACTATACTCTCTGATGGCACATGATGTTGAAACCACTATCAGTACATGTGGCATCATTGGATCAAAATCGACATAAGTCTTTCCAGGTGTACTTTTTTTTTCTCCCAGTAGTGTATTATAAGGAAGTGAATAATTTTAATGCATTGTACATGATATATTGCACTAAAAACTAAAGAATGAGGATGTAGCAATAAGGATTTTGTATGATTAATTTGCATTTCATCTAAAATAGTGAGACATGAAATATTTGACCATAAATTTCTATAATATATTCCAGCTTATATCTATATTTTAATTACACTAGCCTTTTCTGAAAAGGAATTATCCAATTACTCAACAGGAACAATCAGTGTACATTTGTATTTCGAGCGTATACTGATCCTCCTCACAGTTGAATTAGTAGATAATTCTTATATAAATTACTGCTTTGTCAGAAACAATGTAATCCTATTATTAAAGAAATAGCTTATGTGTGAGTGAGTGTATTGTTAAATGAAAAGTAAAATGGTCTTGTTATGTCTTAACTACACCAAGCATGTCAAAAGAAGAAGAAATATACAGGATGACTCAAAAGAACAGGAAATTTTGTAATGAAGGTTAATGGATGAGAAGAATTACTTTACTCATATTTATTTATATCAATATATAATACAAAGTATGCCATTATTTAATGTCACAAGCGTTTTTATTTTATTTCCTGAATATCACATCCAATTGATGAGCTCCCCATCAGTGCTCACGTCACTGCAGCCTGATAGGAGTGTTATGCATGACTCAACTTGACATTGTAGTAGGAATCCCGGAAATTTCTTCTCGTATTCTTGATTTTAAGTTCTTTGGTCATAGGAGGTCAAGTGCGATAAACTGCACTCTTACAGTGGCCCTTGTCAGGTCAGACGATCTTCGGGACCGTGCAATGTTGCTGTGCCTTGATATCACACAGTTACCAAACAACCATCCCATGGCTTCCATCAGTATCTGTGCCGTTGCTCCTTCATGTTGAAACCAACTGTTGGCAGGAAAATGAGGCAATTCATGCGCAAGAAAACTTTCCGTAATGACAATATAATGAACAGACATTACAGTGGTTGCACAACTGACACTCGTGTAGCTGATGTGGATTCTGTCTACTGAGAAAGCCATTGAGGCAAAAGCAGCTTCATCTGACATCAACAGGTTGTTGATGAAACTGTTCTCGTTTCGCACTTTTGCTAACACGCTTTCAGCATATCGTCTCTGCATTAGCAGATCACTAGAGGTTGCTGAATGATCTTCAACTTATACAAATGGAACTTTGGATCCACTTTCATTATTTGTTGAACACTCCAGTGATGCAACTGTAGAGAAATTGCATGACTTTGAACAGAGTGCTGTGGGCTTCTTATGAAAGCAGTTCGGACAGCCTTGATATTGTCTCTTGTATGAGCAGTATGGGGTCTCCCTGCAGATTGCTACGTCAGTGCAGAACCTGTTGCTTCAAAATTGGTGACCCCTGTGTTGATTGCGTGTGCTGAGGGGACAACACTATACCATCAGATGTTGAAATGAAATGATGGTGAAATTGTCGATGTGCAGCCCTTACACTTCCATTCTTGAAATAACCTTTTACCACAAAAGCATGCTGTACACCATTCCATTGCTCCTTGTTTACTGTTAACTGAATTGCAAGACAATGCAAGCAGCAGTCTATGTATCATTCAGTGCCATCTGCCTCGCAGTGTTGCCACAACACATTCCAAAATTTCCCGTTCTTTTGACACCCTGTATTTCAAAGATTGTTTGCAGAATTAACTAGAATGCAAAGCTGTTAATGTGCCATGTATTTTTAATGTAATAATTTGTAATTAGAAGTTTGTATAAACATGCTTAAGGTCTTTGTGTTTTTGCTGTATTATTAGCTAAGTACCTGTTTTATTGATGTTGCAGGCTGGTGCATTTCAACCATTTTTCCGCTCCCACTCTCATATTGATACAAAGCGTCGAGAGCCATGGTTGTTTGATGATGCAACACTGCACCACATTAGGGAAGCTTTGAACAAGCGCTATGCATTGCTTCCATACATTTACACCTTGTTTTTTGAACATGAAATTTCAGGGTTACCAGTCATGTGGCCATTGTGGCTGGAATTTCCATCTGAAACAGCTGTCTTTGCTGTAGACGATGAATATCTTCTAGGTGAGATTCAGTTCAATTTTCTATTTGATTAATAGAATTTTGAAAATATACTCCAGCTTGTGTTGTTCTAACCATACTTGAAAATGGTTTCATAAAACTGTCATAACTGCCAAATATTTTACCATAAAACATTAAACTCTCTAAGGCAGATGTGGAAAACCAAGGAGTTTGTGACCCATATTGTTGTTGCAAATGTGTTGGAAGATAAATTTCATTTTCCTGGAGTGGATGAAAACACACATGAAAATGTAAATCAGAGTAACTGGACAGTTATTTGAACTTCCTATGTTCAGAAATGAGAGTCCAGTGTTATGCAGAGCAGCACTTTGCTCAGTTGTTTATTTACTGCAAAAATTAGTTACTATTAGTAATGTTTGGAAGACAGATATGACATGTTGTGTCGATGTCTTCATTTTGCTGTGGAGACAGAAAAATTTCTGTAATACTGCACGTCTATCCTTTCCTATCACCAGTTATTTATCCATTGACTCGTACTAGCCTTTCATTTGGTCAGACTAAATGACGCTTGAATAGTACCTGCAAAAAAGGTAAATTGAGGATAAACTTACTTTAGATGACTAAGAATTTTTTGTGGGCCTGTGTTTACAAATGCAGATCAATCTTGGAATAAAGTAGATACATGCAGAAGAGGGTTGAAAGATAGGGATTAAGATAGCCAGTGAAATGAAGAATACAAAACTACATTAATACTGAAATAAAGCATAAAATTCAGTAATTGAAAACACTATGTGCACCATATGGCCTGTGTAGTTCCTGTTCTTCACTCTATTCTCGTGTTCCTACTTTCTTTGTGTTGTGTCATGCCTGTTAGTCAAATACAGGGTGCTAGGAAAACTGCCTTCTCGGATCGCTAGACAACAATTCAAGCATATTGTATTAATGAAGTTTATTACAGGAAATAAATGACAGTATTTAACTTTGAGCATTTACAATGATGGGTTGCAAGTAAATGACAACAGACAAATAAGAAGTCTCATCAGTATAGACAATGCCTAATATAAGTGAAATTGTACAGTTCCTGAGTCACTGCTGTAGCACTTGTAAATGGCTAGTCTTCAACTGGACTGTGGCCAGGCGGAGCAGCGCTTATGTTCTCTTCACCTAGAGGCTGCTGCTATTTCGGTGTTGTCTTAAAGAGGGGTCGGTCAGCGTACGATTGGCTGATGTTGTCTCGCGGCCCTCTCCGCTCTAATAACATTCTTGACTGACGTGCCAGTGCTCGACGTTACGCCAGAACATCCTCCCCCAAAGTGACGGACCATCGTAGTATAGGGAGCTTGCAGGGTAGGGGCAGGCAGGAGTATGGACGTTGTGCTAGACCAGAAGCTGTGGATGCAAGAGACGTCAGGCTTCTGGTCGTACCCTGCCATCCAGCCTTCGCTCTAGCGGAAATGTCCCCCGCAAAATGACCAGAACAGTACGCATCCACCTCCTGAGGCCCATAACCTGACGTAGAAGGCATTGGGTGCTGCGGTGTGGGCAGGTCCAGCTCCATTGGTAGGACGAATGCAGGCGGAGGCAGTGAAGGCTCTGTCTCCATGGAGTTGTTCCGCGATGTTGTGACGACACCCTCTGGCAGTTGCTGTGGCTCCGCTGTCCTCGGGATCTGTGAATGTGGGTGAAGTGACACAGAAGGATCACTGTGCACATGGCAGTGATGAATTTGTTAGTGATGTCGGTGCTGCATCCTGTCTGGGCCTGAAATGAGACACATGCATGTGTGAAGTCGATGGAGGATCTCGCCTCGGTCCACCATCTGCTGTTGCTTAAAAGTGTGAAAAACACAATATCATGCGACGCGAAAAGATACTTTCAGCCTTCCTTTTGCACTGGATGCTGAGGAGGGTGGAGCATATGGAGCAGTGTCTGGTGGCGGCGGCCGTGAATTAATTCAGCCAGCGATGGTCCATCTCGTGGATGCAAACGATAGGAGGCAAGAAACACTTGCGGTGCTTGATCCCTGTTGTGTGCAGTGCAAAGTTTGGCCATCTGCTGCGTGAAGGTTCTAAAAAAATGTTATGCTTTGCCTTTTGATTGTGGATGGACCAGTGCAGTAGTTAGATGCTGTATGCCATTGCATTCACAGAATGTTTCAAATTCATTTAACGTAAACTTGTCCGACACTTTGATTTCTGGCAAATCTTCGAGGCAAAAATAGTGTACAGCACCTGAATTGTGCTTTGTGACATTGTTGAGTTTATTGGCACAGCAAAAGGAAACTTACTATAAGAGTCTACCACAATTAACCAACGAATGTTCCAAAAGGGTCCTGCAAAGTCTACGTGCACACATTGCCATGGTGATTGCAACATAAGCCAAGCAGAGAACTTTTGTGGCGGAGCGGACTGATTTTCCGCACATGCATGACACTGTGATGTCATCTGTTCTATTTGGGTGTCCATACCCTGCCAAGTGTTGATGCGCTAACTGTTTCGTATGAACAATCCCCCCAGTGTCCTTAGTGAAGTAACTGCGACGCTTCTTTTTGCAAAGCCTTAGGGATCAACACGTGACTTTCCACTGTCATTTTGAACAAGAATCACACCTTGCTGTATAGCAAGGCTATACTGATGTGCAAAGTATCAGTGCACAACTGAGTTCTGTACGCTATGCAGTGAGTGAGGCCAAGATGTGCAAATGTATTTTAGCAAAATGTTCAAATTTGAAACAGATTCTGTGGCCTGTGTAATTTTCCAATAGTTCAGAGGAAAAGATTGTAGCAATTCAGAATCCTGATCATCAATGTGACAACAGGATACAGCAGAAGCGTCAAAGTCTGTATCAGAGCCAATCGGAAGACATGAAAGTGCGTCCGCATTACCATATTGAGCCTTCGGATGTTACACAATCTTGTACTGATATTGAAACAGCAATGAAGCCTCTTTCTCAATTTGTGAATGGTTACACTGAGCTTTGGACAACACTTTTGATGCGAAAGCAATAGGCCTGTCTTTATAACCAGTGCTGCGTGAAAGCATTGCCCCGATTCCGTAAGAGGAAGCGCAGGATGTATATGCTCCGGGACAACTGGGAAATCTGGGAAAAACCTGGGAATTTTTTCATCCGGGAGAAAACTGGGAAAAACCCGGGAATTTTTAAGTGTTCCAGAATTTTTTATTCTCCTAGTTTTCAGTTAAATTTATTTTTAGTTTTTGCCAGTAAGAACTGATACTCTAACATAGAATTTTGATTTAGCTCATTACTGCAATATAATACTGCAGCAATAAAACATAAATGAGGAAAAAATAGATAAAACTTAAGTTGCAAAGGAAATGTGCTATTTACAGCAGCAAAACACAGTGCACACACAAGCGTCTGCCAACAGCTTTAGCACGAAAACTATGCAATATGTCATAACAACAAACTGCTTCCGATGGGCGTTACATCACAACATGTTACATTAGGTTCGTTTGAGCAGTTGCCAGCGGGCTTCTGTGCATGCGCAGTTGAGTTACGTATGAGCAGTACCTTCTCCCGCTTCTGGCTGCTTCAAATGCAGCTGTTAGCTGTATCAAGGTAACTAGACATGAGCTGTATCAGCAATAGCAACAAGCAGCCAAATGCTACCCGGAAACATTTTTCTGGCGCACCCAAGCTGCCAGATTTGCACATACGCAGAGCAGTCTTGAGTTGTAGTGGGATGAGGGGTAGTCTCCATGTGAACGATGTTTACGTTTAAGTGATTTTGCTGTTTCCTCTTGGTTTACAGCTCTCAAGAACAAAACGGATTTCTATGGCCGGGAGCTATAAAGGGAATTAAAATATTCACATAATTATGGGAGGCTAAAATATGTTATTAGTTTTCTGATTTAATTTTATTTCTAGGATTTTGGCAATTGGCTATTAATTATCTTGCCGAACAACTGAGTTATTCTTGTCGATTTACTATAAAAGTTGGACTTAATTAATCTTTTCCACAGAGGCAGTCAATATATTTGAAATACTATTGGCTAGTGTCAGCTATGTGCGAAATATATTTGAAATACTATTGGCTAGTGTCAGCTATGTGCGAAATTTCAAGTGCATGTTGTTATCTTTGGGGACGTATGGCATTGTGCCATAATAAAGAACTAAACATGAGATAATACAGTACTGGTACTCTAAGAAAATTTGCATTCCGAAAACCTACTTCTTTGTGAATCTGGACATACAAATGTTCTCTTCAAGTAAAATTATTAGTTTTAGTTTGATTTACGAAATTCTGAGCCGGCCGCGGTGGCCGTGTGGTTCTAGGCGCTCCAGTCCGGAGCCGCGCTGCTGCTACGGTCGCAGGTTTGAATCCTGCCTTGGGCATGGATGTGTGTGATGTCCTTAGGTTAGTTAGGTTTAAGTAGTTCTTAGTTCTAGGGGACTGATGACCACAGCAGTTGAGTCCCATAGTGCTCAGAGCCATTTGAACCATTTTTGAACGAAATTCCGATGCTCGAAGTATCTGTTGATGTCCTGTTGCATTTATCACATAATGCCATATACGTACACACATACAGGCTACCAACATCATCGTAGCTGTGCATGCACAGTAACACTATTTTCTGGTGCTTTCTGACAACTGCTGAAACGAATTCTGACAGGTCACGGGAAAATATTGCAATTGGTTGTTTGAAAATGCGTTACTTTCAAACCACATTTTACTGTACACAATATGAGTTATGTCAATTGTGTGAATGTGCTTTGAATTTTTTAAACCACAGAGCGTTTGAAGAATTTCGAACCCAGAAAACCAGACATTTGCATCATTACTTTAAATTTTGCTGACACATTTGTGTGATGTATCGAAGTGTAACACACGCAAAAAGACAAATGTTACATATGAAAGCTTAGCTTTTCTTGTAGCTACACTGTGTACATTAATTTAAACCATTAACTTTACCTATTTGAGTGTTTGCGCTACTTAACAGTGATGTTGCTATAGGCTGACTACATCACATGTCCTATGCTCTGAATCATTACGTTTACATGCGACACGTTTTTTGAAAGACGAAAACAGAATTTCGGAAACTGTTCTTCACTATCGTGTTTACACTTTAAGGTGTGAAGTGGATTCGTCAGCGCGGTTAAGTACAGCACCTGGAAAACAGCTGTTACAGTTTCTGATTTCGTCAGCACAATCGCTATTTCACTTCAAGTAGACTAGTTGTAGATAGTTAGTCTAACATTCCTACTTATCATTCACTTTACAAAAAGCTACTCCGTCCACATTACCCAAAATTTTTTAAAAATAAGATGAAACCTGATAGCCCAAGCACATTTTGAAAGAGG
Source organism: Schistocerca piceifrons (assembly GCF_021461385.2). Classification (NCBI taxonomy): domain Eukaryota; kingdom Metazoa; phylum Arthropoda; class Insecta; order Orthoptera; family Acrididae; genus Schistocerca; species Schistocerca piceifrons. The sequence continues at coordinate 698,925,197 of NC_060139.1, read as the reverse complement.
TTGTGTTTACATGGGAGCAAAAATTGATTGCAGGTTTGGAAAACCAGCAACCAGAAGCGGATTTCCAGAACGGATTTTGAAATGTTTACAGGACCACCCAGGAGCGGTACTGGGAGACCGGTTTACAAAATCCAGTTTTGAGAGCCCCATGTAAACGCGATGAATATCTGCTATCAACGGCTAGTGAGATCACGTGACATGAGCTATGATTGGCTTACAAAAACACTTTGTGATCACAATTTCAATGCTTTAGAAACAAACGTTCTGTCGTTTGGTGGAATTTGACTATATATTTTCGTAATACAAAAATATGCAGTGTACATGTTGCTGCACATCAAAGATCTTTCCAAAACACATTTTTTCTTCTGGGGTTCATTTCTTAAAGTAGCAGGAGGTTCTATGCCGGTGTGTAAAACCTTAACCATTCAAAGGATTGCTAAGTTTTATGATCCCAAGGGAAAGTATATTGTCACTTAACATGGAAAAAGCATATTTTCACCCAGGAGAAAGTGTATTTTGTAACCTGGAAATCTGGGAAACACCCTGGAATTTTTTTCCTTGTCCGCATATATACCCTGAAGCGTCAACGTGCAACACAACTGGTTTTTGAGGATCAAAATGATCTAAGCAGCAATCACTGAGCAATGCATCTTTTTAGTTTGTGAAAAGCTTCTTGACACACATCTGTCCAGACAAAGGGAACATGTGCAGCATTTGGTATGAACCGAATATAATAGTTCATTTCCCCTAAAAATAACTGCAATTCTGTGACATTGCAAGGAACTGGCAAATCACCTATGGCGAACAAATGCAAATGAAGATGATGTACACATTGACTGTTGATGACATGACATAGATACTGCAACTCAGGTTTAAGAAAGAAATCACACTTGTCCAGTCTGCACTTTAGTCCTGCATCAGGTAATACACGAAACAAAGCATGCAAATTTGCAATATGTTCTTCAGGTTTATGACCTGCTTTGACAATATCATCCAAATAGTTTGAACAGTTTGGTGCTTGAGCAGTCAGCTGTTCCAAAGTTCATTGGAAAATTGCGGGTGCAGAAGCACTGCCAAAAGGCAAACATTTAAACAAGCCCAAACGAGTATTTACAACACACACTTTTTGAGATTCTTCATGTTGTGGGATTTGAGGATATGCATCACAGAAATCGATTTTTCAAAAGTAACAACCAGCACCTAATCTGTCCACGAGATCCTCTGGCTGTAGCAATGAGTAAGTATCAGTCACAGTTGTTTTTTTTTTTTTTTTTTTTTTTTTTTTTTTTTTTTTTTTTTTTTTTTAGACTTAAAGTCAATAAAGAGGCAAATGTGACCTGAAAACCAGTGGACTTGCCCATTGACTAGATTGTATGGGCCCAATAGCTCCGCTATCTTGCAATTCTTGAAGTTTAGCAGTGACTTTGTCCTGTAATGTAATGAGAGAACAGTTCTGGCCCATCAAAATTTCGGCTGAGCATTGTGTTTGATAGTGATATGTGCAACAAAATTGTTAGCCTTGCCTAAATCTTCAGATAAAAGTTCTGGGAATACTTTCAGGAAGCTAGCAACACTGTCTTTTGCATTGAATGCAGACTCTGACAATACATTGTCCTGAATGTTAAAGCCAAACAAATCAAATGAATCAAGGTCAAATGTGTTCTCACAAGCAAGTGATTGTAGCACAGTGAAAGTTACTGTACACATATGCGCGTGATATGTGGCAGGCAATTTGCCAAGTATGGGAATGTCTTGTCCATTATAAGCTGTCAGGTGCATGCTAGTTTTAGACAGATGTGAGGAACCTAACAGTTCATATGTGTTAAGATTCAGCAGTGTAACAGAGGCACTCGTGTCCAACAGAAATTTCACACATTTTCCACAAAGAAGCAAATGAGCAAAAATTTTGTTGGACTGGCATAGCACTGAAGAAAATGTTCGCTTGCTGGTTTTGCTAATGCCCGCAGCAGGCTTTGAATACATTGAATTAATTACAAGGGCCTTGTGACGAAATTTTTGTGAGTGGGCAGATTTCTTAAGTTTGTTCCGATGCAAACGTACGGATGGTACATGTCCTTTCATGACACAAGCATAACATCATGCATGTTGGGATGGGCAGTCTTGGCATTTGTGTCGTGAATAGCACCAAGGGCATAACTTAATTCCAATCGCCTGTCTAAAGAGCTGTTTGCTCAGCGTGGCGTGCACGAGCTGCCGCTGCCTAATGCTCAAACTTATCGGCCTACACAGCACCAGATTCATACTGTTCTAGTATTTGCACTACGTGCTGAAATGATAGGTTGGACTGTTTCAAAATCTGTTCGCTGAATCTGACATCAGTTACATTGTACACAATCTCATCATGCAACATCACATCTGAATACAAAGCACCACAAGCACATTTGCATTTGCATGTCCTCGTCATACCCTGAAAATCTATTACACACGATAAGTTTATTCTGACCGTTTCTTGCAATTAAAGAATTGACACATAGTTGCTACCACATTCACTTGTTGGTCATAATAGTTAGCGAATGTACAACCTGATCATACGGAAGTTTACTCAGGTTTGTGTTAGGATGATTCTGAACACTGCTTTTCCTACCATGGACAAGAAATAGAAAAGTTTCACTGTACCTGGTACATTGTGAGCAATTACATGGGCTTCAAACAGTTGCAACCACTAGAGCAATTCTTCTTCTAGTTCATGGAACTGGTGAGAAGGCAGTATAGCACTTGGAGCTGCTGTAGGTGGCTGCTGTACTACTGCATTCATTTGATTCGCCAGGAGCTGTTGTACTGTACTGAGTAGAGATGCAATCTCTTGCGTCTGAAGCTGAAACATCTGTATGAGGTGTGTTGCATCTGTCGCTTGAAGCTGAGGCACCTGTGTGTGGGGGGGGGGGATTGAGGTTGGTGAAGTGGGTTGCTAATATTTGAAAATACAAAGGCAATAAACATACAAGGCAAGCAGAAAAAATGAGTACAAAAGTAAAGAAATTTTCTGCACTGCCCACCTGAAAACACTGATTAGCAAAAATACTACAAGAGATGGTTAAAGCAAGTAAACACACCCCTGCAAAGAGAAGCAAATGAAGAATTAATGCGCCAGCAAAACTCAAAAGAAAATTTCTGGCAGCCAGGCTCAGGGTGTTGCTATGGAATCCTTTGACCACCTCGTTGCCAATGTTGTGTCCGATCCACTTGTCCAATATGAGGTGGCTGAGAAACCTGCTTTCTCAGATTGCTAGACAACAGTTCAAGCAAATCATATTAATGAAGTTTATTACAGAAAATAAATGACAGTACTTAACTTTGAGCATTTACAATGATGGGTTGCAAGCAAATGTTGTTGTTGTTGTTGTTGTTGTTGTTGTTGTTGTCTTCAGTCCTGAGACTGGTTTGATGCAGCTCTCCATGCTACTCTGTCCTGTGCAAGCTTCATCATCTCCCAGTACTTACTGCAACCTACATCCTTCTGAATCTGCTTGGTGTATCTTGGTCTCCCTCTATTATTTTTACCCTCCACGCTGCCCTCCAATACTAAATTTGTGATCCCTTGATGCCTCAGAATATGTCCTACCAACTGGTCCCTTCTTCTAGTTAAGTTGTGCCACAAACTCCTCCCCAATTCTCTTCAACACCTCCTCATTAGTGTCCCATCTAATCTTCAGCATTCTTCTGTAGCACCTAATTTTGAAAGCTTCTATACTCTTCTTGTCCAAACTATTTATTGTCCATGTTTCATTTCTGTACATGGCTACACTCCATACAAATACTTTCAGAAACGACTTCCTGACATTTAAATCTATACATGATGTTAACAAATTTCTCTTCTTCAGAAACGCTTTTCTTGCCATTGCCAGTCTACAAGCAAGCAAATGGCAACAGACAAATTAGAAATCTCATCAGTATAGAAAGTGCCTAATACAAGTGAAATTATACAGTTCCTAAGTCACTGCTTTAGATCTCATAGACAGCTAGTCTTCAACTGGGCTGCGGCCAGGCAGAACGGTGCTTATGTTCTCATCACCTAGAGGCTGCTGCTGTCTCAGTGTTGTCTTAAAGAGGGGTCGGTCAATGTACTATTGGCTGATGTCGTCTCGCAGCCCTCTTGGCTCTAACATTCTTGACTGTCAAGCTTGCGCTTGACATTACGCCGGAACACTTTGTATGTTGTAATCAATTGTATTCTATAGTTTTTACTTTGTTTTCTGTTATTATAAGTGTGAGCACTACTGTATGTGGAAGAAGGCTACTTTGCCTGTATTTCTTCCTAGTTTTCTGTTCTTTCTGGACCATTGCTGGTACAGTTGTGTGTCCACTTGTTCATTCACACCTTCCCTTTTATTACAAAATGCTATAAATTCACAAAATAGCTGACAGAAGTCTACTCATTGCTAATCCAAAGCTTCTTTCCTGACCAGTTCACATCATTGAACCATTTAACTGCTAAAGATGCTGTACAGTAGTGTTCCAAAAATCATACAAATGAGTAGTCACCATAAGTTATTTTACAGGTGATTCTCTGCTTGTTCATCCCGTAACAAGTCCTGGGGTTACAGAAGTGACAGTGTACCACCCAGGCGTGTCAGAGATTTGGTATGATGTGGATACTTACCAGAAATTTGAAGGTGGAAAGCATACAAAAATTCCAGTCACCATTGACAAGGTAAAACAAAATTGGTACACTACATGAAACCTTTACTCATGATATAACTTCATTGTTTTGCCACTATAGATGTAGTTAATTTCCTCATGATGTTGAATACTATGTCATTGTTGTTATTTATTTTTACTTGTTTGCCTGGTGACTAGATACCTGTGTATCAACGAGGAGGGAAAATCATTCCAAAGAAAGAAAGAATAAGGAGGGCATCAACATTGACTTTAAATGATCCATTTACATTGTATGTGGCACTGAATCAAAATGTGAGTATTGAATGTGACATAGATCTTTATTGATTTTTATTTATAATTGAAAAAAAGATTAAGACCGCAAAGGGAAACAGTATTTTCAGTGTCATCCTTGAACTACTAAATTATCAGCTGTTTGTTATTTATATATTTAATTATAAGTATGTGTTGTGAATAGTTGGCAATCTGTTTATTCTGATTGATGCATGAAAACTGTGAAGGAAAAATTGTTTGCCACTTTGTAACTGTTGCAGTACATTGTGCTAAACTGAAAATAAAAACGATATGGAAGTTCAAAGAAATTGCAGCTATCTTGCTGTTTATGCCAGTGCAGACTTCATTTTAAACGTGTTATCTTACAGCCTGTGTTTCTTCAGAAGTTAGCTGCCGCCGTTGGATAAGCAGCTGCCAGGAGCAAGTTGTATACTCCTAGCTCACTTACTTGTTACATAGTTTAATTCTTAATTTCTTTGCGTGTTTTTGGGTATTTGCATTGTTTAATTCATAAATTTCGGCCGTATTATAGTATTTGAGAGTTGTAGCATCGCGCTTCAGTGTTTACTTCGTAGATTCTAACTTAAATTGCGTGTGAGTTTCATATAGGAGGTGTAATTTCGAGTTTTAGTTACTGTAATCGTAAATTGAGGCAGATTGTAGCGCAGTCGTTAGGCATTTGTACAGGTTAGTTCATACATTCTTTGCGTGTTTCCCTTGCGTTTTCTAGGCACCGACTCGTGTTTCAGTAACTGTTGTTCAACATTGATTAGAATGGACAGGGACTGTGATTGCTGTGTTCGGCTGAGGGCTGAGTTGGCATCCCTTCGCTCACAGCTGCAAGCGGCGCTGACTTCGGTCGTGCAGCTTGAGGCTGTTGCCAATCGGCACCACTGTGGGGAGCCGGGCTTGGGTATCACGGGGATGGCAACCTCGTCCCGTCTGTCCCCAGATCGGTCTGCCGCTGTGGTTGCCCCGGTTGTTGCCTGCAGTGGAGCTGATCTCTCGCCTGTGGTTGATTGGGAGGTCGTTCCAAGGCGTGGTAGGCAGCGAAAGACATCCCCGGAGGCTGATCAGAAAGCCTCCCCGTTGCGTCTGACAAACAGGTTTCAGGCACTGTCTCTGGCTGAGCCAGATGCTGCTGCCTGCCCTGTTTCAGAGGATCATTCTCAGCCTTCAAGGTCCGGGCAATCACAGAGGGTGGGCTTATTGGTAGTTGGGAGCTCAAATTTTAGGCGCGTAATGAGGCCCCTTAGGGATATGGTGGCTAAGGAGGGGAAGAAATCCAGTGTGCACTCTGTGTACATTCCGGGTGGAGTCATTCCTGATGTGGAAAGGGTCCTTCCGGATGCCATGAAGAGCACAGGGTTCAGCCAGCTGCAGGTGGTGGCACATGTCGGCACTAATGACGTGTGTCGCTTTGGATCTGAGGAAATTCTCTCTGGATTCCAGCGGCTATCTGATTTGGTGAAGGCTGCCGGTCTTGCTTATGAGATGAAGGCAGAGCTCACCATCTGCAGCATCGTTGACAGAACCGACTGCGGACCTTTGGTGCAGAGCTGGGTGGAGGGTCTGAATCAGAGGCTCAGACGGTTTTGCGACCGTGTTGGCTGCAGATTCCTTGACTTGCGCCATAGGGTGGTGGGGTTTCGGGTTCCGCTGAATAGGTCAGGAGTTCACTACACTCAGCTGGCGGCTACACGGGTAGCGGAGGCTGTGTGGCGTGGACTGGGCGGTTTTTTAGGTTAGAAGGCCTCGGGAAAGTACGGGGTGGGCTGCAATCTCAAAGGGTGCAGGACGTGCTTGGATCAAGGAACAGTCGGAATTGTAATTGTAAATTGTTGTTATTGTGCTGGGAAAGTCCCTGAGCTTCAAGTGCTAATAGAAAGCACAGAAGCTGAAATCATTAGAGGTACAGAAAGCTGGCTAAAGCCTGAAATAAGTTCTGCAGAAATTTTTACGAAGTCTCAGACGGTTTTCAGGAAAGATAGATTAGGCAGAATTGGTGGTGGAGTGTTTGTGTCTGTCAGTACTGGTTTATCTTGTAGTGAAGTCAAAGTAGATACTCAGTGCGAATTGGTATGGGTGGAGGTTATACTTAACAGCCGAACTAAGTTAATAATTGGCTCCTTCTACCGACCCCCAGACTCCGATGATATAGTTGCTGAACAGTTCAGAGAAAATTTTAGTCTCGTAACAAATAAATACCCCACTCATACGGTTATAGTTGGTGCGGACTTCAACCTTCCCTCTATATGTTGGCAAAAATACTTGTTCAAAACCGGTGGTAGGCAGAAAACATCTTCTGAGATTGTCCTAAATGCTTTCTCCGAAAATTTGTGCGAGCAGTTAGTCCACGAACCCACACGAATTGTAAATGGTTGCGAAAACACGCTTGACCTCTTAGCCACAAACAATCCAGAGCTAATAGAGAGCATCATGACTGATACAGGGATTAGTGATCACAAGGTCGTTGTAGCTAGGCTCAATACCGTTTCTTCCAAATCCACCAGAAACAAACGCAAAACAATTTTATTTAAAAAAGCAGATAAAGTGTCACTAGAAGCCTTCCTAAGAGACAATCTCCATTCCTTCCGAACTAACTATGCAAATGTAGACAAGATGTGGCTCAAATTCAAAGATACAGTAGCAACAGCAATTGAGAGATTCATACCTCATAAATTGGTAAGAGATGGAACTGATCCCCCATGCTACACAAAACAGGTCCGAACGCTGTTGCAGAGGCAACGGAAAAAGCATGCGAAGTTCAGAAGAATGCGAAATCCGGAAGATTGGCTAAAATTTACAGACGTGCGAAATTTGGCACGGACTTCAATGCGAGATGCCTTTAATAGGTTCCACAACGAAACATTGTCTCGAAATTTGGTAGAAAATCCGAAGAAATTCTGGTCATATGTAAAGTACACAAGCGGCAAGACGCAGTCAATACCTTCGCTGCGCAGTGCCGATGGTACTGTTACCGATGACTGTGCCCTTAAAGCGGAGTTCGTGAACGCGGTTTTCCGAAATTCCTTCACCAGGGAAGACGAATGGAATATTCCAGAATTTGAAACATGAACAGCTGCTAGCATGAGTTTCTTAAAAGTAGATACCTTAGGGGTTGCGAAGCAACTCAAATCGTTTGATACGGGAAAGTCTTCAGGTCCAGATTGTATACCGATTAGGTTCCTTTCAGATTACGCTGATACAATAGCTCCCTACTTAGCAATCATATACAACCGCTCGCTCACCGATAGATCTGTACCTACAGATTGGAAAATTGTGCAGGTCACACCAGTGTTTAAGAAGGGTAGTAGGAGTCATCCATCGAACTAAGGACCTATATCATTGACATCGGTTTGGAGTAGGGTTTTGGAGCATATACTGTATTCAAACATTACGAATCACCTCTAAGGGAACAATCTATTGATACGTAATCAGCATGGTTTCAGAAAACATCGTTCTTGTGCAACGCAGCTAGCCCTTTATTCGCACGAAGTAATGGCCGCTATCGACAGGGGATCTCAGTTTGATTCCGTATTTCTGGATTTCTGGAAAGCTTTTGACACCGTTCCTCACAAGTGACTTCTAATCAAGCTGCGGGCCTATGGGGTATCGTCTCAGTTGTGCGACTGGATTCGTGATTTCTTGTCAGGAAGGTCGCAGTTCGTAGTAATAGATGGCAAATCATCGAGTAAAACTGAAGTGATATCAGGTGTTCCCCAGGGAAGCGTCCTGGGACCTCTGCTGTTCCTGATCTATATAAATGACCTGGGTGACAATCTGAGCAGTTCTCCTAGGTTGTTCGCAGATGATGCTGTAATTTACCGTCTAGTAAGGTCATCCGAAGACCAGTATCAGTTGCAAGCGATTTAGAAAAGATTGCTATATGGTGTGGCAGGTGGCAGTTGACGCTAAATAACAAAAGTGTGAGGTGATCCACATGAGTTCCAAAAGAAATCCGTTGGAATTCGATTACTTGATAAGTAGTACAATTCTCAAGGCTGTCAATTCAACTAAGTACCTGGGTGTTAAAATCACGAACAACTTCAGTTGGAAAGACCACATAGATAATATTGTGGGGAAGGCGAGCCAAAGGTTGTGTTTCATTGGCAGGACACTTAGAAGATGCAACAAGTCCACTAAAGAGACAACTTACACTACACTCATTCGTCCTCTGTTAGAATATTGCTGCGCGGTGTGGGATCCTTACCGGGTGGGATTGACGGAGGACATCGAAAGGGTGCAAAAAAGGGCAGCTCGTTTTGTATTATCGCGTAATAGGGGGAGAGAATGTGGCAGATATGATACGCGAGTTGGGATGGAAGTCATTAAAGCAAAGACGTTTTTCGTCGCGGCGAGATCTATTTACGAAATTTCAGTCACCAACTTTCTCTTCCGAATGCGAAAATATTTTGTGGAGCCCAACCTACATAGGTAGGAATGATCATCAAAATAAAATAAGAGAAATCAGAGCTTGAACAGAAAGGTTTAGGTGTTCGTTTTTCCCACGCGCTATTCGGGAGTGGAATGGTAGAGAGATAGTATGATTGTGGTTCGATGAACCCTCTGCCAAGCACTTAAATGTGAGTTGCAGAGTAGTCATGTAGATGTAGGTGTAGCTAGGGCTCTTTATGTGGTACTATGTTTCTTCTTTTCATGGTCTCACTAAGATGTGAAGCGTGTTCAATTGCATTGAAATTTTTGGTCTAATTTCAGATACAAATTAGTGTTTCCATACATGATATACCAAATTTTAAAGTTTTATAACTTAAGCAATATCTTTTTTAAATCATTATAACAGTTTCTGTGCTACACAGGGATAATAGATCTTAATTTCCCCACAGCCCACTCCTTTTGCGCCATCCATAGATAAAATCTCTCTTCCAAAAAACTAATTAAAAGCCAATAGAAATAGCACTGTCTTTCATTAGTGACAAATGTGTAATATACCACGTCCATCTAAAATGTTATGCAATTTTGTACTGAGCTGACAATTAACTTTGACTATAAGCCTGCTCTAAACAGTTCAGCCATTAAGCATCATTTTCCACAACACCAATAAATGTGTTTCCCATGTATCCCCCCCCCCCCCCCCTCCCCCCTTGAAATGCCAAGCCCATGTTATTTCAGATCTGTCTCATATTCAAAATTAACAATGTAAGAAAAGACAGATCAGTACTAACCATAAGTATTACACATTAAATTGCAGACTGGTACAATTAGAGACATTTACACGCAAGCTGTAAGCCACAGCCTTCATCAGAAAAAGGGAAACACAGACCGTACATATGACTGCCAATTCTGGCAGCTCGAGCCAGAATGCATTTTGGCGCAAGCTGCCATAATTGGCGGTCATGTTTGCATGAGGTTTGCTTGCTTGTGTGAATGGATGGTGTGTGTTTATCTTTTTCCAATAAAGACTATGACCGAAAGTTTATGTGTAAGTGACCTTTTAATCATGTCTGTCTGCAATTTAACATGTAATCTTTACAGTAAGCAGCAATCTGTCTTTTCCTACATTGTTGATATTCTTACCTGGAGGCTCCATTGTTTCATATTCAGAATTCATAATTGCCTGGAAAATTATAATTACACTGACTACTGCTACTGCTACTGTTACACTGAGTAAATTCCACATTATACAACCTTAGACTATTTGCCTTTTCTATAGTTTTTTTTTTTAATGTTTTGTTAGGATGTTTCCTTTGTCCACATAATGCTGTAGGCATGTTCTAAACATTTACTAATGCTGGACATAATTCCCTGAGATGATCTACCTGTAGTGCAACCATTTTATTATCTTAAAAAATTTGTATTCCATGAAGTGACTTCTGGGCACTGAATACGTTGAACAGCAGCAACAAGTGTATTCTGTTCAGTCAGTGTTACCTGAAATTTAAATTCAGTAACTGGTTCTAGAGGATGAAAGCCTTTAATTTACTGATGAACTTTCATTGCCATAATCCCTGACACCTTGGTAGCTTGTCCAGCAACAGTTGTAGTATACCATAGATCAGGTCTTTAATATAAATTTTTGTGGTGCAATGCAAATGTGGAAGATTATACAGTAAGAGCCTACAGTTAATAAAATCCCAGAGATCAGTAGTTCGTAGTAAATGTCATGATTCTCTTAGGAGATTATACATCAATGTAGACCCTGATTTCCTTAAAACTGCTATATTTAACTGAATTGTATTTGATCCTGTAGAATTACAGTGTGTTCAGCAAGTGCATGTGTAATATAGGACACATTAACAACAGAAGACATTCAAAGTCATTTATTTCCAAAGAATCAACCATTTTGAATTATACGCTCTTGCACACAATTAGTTATTAAGAACAATATATACAAATTTAATTTAATGTGTGCTCTTTACCAGTGTAAAATTCCTTTTCCAGCAGATAGTCTTGGAGTTTTTATGGAAAGTTAGTGTCTTGTGTACCATCATATAGGGTTTTGGGTAAGCTTCTTAATAACTTGATTCCTAGGTTCCGAGTCAGAGTCTGGAACTGTGGACAATTTTTGAATTGTCTTCAGTCGTGACAAAAGTAGACAGTCATGTTGACAAAAGTAAAGTCATGTTGCGCAAATACTTCGGAGTAGTAGTGTGTTTAGAGATAAACATCTACGTATATACTCTACAAACCACCTAGTGGTGTGTGAGGGAGGGTACTTTAGTACCACTAACTGATCATCCCCACCTCTTCCCCCCCTTCCCCTGTTCCATTTGCAAATGGTGCTTGGAAAGAATGATGGTTGGTAAACCTCTTTGTTAACAACCCTAATTTCTTGAATGTTCTCATTGTCATTATTTTGTGAGACATGTGGGAGAAAGTAATACGCAATCTGACTCTACCCAGAACATACTGCCTCAGAATTTCAGTTGTAAATATCTCTGTGATGCATGCCTTTCTTGTAGGGTAGAACAAACAAATAGGCTCAATTGCAGGTGCAGTAAATGACAGGATTGTGGGAAACTGGTGTTTGTTGGGAAAAGAGATTGCCTATGAAACAACTAAGGGAACAAGTACCATTGAGCATATGCCAAGAAAGATGTTTGCAGGTTTGTTTCATTGACGGTGGGGTGCAACAAAAATAATGATAAGTCATAACTAAAAGACACTTAAGTAGAGAGACCAAATTTTGTGAGAACCTGCTGAGACAATGCAAAAGAACTAGATCTTCTGGTAGAAACTGTGAATATTCTTCAGCCTCGCCTCCTCGGTATTTGTCTTATGGAGATTGCATTTCACATCTGATCCATGAGTGGAATGGAAAGAAACTTTTATAGATGGTCCAACAAAAATACACTTTAGCGTATATCTGAGATAGTCATCAAGTTCTGCATATTGCTAGAGGATCCAGAACACATTGGTACAGTCTGTTTCCACTTTCATCTGAGGGCTGTCTCTCTTGTTTTGGCACCTTTACTGGTATGCTAGAGTTCTGTGCCACAAACATTTCAATGTTTACCAGTATCATAGACTTGTGCTTACAAGCAATCAAAAAATTAATTATCAACAAAAATAATCAATTTTCAGTTTTTGAAAATACACTCCTGGAAATGGAAAAAAGAACACATTGACACCGGTGTGTCAGACCCACCATACTTGCTCTGGACACTGCGAGAGGGCTGTACAAGCAATGATCACACGCACGGCACAGCGGACACACCAGGAACCGCGGTGTTGGCCGTCGAATGGCGCTAGCTGCGCAGCATTTGTGCACCGCCGCCGTCAGTGTCAGCCAGTTTGCCGTGGCATACGGAGCTCCATCGCAGTCTTTAACACTGGTAGCATGCCGCGACAGCGTGGACGTGAACCGTATGTGCAGTTGACGGACTTTGAGCGAGGGCGTATAGTGGGCATGCGGGAGGCCGGGTGGACGTACCGCCGAATTGCTCAACACGTGGGGCGTGAGGTCTCCACAGTACATCGATGTTGTCGCCAGTGGTCGGCGGAAGGTGCACGTGCCCGTCGACCTGGGACCGGACCGCAGCGACGCACGGATTCACGCCAAGACCGTAGGATCCTACGCAGTGCCGTAGGGGACCGCACCGCCACTTCCCAGCAAATTAGGGACACTGTTGCTCCTGGGGTATCGGCGAGGACCATTCGCAACCGTCTCCATGAAGCTGGGCTACGGTCCCGCACACCGTTAGGCCGTCTTCCGCTCACGCCCCAACATCGTGCAGCCCGCCTCCAGTGGTGTCGCGACAGGTGTGAATGGAGGGACGAATGGAGACGTGTCGTCTTCAGCGATGAGAGTCGCTTCTGCCTTGGTGCCAATGATGGTCGTATGCGTGTTTGGCGCCGTGCAGGTGAGCGCCACGATCAGGACTGCGTACGACCGAGGCACACAGGGCCAACACCCGGCATCATGGTGTGGGGAGCGATCTCCTACACTGGCCGTACACCACTGGTGATCGTCGAGGGGACACTGAATAGTGCACGGTACATCCAAACCGTCATCAAACCCATCGTTCTACCATTCCTAGACCGGCAAGGGAACTTGCTGTTCCAACAGGACAATGCACGTCCGCATGTATCCCGTGCCACCCAACGTGCTCTAGAAGGTGTAAGTCAACTACCCTGGCCAGCAAGATCTCCGGATCTGTCCCCCATTGATCATGTTTGGGACTGGATGAAGCGTCATCTCACGCGGTCTGCACGTCCAGCACGAACGCTGGTCCAACTGAGGCGCCAGGTGGAAATGGCATGGCAAGCCGTTCCACAGGACTACATCCAGCATCTCTACGATCGTCTCCATGGGAGAATAGCAGCCTGCATTGCTGCGAAAGGTGGATATACACTGTAATAATGCCGACATTGTGCATGCTCTGTTGCCTGTGTCTATGTGCCTGTGGTTCTGTCAGTGTGATCATGTGATGTATCTGACCCCAGGAATGTGTCAATAAAGTTTCCCCTTCCTGGGACAATGAATTCACGGTGTTCTTATTTCAATTTCCAGGAGTGTATTATGTAACTGGGTAGATCGAAAATCTATGCCCCAAGTGGCAGCAGGAGAAACACACACACACACACACACACACACACACACACACACACACACACACAGATTAACAAAATTTGCAAGTTTTCAGAGCTAGTAGCTCCTTTTTCAGGCAGAAGAGTTGAGGAGCAACGAAGAAGAATGAAGGAAAATGACTGGCATTGTTTAGGAAATAGGGATAGTTTCGAAAAGTTGTCCAGAATCCTGGGCTAGGGGAGGTTTACTGGATAGGTTGAAAAGGAAAGATTGTTAGGAATAAACTGAGCAGGATTTGAAAACTTGAGAGTCTAGAATAGTCAGAGAGCATAATAAACAACACAGAGGTTACTGACAAAACATTGTGTAAGAGTTAATAAGAACAAAAAGCCAAGTGCATGGTGGAGTGTGGAGGGAAAATAGACAGGCAAAAAATATATAGAAAACTAAAAGAGAGTAATGAAAGGAATAGTTACTAAGAAGAAATGCTGATACCGAAGAAATTAATGTAAATTAAGGCCAGGTGGCATTGTTATGCCAGTACCTATCTGTTGAGTTCTGAGAACTTAGTGTCTGGGGAAGAATCCAGATGGCACATATGATGAAACAGGCACGAGGTCACAACTGTTGTGTTGTAGAGTGAGCTCTGCAACAGGATGTTGTGTTGCCAGTATATACCCTCTGTCTAGATTCATTCATCCTGACTGATAACGTGATGCTAGTCATACCAATATAGAAGGCCGAATACTGTTTACATAACAGCTGGTACACAACATTCATCATTCCACTAGTGGCTCTACCTTTGATAATGTATGTTTTACCAGCAACAAGTCTGATGCAGGTAGTGGCAGGAGGGTGCATAGGACGAGTCTTACAGCAGGGACAGACACAGGGGTAGGAGCTGTAGGATAGGGAAATGGGTGGAGGAGGAGGATAAGGCCTGACATGGGTCTTGCATCTCTCTCATTGTACAAAATCTGCAGTTACCTGCCACTCTTTGTTTCCGTGGATGGTGTCATCTTCCAAGCCTGTTTCAAACTGTACAATAACAAGCCAGACTTCACCACAAAAAGCTATCCAATCTTATGCTAAACTACCTCAACAGTGGTGTTTTCCTTCCAACTTCTTTTCAGCTCCCAAAACAGCCACACCATCAACCACCATTCTCTCCTACAAACTGAGCTTGGCCAACATTCTTAACATTCCCTAGCCTTCAACACTGGCTCTGAGAGCAATGGTAACTCATGATCACAAGAGCCAGCCACATCAGTATAGTGTTCTCAACCCTTTCATCTAAGGCACTTGCACTTCCTGAATAACCTGGAGGAGGGGGTCTTACTTTCAGCCCTAAACATACATTTCTGGTTTGGTGAAGGACCTATTCTCTTCACATGTAGTGTCAACTGGAAACATCTCTTTGCAACCCAAACCCAGAACCTTTTCAACAGCAAACCTGACAGTGAACCTTGCCTTAAACAGTTCTAACCATGATTCCAAATTGACCCACCACCACTACCTCAAAATCACGCCTTACAAGTCTTACAAGAAATCCGTAACATCTGGCATTGCTTCACATCCCTTTCTCAGGTCCCTACAACATGATCCTAGCCTATCCTCTGCAGAACTCTGGGCTCTTTGTCCCTTAAAAATTGATGATTCCATTATTATCAACTGAGCGGACAAGGGATCTACACCAGCTGTCTGACAACTCATTGTACAGGATCTGCCATAAAGATTGCATCCCTATGATACAGAAAGATCTAAAGTCCCTCCTTAAAATGCCAGGCCTCTCACAAGAACTAACAGCTCAATCCATAGAACTTATTATCCCACCCAAACATCTCCACCTTTTACTTTCTTCCTAAGATCCACCAACCCATTTACCCTACCTGTCCCATAGTTGCTGGCTTCAGAGCACCCACCAAATGTATATCTGCCCATTTTGATCTACACCTGCAGTCTATAGTACAAAGATTTCCCTTCTGTATTAAAGACGCCAACCATTTATTAGTTCACAACCATTTACTAGTTCGTTTGAATCTGTGCCTGTCCCACTCCCATCACACACTTTGCTTCCCAATTGAAGGAACCTCCCTTTATACCAACATCCCCCATGTACTGCTGCTGAACATTACCACCATAAATGCCCACTTGATTCCAAACATATGACATCCTTCTTGGTCACAGTAATCAATTTCATTCTTGCCAGCAACTACCTTATCTTTGGTGGGGAGACATACAAACATATCAGGGGCATGGCTGTGGGAATCAGGACAGCTCCTTGTATACCAAACTGTTCCTGGGTCTCTCCGAGGACGATTTCATGTTACCCAAAAGCCTTCAGGCACAGGTTTGGTTTAGATACATTGATGACATCTTTCCATATCGACTCAGGTGTGACTAACGTGTTAAAATTTGTGGAATCTCTACATACATTCTCCCAGTTAAATTTCACACTGCCTTATTTCGAATACCATGGCATGTTCCTTGATGTTGACCTCGGTCTCACAGAGGGTCAGCTACACATTTCTGTTTTTATTAAATATACTGACAAACAGCAGTTCTCATATTTTGACAGTTTCCATCCTTTCAATGTCAAACATTCCCTCCCGTACAGCCTTTGCACTTGGGGCAAATGTATTTGTTCAGATCCCACCAGCCTAGTTCAAAAGGAGATTTCCCAGACCATCACATCCAATCCTGGTACTGCTGATCTCTCCTTAAAACAACTTAGTACATCTTGTCACTCAATGTTATCCTGGTCCCAGGCAAATTGAGCAAATCAGTTTATTATTTTGCCATTAGGTGTGGTCTAAGGTGGACACTATTTGTTCTGGGCAGTTCTTGAGACCCCCCCTCCCCCCCAAAAAATGTTTTTTGTGAAAAGTACCAGTTTTGGGGATGGCCCCTTCCCTTCTATAATTTCTATTCATGGCAGATTGTAAAACGTTTTACCTTATGTTCATAAGGTGATATCCTTAAAGGAAGTTTGAAACTTGTTTTGGCATCATTACTCATTACCGTGATACAGAGGTTCAAAGTTACCATACTTACGCCGCAAAAACATATCCACTCTGAGGCATAAATATAGGTTTAACTAATGTATTGGACACATGGCAAGGGTTCTGAGGTGATAGGAAGGGTTCCGAGGTTACCGAACTATAATTTTAGTTGTCATTTTTTCACCAACAAAACTGTGACATGCTGTCTCTATATAATGGGCACTTCACACCTACACAGGCTGTCTTGACCTGGAAATTATTCAACGGTGCCAACTCATTGCATAAGTAACTTACAAAAAATTATTTTATCACATGAAATTCAGACATTGCGATTTTACTGCATGCTCTAGTTGTGGCCTAAAAATGTTGTGCATTTGAATATAAAGTAGTGTAAAGTTAACTTGCTTAGGATGGGAGTCCTGTGCTCACTTTAAACTAGAAGCAGCTTATATTTTGTTGCGTGGTCACTTCGGATTGTACTTCTGTGGTACTGCTTTAATTTTTTTCTTTTTTTATTCCTCAAGGTGGTGGTTTTATTTTTTTAATTTAGTGTAGGACTCTATTTATTGTATTTGGATGAAACAAAAGGCAATCCCCATTTGGATGAGAATAATTTCTATTCTGCATTCTGTGATAATCTATTATTCCTACCTATTTGTTGTTTATGTGCATCAAAGTATATAAATGTGTTGAAGTATATAAAAAGTCGAAACTTGACTGACCTACAGGATCCATTTTATGTAAGCCCCCCCCCCCCCCCCCCCCGCTGTAACAGGGAAAAGAAAAGAACCAGCTGAAAAACGCAGTCTGATCACAAAAAAAAAGGCAACTAGGACTGAAAATTGGGAATCAACTGCTCTGGTCTTCATTCCACTTTCCTCAGCAAAACTTTTGGGCATGCAAACATATTCACACGTTTTGTGCCAAAAGAGAGTGGCAGAGAGAAAGGAGACAGTGCCAGTGGGAGAGAAAGAGAGAAGAGATGCATGGTGAAGAGAATGAGAGGTGGGTGAAGACAATAGCAGTGAGGGACAGTGGAAGTAAAAGAGAAATGGATGGAGAGTGAAACAGTGGGAGTGGGAGCAAAATATAGAAGAGACAGTGGAAATGAAAAATACAGATGAGTGGAGACCTTATATAGACTTGGAAAGTCTGGGCACTTCTAGACCAGAGAACTTAAACATGTAGATATGGGGGAGGACACATTTTGGAGCAAAATAGGGTATAGTGGAAGAACTGAGTTGGACGCCACAACCACCCCCACCCCCCCTGAATTTTTAAGATGTCGAGATATAGTGGAGACAGTGGCCATGGGACAGAAAGGCTAAAGGAGACAGTATGGTGAGGGAGGCAGAATGAGGATTGACAAAGCTGGTTCCTGTCTTTTCTGTCAAGTCTTTTAATGACTTTGTGCTCTGAGAGGAGCATTTTTCAGCTGGTTCTTATTTGTTTCATGAATAACATTTGCAGATGAATATTTTATGCATGCATTACTCCATATTACTGGGTAAAAGAAAACTGAACTTTCTGACTACTCTTTTTCTTACCTTTAGAAAAACAAGGTTATACACGCATATCTCAATATGATCAAATACAATCAGCAATATAGGTATGCTCTTGTAAGGTATTTTAAATGTCAAACCTGAAGATTTAAATAATGTGCAGTTGTTTTTGCAGAAATATCAGTAATATTGACATGCACAGTTCTGATATTGTATTTTATGGACTCAGATAATACAATGTATTTTTGTTGAGAAACTGAAAAGTAATGAAACTCTAATTAATAGAATGTTGATGAATAGAAATATAAGTTTTCTTCCTAATGTGATTACTGTTATAAAGTTATTGAAAATCATGCATAATGCATTGCAATGTTCTGTTGTATAATGGTAGTCTTCTGATGTTTTGCTACATGCTGTTCAGACTTTATACTAAATATTATACAGGGTGCAACAGGAGGAATGGTCAATATTGAGGTATATGACAGGAATAACCACTCAAAGAAAAAAAAAATTCTAGTAAAGATGGGCTTTAAAATGCATACCCTAAAGGCTATGAGCACGGAGATGTTTGAAATTAGAAAAGATGAAAAAGTCCTCATACCTCTCAAGGTAGTAGGCACTTCAGAGCCCATGTTTACTGGAATTTTTTTTTCTTGTTTTGGACTGTACTATCACCTCTCAAAATATGGAGAGCAAAGGAGTTGCAGTAGAAGAGATTTGTTCATAGTATCGAAGATGGAAAAAGTGCTCTATCTCTCGAGGTATGCATTTTAGAGCCCAGGTTTAATAGACTTGTTTGCTTTCAGTGATTGTTCCTGCTGTAACCCTGAACATTGAGCGTTCCTCCTATGACATCCTGCAGGTGTTACTGTATTTTTGTACACGCACAGTGATATTTAAAGAATTTAGTTATTAAATTTGTCTTCCTTTTTTCTGCCCTTAGAAAACTGCTTCTGGCCGATTATACATGGATGATGGAGAGACCTTTGAATACAAGAAAGGAGCATATTTGTATTTATCTCTTGAATTTGCTGGAAATAAACTTACATCAAGGTAACTGAAAAAAGATAGAGAAAATTCTTAATTCAATATTTGTATAAAACCATTGACAGAAGCTGAGAAATGGGATTGTGTAATATATTTATTTAGGGTAAACTTAGCTAATTTTGCAGTATTAAGGTTTTTTTGCCTCTAGTATTTAAAAGAAATATTAAAAATGGAATTTTTGTGTCAAATGATAAGTAAAAGTAGTTTAATTCGTTGATATAAATGTTAAATATTGAAAGTTAAATTTCAGATACAAAAAGCTTTCTTACAATAGTGCTGATTTACTATATTACTCCGCCTTCCCCCATCGGAGGTTCGAGTCCTCCCGTGTGTGTGTGTGTGTGTGTGTGTGTGTGTGTGTGTGTGTGTGTGTGTGTGTGTGTGTGTGTGTGTTGTCCTTGGTGTAAGTTAGATTAAGCAGTGTGTATGCCTAGGGACCAATGACGTTAGCAGTTTGGTCCCATAGGAACTTACTTTACTTTGTTTACTATTACTACAGTAGTATAAGTAATGTAATCAAAGGTAATATGATCATTTAATTACATACTTTAACATAAAAATGAATAATAAAATAAACAAAATTATTTACTGCAGTCATACAAAATCTTAAAATCGGAAATGTAACTGAAGCTAGCTCTTAAAATCGAAAATGTGATTAAAGTTAATCGGAATCAGCATCACTGCATAAACAGCATGTGAACTGAGCATAATACACCTTCAGTCTTCGGCAAGACAGATGAAACCAGCACTCTCACTTCAAACAACAAATCTACTCTTGACCATCATTATATCATCTTTGTAATTTCCACCACACGATGAACAAATGTTGTCATCCTTTCCTGCATTTCTTATTAATCTTCTCTGTACAGGCATACATCATCTTGTTGAAGGAACTACTTGTGTGCACGCTTGCTATTTTCCCATTCTAACTTTTGAAGTACTCATTTTCCTTGTTGCCTCTCTGCTGGAACATTCCCCTTTGATTTGGAATTTATTCTTTCTGCTTCCCTTTCTTCAGGGGTCTTCAGGCCTCATGCAACCAACATGCCTTCATCAGCAATAACTCTGGTTGAAGTAGCTGCATGTCTCCTCTTTCTCCATGATTTTATGGATTTAGGAAGAGGCATGTTAATTTCTTCCCAGATATTTTCAGTTTGATCTGTTGACACTTTTATCTCAGATGGCACATTACGAACAGCTTCTTTTTGCTGTGCTGGTACACATCCATCTACTGTTCTTTCAGGTAGCTCTACTTGCTGCGCATTGAAGGTCACATGAATTTGGGAAACCTTCAAAGTGACATCTTGAATGGCATCTCTATTTATGGGAAAAATTCCAGTTTTAGAAAAACCACTCTTGTTGGTGGCTGGAGATATAGTTTTGTCCTTGGACTTCTTGAACAGATGGTAAAAATCCATCCTTGTAGACTCGTAACCACAGTTTTCATAAAGTATCTCACATTCCTTTCTAAGCCATTTTTAGAGGGCCAAACATGGACACATCACACGGCTGCAAGATCTGAGTGGTGTGATGGAAAGATAACAAAAATAATGCCATTATCATGTCTGAATTGTAGAGCTTCTGGAGAGACATGGCTAGAATGTGAGTCCATCAATAGCAGAACAGGACAAGTGAGAGGAATGTGATTAATGAAGTGCTTCAAGGACTCCAAGAACATTTCCAAATTTATTCAGCCATTTTTTGACTGCTAACTGGCTCAGTGGGAGCATTTTCCTTCAAGCTATCGGTGACACAAACCCCCTTGAAAATAAACAGGGGAGGCACTGTTTGTCCCATAGCATTGGCAGCAATCATAACTGTTGGTCTCCCCCTTTTCAGCAGTTGTCTTCTGATTGACACATTTCCCTCCTTTCAATGAAACAATTTTATTGGCTTATTCACCATTGGAAATCCTGTTTCGCTAGATTTCAAATTAGATTTGGCTTTGTCCCGAGCCATGTTTTCTCATACACAGTACGTATATATCATAAAAATCATTCAAATTAGAACGATTCAAAGTTGCGGCCCTATGATATGACAGATTTTCTGGATGACGTAAACTTAAGCCATATCGTTTCTTAAATGAATTCCACCAGTCCCATCCTGCCTTGTCTCTTTCTTTCCCAAATGGGTTCCCCTGAGGTATCTCTGATGCTAATTTGCGTGCGTAACAACGCATATCACTTGCCGACAGTCCGAAACCCAGTTCTTGCATTTCAGTTGCATACTTAACCGATTAGTTTCCTCTTCCTTTTGTTAAAAAGAAGGAGCACCCCTTTTTCATGAGAGCACACTCCACAGGATTGGCATAAACTCTTGTCTATCCTTTAGGGTGTTGTAAGGTATGCCAAAATCTTTACTGTATCTATAAATTGACCAGCCATCCTTTAACACCCTTTGTACAGCTTCTTCCAAATCCTTTCTGCTGTACTGCTCTCCATATTTGCCTCTAGATTTAGACATCTGTAATAAACTAAACCAATAAATACCTTAAGACTTCCTTTATGAGTGTCAGTATTGTGTTCAAATCATGAAAGCACTTTAATTCGGCATAACAACATGTAAAATACGTTCTTTTATTTGATTCGCGTGCTTCTCGAACTGCTTTATGCCCCCGCCAGCAGCACCAAATCTTTAAGAACTTCAGTACTGGAAAAAGTGAATTACAAGCAAACTATTGGTGTCAAAATGGTGAACAAGACCTCAAAGTAAATAGAGGACTGTGAAGAAACCATCAATAAAAGTCTTATACTTACACTTCAGATTATATCAGCAGTATCGATAAAAAAAAACAGAAATCTGTCACCGAACACGTGCTACACTGAAAATATTCTCAACCACACTGGAAAAAATTTTGTCACAGCAACAAGGATGCTCTCCGGTAGCTGTTTTCTCAATCACACGCTGCTGATAGGTGCTGCCACCTGTGGTGCAGTGTTCGTACTTAAAATCAGCTCGTACAATTTCGCAGTGAAAGGATATGTATGGTACTGCGAAATTAGCTGTACTACAAAATTAGCTGAGTTTGCCCTATTTTTCAGACCAGTGCTTATATTTCATAATTCTATGACAAATATCCATGTGCCACTTCTAATTTTGTGCCAAATAAAATTGTTTTGGTTCTTGCTGGAAAACTGTATCACCCAAGTCATATGATGTGCCACAAACTTTGTAGATGAAGCAAAGCTACATCTGTCTCTAGTTCATTTCTTAGTAAAACTTTTACTTTTGTGTAAAAAATTAAATACTGCTTGTGGGATTTGCATATGTTCTCCACTATGCAGTCCTCCTCATTTTGAATCTGAGGATACTTTTTCATAAAAAAAAGAAAAAAAGAAAGAGAAAAAGAAAAAAATTGATTTTTCCACATCTTATAGTTTTACATCACAGAGTGATAATGAATTGGTTTTCTTTTTGTTATTGCCCGTTGTTATTGTGATAATTTGCCGGTAAGTAAATTACCGTGCACATTTTGGAAAGGTTGCTGTGAAGAATGTAGTTGTGGACTAGTTTGACTTTGGTGGATTGTAGGTCTCAGATTGCCACATATAGCTGTCATATCAAAATTGTTTCTAATGTTGGAACGAGAACAATATCTATTTACATTCTCAAAAAGATGTGTGAGATGTATTGGAGGTTGCTTGCCACAAGATTGGCAGTCACGTGCCTCTCATTTTGTTATTGCCACTGCTATGCAGAGTATGGTGCTGCCTCATGTTTCTCTTTTTCATATGCTCCCAGTACAAGCTGAAGCTGCAAACGAAAATCTTGCTGAAGTGAAAAGACACCGGGAGCCATCAGCTTTTGATGCTGACTGGATGCTTCCTCTTTTCTTTTTTTTTTCCCCCAGTTTAAGCGTCCTGATTTCATTAAACTTTGTGACAGGCATAAAATAGATCTGGAACTTAACTAAATTCCTGTCACTTATGAATGTTGCTCATGCAGCTGGACAAAGCGGAGAAGTAAACAGGATTTTTCTTATTGTCATGGGACTCTCCCATTTTTTCAAATACATTTTCTGCCATTGTGCAGAGTTCATCACCCACTGCTGCACCTTCGATGGTGACTGATCTCACTTCAAGTCCAGCAACGTTTTTTCTGAATACTCCTCAAATTGAATCACATACTACCTTATGATACAGAACTGTTGAGAAGTGCTGCCTGCAGTACTGTTGAGAAGTGCTGCCTGCAGTTGATTAATCTGTAACTATTATTTATGTATGTACCACCTTGAATAAAGTACCATACTAGGTGGTCTCATAAAAAATAAACTTTTCTTGGTTGCATTTTTAATGTCATTCACACACTTTCATCAGCTTACCTTATTGTATTTTGTAGTTCCTCAACAAGAGAAATAAAATGTCAAAAATTTATGTCCTGTTTTGTCAGAGTAGCCAATATTAGACTCATTCTGTAGAATACATGGAATTTATGTTCGTGTTGGAAGATCTCATGGGATACCACAGCCAAACTATGGTTGATATTTGTAGCATTGTATGGGTACACCAAGTACTTCCTTTTCTTTTTCAGGCTATTGAGCATTAAATCATAAGCCACAATAATGTTCTCTTCAGAATAGCTCACGATTGCAACAAACGGAAACTTGATTCCTGCTGTATCGTCATATGGAGAGTCCACCATATATCGGATCATCCCAGTGGGAACATAGTGTCAACTGATAAGCATAATGGCGAGTGATCATTATTGCAACATGCCATTCAATCTTCATTGCAGTGTGTTGTATCGCATATCATATTGTCTCAGTGTGAACCATGGCTGAAAGAAAACTTGGTCTGTGGTATGAATGAATAAAGATACACATTTCTAATATCCATTCAAAAAAAGTGTCAAAAGGCTTTTTATACCTTACAACGGAATTTTCATACAAGTAGAAGAGCACAGTTATGTACTCCTTAATTCCAATAAAAAATTCAATCATTTGAAATCTGATAGTGCTCTCTGTTAAGTTGCTGGTGGAACCCAAAATACATTCTCACTGTTCAACTTTTTAGGTACTTTCTGTTACCAAATTTTCTATTCTCAAACTTTCTCTTTGTAGCAGAGAATATACAACAGTGAACCCCTGCAACATATTAAAACTGCCTGCTTGACTGAGGTCTGAGTCAGCTTTCTATCTGCTCTTCCAAATGAACCATCTGAGTGCAACCAACAAAAAGGAATTATCCTTGTTTGAACAATACTCCAGCACACACATCTAATTTGAAGCTTCTTCCAGTACTCCTTGTATAAAATTCACCCCAGAAAAATAAATCCAGACTATCTGGATAGTATGTTAGTGTATTTATTGATTAAATGCAAAAATTGCCTCTTTTTTTAAGCAAACATTTGTCATTGTCCTGTGACAAATGCTTTTTTCAAGCATTACATGTTGCTAAAGTCCTCAATGTATCATCCAGTTGAAGAAATAATAAAAAGCAAATAATGTCCTTTGCATATGCTTCTAGTGGTAGGAGTATTGTCAGTGTTCTCCATATATAGCCAGTCATCAAAAGTAGAGAGAAGTGATCGAAGGTATGGCCACCAAGTTTACTGATTGATACTTATGTTCAAATGCTTTGAATCTTAATTGAAACAGCATTATAATTTAAAATAAATTTTATAGTTAATATCAGCAGCCAAGTGTTAATTTCTGATGATAACAAAATGTATAGTGTAATGGTATGATGAAAAATATAAAATTTAATAGTTGACATCAGAAGGGTTACCTGTAATTTAAATAATATACATAATTGGAAAGCGGATAGTAGTGCATTTTTATTTGCAAATACTAACCTGTCCTGTGTCACCAAAAAGAAGTAAATCAGTGTTTTCTGTACACTTGGAGACCAATAATTATTTTCTTTTTGCTGCATTATTGCAATGAATGATTTAATTAATTTGAAGAAGAAATGTTAATTTTTGCTAATAATACTAGTAAAGTGAAACATTTTTTGCCAAGTAAACTAACTTTTTGCTTTTTTATTCCATTCTTTACAGGAAAATCAAGAAAGAAGGAAGTTTTTCAACCAAATCTTGGCTAGAAAGGGTGGTAATCATGGGTATTGAATCAGGAATTAAGAGTGCAGTTGTTGAAAGTAAAGGTAAGCTATAATCTCTCTACCCCTCATAGTCTTCGCTATGGTTCCAATTATTTACTGTTCATTTTTTAATTTTATTTTTTATTGCAGGTACTGGAAAAATAACTGTAAATACTATATATGACAACAACAGCAATGTGCTAGTAGTGCGAAAACCAAGTATAAATATGGCTGAAGAATGGAGTATATTGTTGCAGTGATTTTTGTAGCTCTCATTGTTTTTGTATGGCCAAAAATGGCTGACTGTCTTTAGGGAACATGGGTTGTCAGTGTAAGAGTTAAAAGTGGTAGAACAGTGTTTTTAAGAGATTTATTGTCAATACTGGATTACTTTTTTACTTAAAGTAAAGTTTTGAAGTGAGGGGTGCCTGTATATTTTGTATTTATTTTAGGAATATTTGTTTATGAAGTACAGATATTTTTTTATTTGTTTGCATGTGTTTAATGTGCATCCTGAATTTTGAATACAGTTCCTTATTGATCACTGTATCTATAATCACATTCCATTGTGAACAAAACATTTCAGTTGAATTATATTGTAAGTATTTTGCAGCTGTATACATCTCTAAGAATGAAAAATACACACACATAAAAGAATCAGTTATGGAACATTTTGCACCTGTTCATTTGTTGAGAAGATACATCACCTCTATAGAGTTTCAAAATCACATTACAGAATTCATCAATCAACCATGTTGAGAAAGTATGTCAGTTGCAGTAGTTTTGTTTTACCATATTTTTTAAAGTATGAGCTATTCTAAACTTGTCAAATGTATATGGGGGATAATGTCTTTTTTTGGTTTCTTGTGTTCTGAATGACTGCATGTGTATTGTAAGATTGAAATGTTTAAATTATTATTTTTCCAGCTGTAGCTCGGACTTTTTCACTAGCATATGTAATTCTTTAGGGTCATATGTAAGATAATTACAAGAGGTTACTCTGCTTGTAGCATATTTTAAGAGTCAGTCTTATTTTTCAGCAATGCTGACATTGTGCAGAAATGCTTGGTGTATTCCTGAACGGGGTGGTATAGTAGGCTGGAAGGTATACTCTTCTGATTCCTTTGAAGCACTGTAATCCATTCTAAGTGTAAAACAGGAAATCTGTTTATGGCAAAAAAATTAAGGGAAAATTGCTGAAAATGGTGAGAGCTGTGGATCGTGTTTGATAGGATTCTTATGTAAAATACGGGAGAAGGAGAGTTGCTACTCACCATATAGCAGAGGTGCTGAGTCGCGATAGACACCATAAAAAGATTCACGCAATCATAGCTTTCTGCAGTTTCAGAGAGCAGTACTGACCCTACAACTTATCTTAGAAAATAGATTAAGGAAAGGTAAACCTACATTTCTAGCATTTGTAGACCTAGAGAAAACTTATGACAATGTTGACTGGAATACTCTCTTTCAAATTCTGAAGGTGGCAGTGGTAAAATACAGGGAGCGAAAGGCTGTTTTCAATTTGTACAGAAACCAGATGGCAGTTATAAGAGTCTAGGGGCATGAAAGGGAAGCAGTGGTTGGGAAGGGAGTGAGACAGGGTTGTGTAGTTTCTGCTCTCTGAAACCGCGGATGTGTGTGCAAGTTGCACTTGCTTGTGTGTGTGTGTGTGTGTGTGTGTGTGTGTGTGTGTGTGTGTGTGTGTGTGTGTGCATCTCCGGGCTGGGACTACTCAGGAGAATGTTGTTATCAGGAGAAAGAAAACTAGCGTTCTACGGGTCAGAGCGTGGAATGTCAGATCCCTTAATCGGACAGGTAGGTTAGAAAATTTAAAAAGGGAAATGTATAGGTTAAAGTGGGAATTAGCGAAGTTTGGTGGCAGGAGGAACAAGACTTCAGTTCAGGTGAATACAGGGTTATAAATACAAAATCAAATAGGGGTAATGCAGGAGTAGGTTTAATAATGAATTAAAAAGATAGGAGTGCGGGTAAGCTACTACAAACAGCATAGTGAATGCATTACTGTGGCCAAGATAGACACGAAGCCTATGCCTACAACAGTAGTACAAGTTTATATGTCAACTAGCTCAGCAGATGACAAGGAGACTGCTGAAATGTATGATCAGATAAAAGAAATTATTCAGATAGTGAAGGGAGACAAACATTTAATAGTCATGGGTGACTGGAATTCGATAGTAGGAACAGGAAGAGAAGGAAATGTAGAAGGTGAATATGGAATGGAGGTAAGAAATGAAAGAGGAAGCCGTCTGGTAGAATTTTGCACAGAGCATAACTTAATCATAGCTAACACTTGGTTCAAGAATCATGAAAGAAGGTTGTATACATGGAAGAGGCCTCGAGATACTCAAAGGTTTAAGATAGATTATATAGTGGTAAGACAGATTTAGGAACCAGGTTTTAAATTGTAAGACACTTCCAGGGGCAAATGTGGATAGGAAAGGACATGTACAATCCGTTTGTTTGTAACGGAACAAATATAAGAATTCGGCCCACTCACAAAATCTAGTCACAAGGCCCATGTAATTAATGCAGTATATTCAAAGTCGGCAACAGGCATTAACGAAACAAGCAAGCATGCAGTTTCTTCAGTGATGCGCAAGTCCAACAAACTTTTAGTTCATTTGCTTCTGCCTGCTGGTGTGGCCGAGTGGTTCTAGGCACTTCAGTCTGGGACCGCGCGACCACTACAGTCGCAGGTTCGACTCCTGCCTTGGGCATGGATGTGTGTGATGTCCTTAGGTTGGTTAGGTTTAAGTAGTTCAAAGTTCTAGGGGACTGATGACCTCAGATGTTAAGTCTCATAGTGCTCAGAGCCATTTGAACCATTTGCTTCTTTGTGAGAAACATGTGAAATTTCAGCTGGATACAGGTGCCTCTCTCACATTGTTAAATCATCACACATACGAACTGTTAGGCTCCCCACACCTGTCTAAAACTAGTGTGCACTTGAGGGCTTATAATGGACAAGACATTCCCGTTCTCGGAAAATGTACATTGCCTGCCATGTATTGCTCACATACGTGAACTGTGACTTACCTGGTGCTACAGTCACTCAAGTTGAGAACATTTTTGGTCTTGATTCTTTTGATTTGTTTGGCTTTAACATTCAGGACAATGTATTGTCAGTGTCTACATTCTATACAAAAGACAGTGTAGCTAACTTACTAAAAGAATTCCCGGAACTCTCTTCTGAAAATTTAGGCAAGGCTAACAATTTTCTGGCACACAGATTAGACGCTGGATGCTACCTTTCAAAAATTGACTTGTGCGGCGCGATTCTTCAAATACCACTTGATAAAGAGTCTCAAATGTGTGTGTGTGTGTGTAGCAAATACTCATTTGGGTTTGTTTAAATATTTGTGTTTGCCTTTTGTTTCCGCACCTGCTATTTTCCAATGCTATTTGGAACAGCTGACTGTATAAGTGCCAAACCGTTCAAAAAGAAGATTGCAAATGAAGAAATTATCGAAATGGTGTGGAAATGGTTCGTAAATGCGCGGGCAAGAAACTTAAGATCATCTCAACTATGCTGCAGAGTGAGGCTCTAAAAGTCGCTACAGAGCTTGGAATTATGGAGTTTAAGGCATCTGCAGGATGGCTGGACAGTTTCAAAGCTAGGCACAGCATTGTGTGGAATGAAGTATGTTGGGAAGCTAAGAATGTACAGGGAAGTGTAGCAACAGAATGGAAGACAATGCTGTCCAACTTAATTGTGAATGGCCTGAAAGACGTGTTCAGTGCCAATGAAACAGGACTGTGTTATTGCGCGCTGCCTTCAAAATCACTAGCAGTTCAAGGTGAAAAGCGCACCATCGGAAAAATGTCCAAGGAAAGACTCACTGTTCTGCTGTGTGGCTATGTGTTAGGTGAAATGGCGAAGCCACTGGTGACTGGAAAGGCAGCAAAACCTCTTTGTTTCAAAACAGACATCAGTAAGCTTCCAGTCACATGGCGAAGCAATAAAAAGGCATGGATGGTGAGTGGTCTTATGAAAGAATAGCTGGGCTCTTTCATTGCCAAAATGAAAAAAGGAAATCACCAAGTTCTACTTTTCCCAGACAATGCAACCTGCCACCCGAAAGTAATGTTATCAAACGTGAAATTGGCTTGGTTCCCTCCAGGTTCAACCAGCCCCACACAACCCATGGACCAGGGGGTTATTTACACATTCAAGTGTCATTATAGGCAGTTACTAATGCAATCTCTTTTTCTTAGTGTTGAAGAAGCCAAAAGTGCATTTGCTCTTGCACGGTCAGTTTCTGTCCTGGATGCAGTATGTTGGATTGGCTTGATAGTAAAGGAAATAAAACCCGAAACTGTCACCAAGTGCTTCAACAACGCAGGGTTTGGGGGTCAAGAACAGGGCACTTCTGTGGCCATCGAAGTTCAAGAAAATGCAGCAACAATTGCAGAATTAATGAAAATGCGAAACATTTCATGTAGTGCAGATGATTACATTCAATGTTATGACTTTGTCAACTCACTCCACTTTCACTTCAGCAACAGATTTAATAGAAATCTGCAACACAGAGGATGTTGATGAAGAAACAAAGGAAGAAGAAGAACAAAATGATGTCCCTAGAAAAATTAATACGCCTGAAGAAGCCATTGAATACATAAATGATGTTATGCAATTTGCAGCACACACAAATTCTCCCAACTTGTTGGAAGTATTGTAAGGTGCAAAAAATTGCGTAGAAGAAAACAATTTTGAACAGGAAATTAAAACAAGTTTCCCTCATTGATATGTGGCGAAAAAAGTGAAATCTAAGGAAAATAAACTTGGAATAATATGTATATCAATACAATAATAAAGGGATTTAAAGTTCGAGTAAAAATATAGAAATACCATGTTATTTATCAATAGTCCAGTGTTCTGTTGTTCAATATACAGTAAATGAACATACACTGTGCTGGAGTGAAGGTACGTAAATACAGTATATGCATAATTTAAAATTTTTAAAGTACTTTTGTGCGTGATACCTGACAAATTTTATGTAGCCCAGTGAGTTTTATGTAATCTGGAAACTTATCCAATTTGGAAAATTATTTTAGTCCCAGGCGATTCCATTTTAAGAAAGTTTTACAGTATCTCTATTTCCAACCACTAGCTCAATTTATAGTATCAATACTAGGAATAAGAACAATCTACATAAAGACCTAAAATCACTTACGTTGGTCCTAAAAGGGGTCCAATACTCAGGAACACACATATTCAATAAATTGCCAGCAACCATTAAAAACTTGGTTTCAGATAAAGCACAGTTCAAACAGTTCGAAGGACTTTCTGAATGGCAACTACTCCTACTCTATAGATGAATATCTTAACAGAGCCTATTAAGTAAGCTTAAGTAAAAATGGCTGTTGGATTTCCATTTTGACAGCACTTGGTCACAACAGTCAAGATTAGGTATTTTGTGTATGATAAATTTATTAATAGTGAATAACAAAGTTTCATTCTGACAGTGTGTTAATTCTGTAAATATTAGCTGTTTCAGTTTACCCCATTGTATTCACCTGTTTTGACAATCTTGTGAGAAATGATCAAGATAGTATGTATTATATTCAAGTGTTTTATGTTATACTTTCTGAAATGTTCCACACCCATGAGAATCATCTCATTTTTTGGGTCTGTGGAACGAAAACTGAATCTAATCTAATCTATTTTAAAAGATGGCCCTTTGGCCAAAAGCTTACTTGCTTAGCAGTCTTTTGTACCTGTCTGCGACTCAGCATCTCCTATATTTTGAGTAGCAATCTATCCTTTTCATAATAGTGTCATTTTTCCATCCCAAATTTTCCATTGTTTAAACTATACAGTAGGAAATTCTGTGGTAAGATCTTTCGCTATGTCTACCACTTATTCCAAATATGGTGGTTAGTGCATGTGACATTCAGAGGTGGTGTAGCTACTGCTGGTTGCCCGGAACTTGGTAAATCTTAATGTTTCACAAGGCCTTTGTGGTGGTAAATACCACTACAGACAAGTTGTGTGTCCTTATGTCTTCTTACTAATGAATGATACACTACCTTATAGTTTTCATATGTACTTTAAGTAAAAACACAGATATTGTGGAGGGTTCTTGTTTTACTTGCTTGTGCCAAGAGATTTCTCTTGAAAATGGAATAGCGATCGCAACAACTTCATGAGAGAAAATACCTGCTCGGATGTGAATATATGAGTTCGGGAGATTGGTGACCTACTTTGAAGAGGTGCACAAGTTCTGATAAGATATAAATAAATAATTTCAACCCTGGTTCTTCATTGATTTAAAGAGACAAATGAACTCCTCTTTAGGTGTCATTTCTAACTGGAAATTCTGTGTTGGGACGTTGTAACTTACAGAAGGTATCAGAGTAATCCGTTCAGTGATGTATGTGTTTACTGGCAATATGCAGTTGTTAATAGGAATGGATGTCTGGTGTTCTTTAAAGAGGATAGAATTGTGGACAAAGATACCTCACCTGCTGAAACACTGCACATATGAGTGTGTTGAGTGATCATGACGATGGTCATTGAAGAGGATTGTGACAAAAAATAAGAGGATCACGATTGCAAAAGTCAATGCAGAACTCAGTGTCGCACTTGTGAATCCTGTCTGCACCAAAACAACACGAGAGCTTCAGAATCTGGTAATTGCAGGACAAGCTGTAATTCCAAAACCCCTCATCAGTGATACAAATGCCCTTAACAGGAAAATACGTTGTCATAACCACAACCTGGGACTACCAAGCAATGGAAAAACTTCATTTGGTCAGATGAGTCTTGTTTCATGCATTTTCAAATTCTGAATGAGTTTACAACCAAAGAGTGAAATTTGCTGGAGGTTTAATGATGACTTGGGCAGCCATATCATAGTATTCCGTGGTTACTCTAACAGGTCACATTACTGCCAAGGATTGTAAGACCATTTTGACTGATCAGATCCATCCCATGGTACATCATTCCACAATAGTGACCGTGTGTTCCAAGACAACACATCATCTATTCACACAGCTTGCATCATCCAGGACTGGTTTTGTGAGCACAATGATCAATTTTTACATCTCCCTTGGCCACAAAAGTCACTAGATTTCAATATTATTGAGACTTTGTGGTCTCTCTTTGGAGAGAAGGGTGCATGCTCGCTATCCACCATCATTATTATGTGAACTTACCACTGTTTTGCAAG